>NC_141940.1:97337336-97643122 GCF_057802395.1 Ceratotherium simum simum | reverse complement strand
TGCTGATGTCATTGAAGGGTTAAAAGGGAGAAAATTCTGGGCTGAAAGCAGCAGTGTGAATAAATGTGGTCTTAATTTAAGGTTATAGATTTTTTTAAAAGCCTTGCTTTTTGTCTTCAGAAGTCTTTGCATTTATTTCAGTTAAATAATTTAGACATAAAATAAATGTTGGAGCAAACTCAAATTATTATGTGCATATTAAATAAACCTGTGTTTTCTGCCACAGACATAGCATATGAATAATAACATTAATAATGATCACGATAATTTGTCAACTGATGATCATTTCCCTCAGACCTTCTAGGCTGTTGGTTCCTGGCTGTGATATTTAAATTAGCCAACCTGTCCTTCGTGAGGGGAGCTGATGATACCAGCCCTTACTCCCTCTACAGGGTAGGAAGAAAGAAAAGCCCAAGGTTCTAGTCCCAGCTCTGCCCTAATTAGCTGTGTGAACTTGGGCAAGTGGCTTAACTTCTCTGGCCAGCTGTCAATGGATGGAATGCCTCTAAGGTGGATCAGCAGAGCCATAATGTGCAAAATGACAAGCAACATAGTAATGTCACCTGGGAAGATGTTTTTTTCCTTTTTTTTGAGATAAAGGCTCTGAAAAAAGAAACAGACTCAAAAAGCAACTTCAACAAAGCAATTATTGGACAGGGCACAGGAGAAAATTGGATTAAGACTCATTTTTTTAAAACATATGGGATGGTTTTCTACTTTGTTTCTGAGAACACACACGTACATAAATACACTCATAGGTATACTCTGGTCAGAGGGAAATCCTCTTAAAATGCTCACTTTTCTGCTTCCCAGGAAAGAGGTTTTTATTGCTCTACAAAGGTAACAACAACATCAGATTATTAGCATCTATTTAATTCTTCTCAGAGTATAAAACTGTCCAGATACTACCAGTAGAACAAGATGTAAGATTGAACATATGAAACTGTCATTTCTACAGGTTAAAGAGTTGAATATAAGAAATTTCGTATGGCTCAAACCAATACTATAATGTATATGTATGTATGTACATAAGGTATATGTATATATATCTGCCTTTGAATAATAATAATAGTACAGTTAAGAGAACTGTGATTTTTCTATATTCTTGTTTCTCTACCAAATATTCTCAGTGAAAGATTGGTATGCCCATCATATTCCTGTCCTAATACTAAGATGACATAAGACTTATTAATGGAAGACATTTTGGCATCCCAGGTTACATTTCTAAACATGGGGACAGGCCCTGATTTGATCCTCTAAGACTATAACCAGCAGTTGACACGTGGAAATGTCACTTAGAGGCACCAGCAGGGCTGCTGGCTCCCAGCAAATGTGAAGGCTGCCCTGCGCACTTGAGGAGAATGATCCCGGTGGAATTGGGCCCAGCGAGACCTCTGCACAGATACGCTCGGAGGTTTGAGTTCATAATAGACGTCCCTGGGGAGAGATGCTTCTTAGCAGAGTTTATTGGCAATTATTTTTTATTAGCAATTTTAAAAATTAAAAATACAAGTATTACACCCAATAATGATTTCAGGGGCAGCTAATGTGATAGAATGTTCCAGGATATTTTCAAAAGAAAAAGATGAGGCTGCTAGGGGTAGGAACGCTTCCATGCATAAAGCAAGTGCATTCCAAAATGAGTAATAAAATAATGATTCTGGAAAGGAACAATCAAATTCGCCACTGATTACAATGTTCACTTCCTTATTTTTATTTATGTACTTTTGTCTTTATTTGTTGCTTCTTCCACCTCCATAAACAGCCAGAATGACCAGACCAAGCTCTCCCTAAAACATCTTTCAATGGAGATAACTATAAATTTTCATTGTAAAAAATCAATAAATTATGAAACAGAAGAAAATAAAAATCACCTGTAATCTCATCTGATTGCAGAGCATTTTTATTCCAGACATTTTTCTACACACACTCACCTAAAAAATGCTAAAAAATCAAATCATTCTACAGCTCCTGTTTCTAACTTTCTTGTTTTCATTTAGTGATATCTCCATGTTGTACACACCTTTCCATATCAATAGATATAAAGCTGTTCATCTTTTTAAAGTGACTACGTAGTATTCCACTGTATGCTTAACCAAGCAGCTGTTGATATACATTTAGGTAACTTTCAGTTTTGCTACTATGAAACTCAGTGACATAACCAATCTTATCATACACATCTTTGTGTACTTGTTTGATTATTCCTTAGGATTCATTCTTAGAGGTCGAATCTGGGAGTCAAAGGGCAAGGCTTTTGTTATACGTTGCCAAATTGCTCTCCAGAAAGGCTGTACCTATTTACAGTCCCATTAGTGGCAAATGTAAATGCCCATTTCCCCTCACTTTGCCTGAGGATGATCAATATGTTTAATCTTTGCCAATCTGATAAAAAAAAATTATATTCTATAGCTTCAGTCTCACTGGTAATCAAAAAGATGTCAAATAAAACAGAACCTCTTCTGTCTTCATATATACTTGACTTGTATTTCTTCTTTTGTGAATTACCTGCTCAACCTTTTGCCCATTTTTCTATTTGGGTATTCCTCATTTTCTTATTGACTGAAAGAGCACTTTACATATTAAGGATACTTTTCTTTCGATTGCTGTCCATGTAAAAAATATTTTTCTCAGTTTTTCATTTGTCCTTTAATTGTTTCTGGCTTTTTTTTTTTTGGTAGTACCAAGGTTTTACATTTTTATGTATTAAAGCAGTTAACCTTTTCGTTAGGGTTTCAGTCTTCAGGGTCACTCTAGAAAGGCAGCATATTCACCTGCATTTTATTTTTCCAGTCATACTGAGGTACACTACAGTTACAGCTCTCTTTTCCCTCCAAATCACATTTCTCATTACTTTCCAGAGGTTCTGGAGTGAAAGCATAAGGGACCTTGGAAACCAGAGCAAAGGGCACATGACTATTAATAGTAACACTTGACATTTCTATGTTCAATGTGCTATAGGATCACTAATTAGTTCCCCTCCCTTAGCTTAGCCCCAGGGCTCACCCTGGCTGCCATTTATTCACCCTACAGGATACTAAGGCACAGGACAGAGAAGGCTGTGGCCTTCCATTTGGTGGGCGCCACTCTACCTGGCCAGGACTTAAATCGAGGCTCCTGGCTTCCCATCTGTGTTTAAATCAAGGTGAGGCAATCTCCTCCACACAGGCTGGCAGATTTCCAGGATGCACTCAGACCCTTAGGATGAGTTATCTGGGTGAAGTAACACTGCTGTCCCTTCTCTGTACCCGTAAAAGGGAAATCATATAACGTATAGGATGGTTTGCAACCTGGGGTTTTCTGACTTTGACTTGGACCATGGAAAGGATTATACTACTTTTTAATTCACTGTTAATTTTTGACAGTCAGGATGCCTACTACAAGAGTTAGAGAGGGCAAAGGAAAAAGGAGGAAGTGAGTGGACAGAAAAGGCCTTCTATGTGGTGAATGGTGTGCTCCCAAGACCACCTCCTGTGAAGCTCATTCATACCACAAATGTTGGCTGGGCTTCCCTTGTGTGCCAGGTACTGGACTAGGGGCTTGGGAAACAGTGATGTTTTGCAGCTGCAACGGAGTCTGATGTGGACCATTATGTGGGCAGTATGGACAGTACAGGGGTCTATGGCAGCACAGAGGAGAGGCTTCCCGGAGGGGTGGCCTCTCTGCTGAGATCCAATAGATGAACAGGAATTCATCAGGACAGGGAAAATCTGTGGGGGTGAGAGAGATGAAAGCAACATGGAAGCTTTTCAAAAGAGTGGAGTGGGTGGGAAGCCAGGAGAGCTGGATTCAGAAAAGATAAGGCCTATAGCAGTACTTCTTACACTATCCTTGGAGAAAGACTAGTGTTCCCCTGCCCTCAAAATGTCACAGACAATACTTTTGTACTAAAATGCAATAAGATGGATTAACAAAAAATTAACAAAGACATTCAAAATACAAACTCCAGTTTTATTATTAGATTCAGCAGAGAAAAATTACTCTGTTGAATTGCTATCAAAGTTTCTATTATTCTTAGTTTCTGTACTTCTCTCGTTGCAGAGCAGCGACAGTTTGCCTACTGGTACCGGTCCACAAAGCATGTTTTTTGAGCAGCGCTAAGCCAGAGTATCCTGGGGAGGAGATGGGGTCAGCAGTGTCACATGCTGCCAAGGTGTTAAGTAAAATGAGGTCTGGTAAGCGGCCTTTGAATGTAGCAACAAATAGGTAGTTGCAAAGAGCAGTTTCACTTGGAGTGCTTGAGACAGAAGCTAGACCAAGTGGGTTGAGGAGCTCATTATCATTCACAGCCACCAAAAGATGTGGAAGCCAAGATTAACTAAAACATGAAATGCTTAGGCTTTATATTGATAACCATCATCCTTGTTTACACAAAACAACAAAAGTCTCTATTGTGGCATGGAATAAGGACAGATAGTACTAGATAAAGTGTATAGGGTAATAGAAAATGTATAGGTCTGAGTCTGGAGGCTTAGATTATCAAGTGGAGCCAGGCAGTCATAAACTGTGTGACCTTGGGCAAGTCATTCACCCCCTCTCGTCCTCAGTTTCCTTCTCTGCCAAATAAGAGGGTTGTGCAAGATCTCTTCTCTGTGTTTACTTTCCACTTTTGCATTCTATGATTTTAATGTTAAATACTGTAAATATTGACGCTCCTCAAAATGATGCAACTTTTTTGGAGTCCTTGAGTTCTGTTGAATCTGACGGTGCACCTTCAAGAGCTTGTCCATTGCCTGCAGGCAGATGCCAGCAAAAACCTTCCCACTTGGTTACAACCAGTAAGATAAACCTGCTCCCCAAACAGTCAGGAACCTGAACATGTAAGACGCTACACTTTCATCGTGTTGGTGTAGAACCCACTTCATGGTCCCTTCCTGTCCAGCTGGGAGGGACAGGAAATAATCTGAAAACATCCTTGAGCTGCTCTGGGCTTTGAGAAAGCCCAAAGCCAAGGTGGTGGGGGAGTGGGAGTGGGGAGCAAACTTATCGTTGTGATGCAAGCTGGTCGGGTGTCATGGAGACTCTGCTGTGGGGTGATTTTGTCTTTTCTGCCCAAACCCCTCTGAAGTGTCAGGGATGCTGGCCAAATGATTGGTCCTCATCCTTGATCCTTTCTATAGCTAAGAAATTGACCTGCCGTTCTGTCTTTACAGTCCTTGATATCACAGCATCCAAATTCAGCAAATCATGAAGTGTCGCTGCAGGTCTTTCTCACATCCATTATGTATTATCTTTGAACATTACTCCTAGCTTTATAGACCTTACTATGACTCTCTCCTGTATTTCCTTCTGGGCAGAATCAGCAGAGACTCTGTGTGGTCACACACACACACGCACGCATGCACGCACGCACGCACAGCCCCATGCTTTATTCAGTCAGAGCAGAAGAAAGCAGTTCAGTGGGCTCAGGTAAACAATGAATTGCCACGTGCTCCCTGCGGAGTGGCTGCCTGATAACAGGCAGGGTTGAAAGCAGGGGCTGTTTTCTGTGGGTCCCCTTGTAGCCTCACATCGTTCTCTGCCCATTAAGTGAAACTGGAACAAGCCATTTGGGTGGTTGCAACCACAGCTGGCTGAAGTGCCCAGCTGTTGCTCTTTCCTCTCTTTGGTTTTCAGTCCCCGTCATGTGGGTTCATTATGGCTGTGATCGTTGCTGATGGCATTAATGCGCTGTGCTGCTTCTCCATCGCACGTGCCATCTGCTCCCATCAGCCCTGTGGGGTAAGTGGTAGGTAATTGTTTCCCATCGGTAGTCCATTTTCTCAGATAAAGGCTTGCGAGATTCAAAAATAAATATCCACTCTGAGTCGTCGCAACGAGGCCAGTGTGGATCGGGGGGCAGCCACCCCATCTACCGTGAGTAGTGGGTGAGGCTGTTTTCCCGGTAATTCAAGTCAAAGGGCAATTTGATTCATTAACAGTGGCTCTGGTAGAAGAGGAGGTTCAGGGACAGAGCAGAGGCAAAAAAAATCCCCGAGAGTTCTTATAAACCAGCAGGGTCAATACAAAAGAGAATAGGAGAGATGGAGAGAGAAATCGGTGATTCATCAGTGAAGGCTTGGTAGTGGATGGAAATGAAAGATAAGAGCCCACATTGTTTCAGTGGTGGGAAACAGGCTTGGGGAACCTCAGCTTCTCAGCTATAGTTAGCTATGGCTTCAGCTTCCTCACCAAGGACCACAGGTTCCAGACCAGAATTGAAAACGCAGCACGCCAAGGAGCGCCGGCCAGGGCTCAGAAGGCGGGCAAGCTCTCAGAGGGCAAGATGGGGCGATGTCATAGAGGAACCAAAAGGCCAGCTCACAGAAATTATGATGAGGGAGAAACATGATTTAGCTGCATCTTCCCAGACTCTCAAGACGACTGGTAGAGTTCGCTTATTTTTTATATTTTTGAGGAAATGGCTTCCGGTGGTTCACTTTTTTGTTTGTTTGTTTATTGTAGTAACGTTGGTTTATAACATTGTAAAAATTTCAGGTGTACATCATTATACTTCTATTTCTGCATAGATTACATCATGTTCACCACCAAAATACTAATTACAACCCATCACCACACACATGTACCGAATTATCCCTTTCACCCACCTCCCTCCCCCCTTCCCCTCTGGTAACCACCAATCCAAACCTGTTTTCCCTTCAGAACTGCCACACAGCATCCTCAGTTTGACTTTCACCTCCCCTCAAAGCTCATCCCCACATACATCAGTCATTTATTCAACAAATATCTATTGCACTCCTGCCAGATGCCGGGCATCATTCTGACTGGGAGATTGCTACGGGCCTCCGGAGCTGGGCAGGCCCAGATTTGCCATTTGCTGGCGTTATCCCGTGTAAATCTGTAACCCCTCCAAACTTTTGTTTCTGCAACTCTACAATGGGGTGATTGTACCAATTTCCTCTGATTGTCATGAGAATCAAATGAGAGAATGCACGGCTCAGGCCAAAAGCAGACATAAACATGGGGCTGGGATAATAAGCATCCCTCCTTTAACACACACTGAGACCATCTCTGCACCATATCCTTCCATCCTTGCTGTCCTCTCATGCCTCCTCCACTGGCCAGGGCCTGCTGCCCTCGTCTGCTGGCTCAGGCCCTGATTTCACACCACCTGTGCCTAACTGCTGGGGTGGGGCAGGGCTTTCCTCCCACTGCCCCTCTGGGAAACTGAGCTGAGCTGGAGGGGTCTCTCTCCAGCCACCTTTCTGCCAACCCAGTGCTCCTGTGTTAGAAGGAGATTCCCTAACACCAGGCATGCTCCAATCACAGCCAGTCCCGCTAATTGATTCATGTTATTTTATTTTCTGTACTGGTGGTTAGGGCCTCAAGCAATTTTGTGCAAATTTATGAACCTTATGCAAATGAGGGCATCCCTAGACTAATTGCACACAAAATGGAAGCTTTGTGGGCACCTCCCCCATTCAAGTGTGCCTTGATTCCTCCTCATCCTTTAAATTACTCCCAAACTCCCCCATCCCCACAAGCCCCCAAGACCAGCAGCCTCCCCCTCCACCAGCCTCCCCACCTGCAGGCTTCTCACTGGCCATTTTAGAATGTTTGAGGGACAGTGTCAGCCCTGTTTGCTAGGGCTAGCAGCTGCCTTGTGTCCCAGGAAACTTTAGCCTTGGGGAACACCCTTCCCAGATTGTTTTTATTTTAAGTCATTTGAATCCCACCCAGCTTCCTCTTCCAATCCTCCCAGGACAGGTAAGACCAGCCCAGGGCAGCCTGGAACCTGCCAGAGGCTCACAGAGCTGGCCTGATGTGGTCCCTTTGGGTATGGGCAGGGCTGTGTGGCCCTCCCATCTCTGGGGGACCCTGTCGCCAACCTTGGGCCCATTCTTGGTCCCAACACACTGACAACTAATTCTCAGGAAGGTGCTGTCTTAGGTGGGATTCCCTAGAAACGCAGCCAGAGACAGGAGTATAGGTGCAAGTGGTCTGTTGAGGGAGGGCTCTCAGAAGAAGCCCATGAGGGAGCAGGATAGGGCAGCTGAAAAGCTGAACAGATGTGGGTTCATCTAAAGTCTTGACTCAGCCTGATCTCTTGAGGAGCTCTGGATTTGCCCACCTTGAAGCAAGAGGGTGGGTTTTTGTATCTCCCCCCTTAGGCATGCATTGGCTGCCAGTAGCCCCAGGGGGCAGGGGTGGTCATCTCCCAAGAATTTTGGGGCTGGGGGCTCCCACCTGAGAAGGGGTCGGCCAACACACAGCAGCTGGGCAATGGCTGTGTCAGCCCAGGTGGGACACAAGGGCATCTTCTACAGGCACTAAATGAAATGCTGGGTCACAACCACTGAGACCAAAGCCTTTACATTTCCTTTGGTTGTCTGTTTGTTCAACCGAATTGAACTTGAACATCCCTGTAAAGCAGGCATTTAGATCATCCCCATTTTATAAATGTGATAACTAGTGCTCAGGGAGATTGCTACATGCTTCCAAGGTCATATGACCAGTGAATCTCCTAGACAAAAGAGGGATTTGAACTTGGGCTCACTGACTTTGCTGAGGGCCTGTCTGGCCTGGCCATGGGCCAGGACTTTTGTCTCCAGCCACGCAGATGTCCAAGGCCAGGATGCGCCACTTCAGAACTCATATGCACTTAGCTTTTCTCAAGGGCCCTCCTTCCCTCAGTCTCCCTTTTGTATGACTGCTTTTTATAAAATCCCTTATAGAAATGTGTGTGTGTGTGGGGGGGTGTTGGGGGGCACTGGAGTCATAGGGGACAAGAAGCAGAGCCAAATCTTTCCTATCCTCTCTCCCTCTTTCTGCCTGCCCCTTCCTACCCCCGTTCTGTCCTATTTCTCCCCTGCTTCTCTTCCTTCCCTTCTTGGTCCCCTTCCCCCACCTTCATTTTCTCCTCCTTTCTTCCCTTCCTCTCCCTTCCCTCCAGCTTTGCCTTCACCCTTCCCCTCCCTTTCCCTTTCATCCCCTTTGCCTTCCCTTCTCTCCTCCTCCCCCTTCTCTCTCGCCCTCTGCCTCCCTTCCACTCTTCCTTTCCATCCCTCCCTTCCTTTCCCTAGCCCCTCCCACCTCTTATCCCTCTTTCCTTCTCTCCTATCACCTTTGCCCTTCCTTTCTGCCTGTCTTATCCCTTTTTCTCCCCCTCCTCTTTCTTCCCCTCCCTCTATTTCCACCCCCATCACCTTCGTCTCCCTTCTCTCCTTCCCACACCTTCACCACCTCACCCTCCACCCCTACCTCCTAGATGGCCGCCACCCCCGCCCCAGCCTCTGCCCCCAGATGAGCCAGAGTCTGTCCCTCTCAGCCCAGACAGATTAGGAAGACCTGCACACTTGACGTGCTCTGCACTGTTCCAGAGAAGGAGGCATCTCATCTCAGGGCGCTCCCTGCTGTCCCCTGCCCACTGTAGCGGGGAGCTGGAAGGGAGGCCCAGGGCGGCCCTGAGTTGTGGGGACCATGCTTGGTGCGCTGGAACGTGGTGGGTACCAGAGGCCCAGGCAGACCTGAAGGAGATACCTGGATCCGTCTTGGCGGGGCAGTCTAGCTCAGGGGAGGGCATAGAGTGGGAGCTGGGTGGCAGACCAGGGCGGCTGGAGGGACTCAGTTTATCTTGACTTGGAGAACAACCCACCACCAGGCAGCCCGTGCCAGAGAATGCTAAGCAAGGAACAGCATTGCAGATTCACGCGGCTGCTAGAAGCTAAAAGTAAACTGTGATGCCATGCGCTTTGCACAGGAGCCCCATACTCACCACCCCTTGGCCCTACGTATAGGCAGCAAGGCCATAGTTGACCTGCCCTCTTCCTGAGTGGTGTTCCCCGTGCAGGGCAACTGCCCAAGGAGTATGATCATAATCAATAGAGCTGACATTGCGCTAATGCTTACCGTGTGTCTGGCATTGTCTGCTAAGTCTCCGCATTTTACAGATGAGGAAACGGAGGCACACTGAAATTAAGTCACACAGCTGGTGAGTTGTAAAGCCAAGATTCAAACACAGGAGATCTGGCTCCAGAATCTGGGCCCTTAACCACTGCACTGTCAGCATCTCCGTGATCAGTGTTTTGCTGTTCAGGATGCCCCAAGAGATGCTCAGAGAACAGATGAGAGAATGATCTGGGACCACTTTCTCAAGATAGCAGCCAGGGAGGCAGTCCCATTTCTCTGGGGCACGTGGCCACAAAGCTGGGATTTTCTCTCTACCCTTTCCCTGAGTCGATGGGCTGTGTACCTGCAGGTTCCTGTGTCTCTGGTCCTGCCTGGGGGTTCTGGCCAAACCTCAAACCATCCGAAACCTATTTCCCCAGGAGTGGGAAAAAAATGTGCATTTCTTTTCTCCTTGGGGCTTGTCCTGGGAGCCGCCCCACACCACTGCACTAACCTTGTACACTGCCCTTCCCAGCCTTTCCATCCCTGAGGGTGACAGTGTAACCTACAACTACCGCCACTCTTTGCACGGTTGCCCTGGTGACTAGACAACTGGAATGAGTCACGAGGTGCACAGTTTTGCTGTAAAGGAAGGAAGCACATCACCACATGTCCTAAGTAGTCCCTTACTAATGGGGCCAAGAGCTGCCACCTTCGAGATCCCTTCTAATTTAGGCATCCACGACAAGAGCAGCCATTTCTTGAGGGCTTCCTCTGTTCCAGGCTCTTTACAAACATTATTGCTCCTCCTCCCAGCAGCTCAAAAGACAAGTATCGTTATCTTCACTTTAGAGACAAGAAAACTAAGACTTGGAGAGGTTAAGTGACCTCTGAGCCCAAGGTCCCGCAGGAGGTCGCCTGACCCCCAAACCTCTACTTTCCCCACATCGTGTGTCTTCCTGCTGGGATCAGAGGAGAACTATGCCCCCTGCCTCCTAGCACCTCCCACTCCACTCCCGCAGCCCTCCTCACCGCTCCTCCCTCCTCGCCTTCTCCTGCTCCCTCTCCTTCTTTTCTTTCTCCAGTTTTCCAGTTCCACTTCTGCCTGCTACCCCCCCCCAGCTAAAGCCCGAAGGCGGAGTGATTGGGATGGCGGAGGGAATGGTTCCATTCCTTTCCCTCCACCGCACTCCCAGTCCTGACTCCAATACAGTTACCCCCCTTGTAATAGAATTAAATCTAAAGACAGAGTTATCACAGGGCTGAGGACAAGGCCAGAACGTGTGTGTGAGTGAGTGCATGAGAGCAAGCCTGCATGTGTGAGTGTGCCTGTGCAAGAGAGGTGCCTGTGTGAGTGAGCGTACAAGTGTGATTGTGCAAGGGAGCATGCATGTGATCATGTGTTGGTGTGTGCCTGTGCGAGTGAGCATGCATTATGAGTATGTAGAAGAGCACATCTAGGTGTAGAGGTGTGCCTGTACACTCAGCAATATCTGTAACTGGGAGCAGAGTAGATTTTAGTAGACTAGGAAAGGAGGTTTCCCGTAGGCTCACTGGACGCTCCGTTCTCGTGGTGATGCATGCAGGTGGCTGAAAGCTGGAGCCAGAGAGCCGGCTGGCTGAGGGCTGTGTGCACCCCAGCTTCCCGGGGCCCATCTTCCAGTTGCCATCAGAGCTGAGAAGCAAGGCTCTGGGTGGCCTTTGCAGTGGGGGTGTATTTTGTTTGCTTGGAGTGTGAGAAGGGGCCGGACAGGAAAGGAAGGCTGAGGTTGGGAAACCTCATGGCGGTGCTGGGTAGCAGGAGGGAGAGGGAGGCCATTTTGGCTGAGGAATCATGAAGAAGGGCAGAGTTCCCCACCTCTATCCAGGGCAGACGCCTTTGACTTCTGGGACCTCAAGAAAGAAGGAGAGCAGGGCAAGGAGGGTGCTAAGAGGACATGAAGGGGCAGATTAAGCTCTAAATGGAGGCTTTGGCTAGGACCTCTCAGCCAGTTGCCTCAGCATAAAACTAAGGGAGGAAGGAGAGGCGGTGTCATGTCCTAGGAGGATCCAGATTGCATAAGTGCCTGTTCCCAAAGGCCTTGGGAAACCTCTCTGTGTGGTCCCACTCCCCACCCCCACAGCCCTGTCCCTGCCTAACAGGCTGGAGCTCGCTGCATTCTCATAACGAGAGCTGCCGTCTGCAGGGCAGCCAAGGGTGAGGTTCCTTCTCCTGCTGTAGTGCTGAGAAATTAGGTCCAGGGGCACATCAATCTCTTTCACAGCACAGTTATGTGCTAAGAACAGACACCTTCTGTTCAGTAACCTGCCAGCAATGGGGCAAAATGACTCGGTTGCAAAGTCTTGGGAATAGTAGACCCATGCTTCCAGAAGACATAGACTGAGGCCTAATTCCAGCAGACGTGCATCTCCATCTCTTCATCTTTGCCCTGCTTTGGCACAAACATGGGAGTTATCAGGAGAAAAATAATAATAAGATGATTGAGTGGCCTCTGCATGTCCCATTGGCAGGAAGAGAATAGAGCCAGGGACATCTGTGTTTGAGATTTCTGATCACTCCCTCCTCGGAGCTGGCGCGTTTCTGGAGCTTCCCACAGGTGGCGCCCAGCGGAATTTCTGCAAGGCAGGGGTGCTTCCCAAGACATTGTCCCACCCCCTTCTGACCTGTGTGGGCATGCTTTGCTAGAAGGAAAGCTTTTGCCGCCCCTGCTCAGAGTTTTCTTTCAGGTCGTACCTCCTCAGTCTCCATTTACAGGAAAGATGAGGGATGGAGTCTTAAAGGAAAGTGCTTCCTGCATCTTCCCCTCAGCCCAGACAGCCTCCCTCCAGGAAGGCTGAGTCAGCCTGTCCAGGACCCGCCTCCTTGAGGCCCCTTCTGACTCCAGGTTCTGAGCGGATTTATAATGAAATTCAAATGAGATCGAGGTTATCCGGGGTGAATGAGGCTGCTCCTTGTCCCTCCTTTCTCTGGAGGGGGCTGCAGACTGTAGATTTTAGCCTCCTTCAACAATTGCTTTTGAAAGCAGAGTTAGTTAGACAGGATGGAGTAGATACAGGCCAGGGTGGGAGGGGATGACGCCCTTGTTGTCCATTCAAGCCCTGTGATTGCCATTCCTTAGTCTAAAAGGAATAAGAACAAGGGGCTTCAAAACCTGATCAGAACACCTGTGTGCCCTTGCAGTCTTCGGAGGCTTCGGGAGTGGGCTTACGATTGCTCTGCACACAAGCATACCCTGGGTGTGAACCCCAGGCCCATTCCAGCCATTGTATCAGGAATTGAACTCAGCACAGTGGGAAGGATATGCTTCATTGCCTTTTCTGGCTGAGAACGCTGTTTCAATTTGCAGCTGCATCTTTTCTTTTACCACCCGAAGCGTTAGCACGTCTCTGGGCTCTCCTAAGCCGACAGAATGCAGTCCAGTGACTCAGAACCACACTGGCCAGGACTGAAAGCCTCGTGCCTTCTGCCCTCTGCTCAGCTACACTTCCAGAGCACCCGGGCAGGCCAGGCCAGGCCAGGCCAAACATCCAGACTCGGGCTGACATGTTTGCAGGAGTAATACAGCGCTGCAGAACTCTGGCCTCTAGTCTGCGGAATTCCAACAAGGTGCCATTTCCATATTCTCTGGCAGTAACTAATTAGCGATTATAAAGCTCTTTGAAATATGAAGTGCTGCATGATAATATCTGTAATGAGCCTGATTCTTTCCCTCTTGCATGGGGGGTGGGGGGTAGTAGGTTTCACACCCCTTAAGGAGAGTTGGACTGCAAGGCAGCTTCCCTTCCCTGAGGGACATCGGAGTCCTGGTCTGATCAAGCGGTCCTGGGGAGGGGGCATGGGAAAGCAGCCTACTAGCAAAGCAGCACTTTGAGGCCCGCCCTTCTCCAATCTTTTAACCCTCCCCCCATCAGCTGCTTACCAGCTTCTGACTTACCCTCCCCTGGGTGGGAGAAGGATGGGGGAGGTGAGAATGATGGATGGAAAGGGGAGAAGAGAAAGGTGGAGTTAGGGTGAGGAGAACAAGTTGGGCTCGTGGTCTCCTTAATGTGATTTAGAATTTCATATTAATATATCACCTCAGAAAAAAATTAATGAGAAACGTGAAGAAAATAGGATAATGAATATGATAATATATGGGGAGTGCTTTGGGCTTCTTAGAACAAAGGTGCAAGGAATTATTGCTGTGATTTTCTCACGGTGCATATATATTTTTATTAAACTCTAAAAAAATGCCAGTAGATTCACTTCTTTGCAAGGTATTAACGCCCCGCAGAGGAGTCATTCTTCAATTAGTTTCTAGAGCCTCGGCCCACCTCTTGGCTGTTTTCTCGTCGCTCTTCTGGAGACTTCCAGCTTAAGGGACACGGAGAGTAGATTAGAATACTCAGTGGCTTTGCCCAGAGTGTCTGGCGCAGAAGTGCCTGGGGAGACGGCTTCCTGAGCAAGTGGGGCTCAGGAGGGCTGGGGGGCAGAACAGAAGGGAGTTGCATGCAAAACAGAACTAGAAGTCAGGGCCCTGGATGGATGAAAACTTGGGGTAGCCAGAGGGAAAGAACAACTTACTGTGTTCAGTCTCCTGGCCTCTCTCCCTGTCCCAAGGATCCACTCAGGCTACACTTCTCTTTGATGATTTAAACATAAATATAAGTTTCCAGTTGGAAGGGAACTCTGTGGGCCTACCTTGCCAAGGGACCAAAGAGACTAGAACTAAGACGAGAACCACAATCTCTATTTCTCACTTCCCTACACCAGTGGTTCTCATAGCACAATCCCAGACAGCAGCAGCAGCATCATCAGGAACTTGTCAGAAATGCGCATCCTCAAGCCTCACCCCAGACCCACTGACTCAGAACTCTGGGTGTAAGGCCTAGCACTCTGTTTTCACCACATGCTTGATCAAGTTGGAGAATGCGTGTGCTGGAGTGAGTCCTCTACAGGAAGCTACAGATTGTTCTGCTGTAGGAGAAAAAAAGGAGGGGGCTGCCCTTGGTAAAAGTGCATGAACTAAGTGCAAAAATGAAATAGGTGTTGGGAAGGTCTGGATACTGAATGCCACAGGCTGGATGCTCCAGAAAGCAGATTCTGAGTTGGAGTTTAGCATGTGGAATGTTTATTAGGGAACGCTCTTGGGATTGGCACCTATAGTGTGGGGGAGGGGGAAGCAGGAGTTGGGAGAAGGAGAAGTTGAACCCTGATGAAGGCCTGGGGAGCTCAGGAGCTCGGATGGCTCACCAGAGTTGCAATGAGTTGAGGGAAGTTGGCCAGACCGTTATACCCCACCTCAAACAGTCATTGGGTGTGGGCACCGGGGAGGGGCGTGGTCTTGGGTTTGGCTTCTCTCAGCAGCTGAGGCTGTCCCTGAAGGGGCTGAGAGCTGAGTGCTGCCCAGGGATAGCACTCCCCACAGCCAGGAAGCGAGCCATTCCCTGAAAGGGGATCTTGGTGGTGCATCACAGCATCTACCACCCTGGACTGTATAATTTTAGTTGCTGCAGGTAAACAGGAAGCCAGAGTGAATTCCCATCCTCATTCCTACCCCTTCAGGGGGCACAGATCTCTTGCTTCTGTCTGCACCATTTAGGCACCTGAACTGCACAGAATGACACCATGTACCCAACCAGCATCCAACAGAGAAGCTGCTGAGGAATGCAAGGGCCTGGGTCTCAGAGAGCCACCGCCTCACTCTTGGTTCCACCACTCACCAGTTGCGTGACCTTGGCCAAATTTCTCTCTGCCTCTTTGAGCCTGTTTCTTAGTAGGAATTGCTATGAATATAGATGTGGTTGTTCATAGGAAAGTGTAAATGCTTTCATTCACTCAATGAATACTTATTGAGGGCCAACTATATGTCAGGCTAAGAATGCCCTCCCTGTCCTCATGGAATTGAGAATCTAATGAGGGGATCAGAAGTCCAATAAACATACAAATATTTAACTATGAATTGTGGTAAGTATTACAAAGAAACAGAACAGGATGTCAAAGAAGATACAAAGGAGCTTAATTTAGATGGGAGGCGGTTGGGAGGGGAGGCCTCTCTCTGGATGCTACATTAAGCTGAGGAAAGAAGAATGAGGAGTCTTCTGGGGGCAATGGGGGATAGGGAGGTCATTTGGGGCAAAAGGAATGGCAGATACAAAGGGCCTGAGGCAGGAAGGGGCCTGGCTTGTTAAGGAGCAAGGCGAGGATGGTAGGAGTTGGATGAAGAGCCCTGAGGACTGTGCTAAGGAGTTTGGATTTTCTGCATAGTGAAGTGGGAAGCTATCAGAAAGTTTTAAGTAGGAAAGGGACAACGATTGCTCTGACTGCAGTGTGGAGAGCAAAGTGTAGGGACAAGAATGAGAGGAATTAGGGACTATGGCTGTGTCCTGGGTAAGGGATGATGGTGGCTGGGATCAGGTGGTGTCATGGAGGTGGAGGGCTGTGGATAGGTTCCAGATAGACTCTGGAGGGAGAATTGACAGGACTTGGTGGTTGTTTGGAAGTGAGGGGTGAAGGAGAGGAAGGTGTCAACTTTGGTTCCTTGGTTTCTGCCTTGAGCAACTGAGTGGAGGGAGGCACAGTTCCAAAAAGTGGCTGAGGGATGCTGGGGGAGGCTCAGTAAGGCTTAATTCTCCCACCTCTTGGCTAAAGGTCTGTCGAACTGAACCAAGGAGGTTCTGAGGCATCTCAGGGACTGTTGAAATACAGGCAGCATTGGGGCTGGCCCTGTGGCGTAGTGGTTGGGATCAACCACTTCAGCGGCCCAGGGTTCGCAGGTTCAGATCCCGGGCATGGACCTACGCACTACTCATCAAGCCATGTTGTGGCAGCATCCCATATACGAAATGGAGGTAGATGGCCACAGGTGTTAGCTCAGGGACAATCTTCCTCAGCAAAATGAGGAAGATTGACAGCAGATGTTAGCTCAGGGCTGATCTTCCTCACCAAAAAAAAAAAAAGGAAATACAAGCAGCAAAGAATTGGGATGGCTAACAGGAAGGACCCCACTAATGCACAGTGAGAAGAAAAAGTGGAAGGAGAAGGAGGAAGAGGAGAAGGAAGAAAAGCAGATGATGAAGCAAGTCCATAATCATTGAGTACTTGCCATGGGCCATGTGCTATTCTAAGCACTTTATGGATATTATCTTGTTGATTCTTGACAGCTATTCTATGAAGGATATAAAATTATCATCCTCATTTTACATACAAGGAAAAGGAGAACCAGAGAGGTTATGTAACTTGTCCAAGGTCACTCAGCCAGGAAGTGGTGCAGCCAGGCTTTGAACCAGACAATACAGTTCTGGAGCTTAAGCTTAAACACACTATACTTTGAAGCCCCTCAAAATACCAGCTGTTGCTAAACAGACATCTACACGGGCCCTGTGAACAGTTTCACATACATTGTCTCTACTCCTCCCACAACCCTCATTTCACCAGGGGGAACCTGAAGGCTCAGAGGTTCAATAACTTGCCCAAGATCACTCAACTAGAAAAGAGCTGAACCAGCATTCAAGCCCAAGCCTGTCTGACTTCAAAGGCCCTGCTGTAACCACCATACTGCACCTTTCCCCAGAGGCATTCAGATTGTCTTCAAGAGTAGGGAGACAAAGTAAATTTTTTATATTTCATTCCAATGGCCAGCTTTTATGCCTGTGACAGTAACAGAGACACACTGGATATCTCCCCCCTCATATTCCTTGATACGTTCTCAGAATCTACTTGGAACTCGAGTCTTCATCCCTCGTCCATCTATCCATCCCTCAATGCATCCAGCCAGCCAGCATTTCTTGAGACTCAGCCATGTGCTTAGTTCTGCTCTAGGTTCTATGGGAAATTGAAAATGAATATAGCACAGTTTCCTTGACCTTGGGAATTTTACAATCAATCTAGTTGGAGAATAATAAGGACCATTTATGTAGCTCTTTTTGGTATCCCAAGCACCTTCACCTGTTTTTACCATGGATCCTTACCATGCTTAGCATGGCCCTTTCACAGATGAGGAGACTGAATTCTGCCAACAACCACATGAGCTTAGAAGAGGATCCCAAGCCCCAGAAAGGAGCACAATCTGGCTGACACCTGATTGCAGCCTTATGAGATTCAGCAGAGGACCCAGCTAAGCTGTGCTCCAACTCCTGACCCATGGAAATGGTAAAAATGTACATGGTGGCAAGCCACTAAGTGTGTAGGAATTGTTACACAGCATAGGAAACCAGTTTCTATGGCCAAACAAGATATCCCATCCCACACTCTCCCCTACAGTGGTGACTTTGACGTTTCTCCCATCGAGAGGCAGAGTCTAATTCCCCTCACCTTGAGACCAGATGGGCGTGTGACTCCTTTGACGAGAGAGGACATGGAAATGAAACTGATTTTCAAGACTCGGTCATAAAAAGTGATGCAACTTCCACCTTGCCACTGGACCATGTGCATTTGGAGCCCTGAGCTACCACGTAAGAAGTCTGACTACTCTGAGGTTGCCACGCTGTGAGGCTCCGTGCAGGCTCTCTGGTTGGCTGACCAGCCCAGGCTCTAGATGTGTGAGAGAACAAACCTTCAGGTGATCCCAGCCTCCAGCCCTTGAGTCAATCTCAGCCTTCTAGTCTTTCCAACTGAGGTTCTAGAGAGTATGGGGTGGAGAAAAGCCATCCCCACTGCGCCCCAACCAAATTCCTGACCCACAGAAGCCATGAAAATCATAAAATTGTTGTTGTTTTACATTGCTAAGTTTTGGGGCAGTTTGTTACACAACAATATCAATCTGAAAACATGGCCAAACCCCAAATCCATGGGGTGGGGAAACAAACTCTTCTTACTTTAATGTGAAGCACTACGAATTCACATGACAAAGGGCATAAATGTATAATTTTAATATAGCAAGGGCCTGAAGGATTGCAAACAATACCACAGTCTACCATAGAGCCTTATATCCATTTATGTTAAGGGTTCAGCTGAGGCCCAGAGAGGAATCCTGCTTTGTCCATGATCACACAACATCAGCATCAAGGCTTCAGAATCAGCCCTGGCAGGTATCCAGGACTGTCCTTATCTGTGCATTTGCCACACCCCAAGCTGGAGCTGGTTGAACGAACTTGACCTGAGAATGACCTTCCCAGTAAAAGAGGAACCCAGCGAATGTAGGCCCTGAACAATTTCCTTAGCTTTTAACAGCCCCGGGCTGATACCTGTTGTAAATGGTTGTGCAGTATCCATATTTATTGGACTTTGCATCCTATGAGTATGTTTCGTGGCTGCACACCCATGATGGGTCACCATTTTTTTTTAAGATTATAAAGGTAACGCAAAAATCATATTTGTTACATTTATACATATTTATATCTTACATTTGCAGTATATAGAGGCACTCAGAGTATATATTATTTATAAGCATTGCTGCAGCTCAGGTTTGTTAGAAAGGCTCAGAATGAGAGTGTGTTTGTAAAGTGCTCCAGGGTCCTCTGGGATGAGGGCAGCTACGTGAGTGTAAGTCATTATCATTAAACTAAACTGCCTTTCTCCGATTACTGACAGCCCCGAAGAGGTTCTCCCCCTTCCCCGCCCCTGCACACGGCCTGGTAATGCTGGGATAATATAAAGATAATATTACTGTAATAAGTGCTTTGCAGCATTTATGCCTTTATTAGCAGCAGCCATATTGTGGGGAAGGGAGAGGCCCCCAGAAGTGCCAAGGGGTTAGTGCCGAGGGCGGAACACTCAGAGAGGCGAGCAGAATTCTGGGTCCAAACTAAGTGTGGGGGCAGCGTAGCATGAGGTAAAATTCTTGCTCCTCATTCCCTCCTGCAGAGCCTATTTCCAATTTCAGTTGATCCCGAAATATGCTATTGAGTGCAGCTGGGTCTGGGGTTGGGTGGGGTATAATCGCAGGGGGGCTTCTGGAATTCTAGCCCCAGGGGCACCCCACTGCATTTTAAGTGGCCTCCAAACCTAGGGGAGGCCCCAAATTGACTGCAGAGGTCCTCACTCCGATTGAGGTGTAATGAAGAGGTCCACAGAGCCATGGGCTTCCCAGAATGAAATTAATCTCCAGGGCTGAACGGCTTCATTGGTTGCCCCCATGTAACTATGATAGAGCATAAAAATAAGGAGCTTCTGAATACTTCTTATATTTTACAAAGGGCCCCTTAGAGTTGCATGTATGTTACACTTGTTACAGGTAACATGTATCTTCCTGCCTATACTTGCAATACAGAGAAATGTGATATTTATAGATCTTGTGTCTTGGGGCATTGAGAAATCTAGGAGTTACATCCACCATCTCATTTGACCCTTCTAATATCTCTGTGAAGCTAGTCTTATGTATCATCCCCATTTTATAGATATGGAAACTGAAGTCCAGATGGGTTGAGTGAGTGGACCAAAGTGGTATGTCAGGACGAACCAGAGCTGGAATTCAGGCCTTTTGACCCAAGATCAGCAGCCCTTTCCTGCAGCCTGTCCTGCTGAGGAGGATTTATACAGCAGAAAGGGATCTACCTGCCACAATTTTGCTTTGGAGGAGACAAAATATCAGAAGGGAGAAGGCCAGTGTACTTGTTATCTATTGCTGCGTAACAAAGCACCCCCAGCAGCAGTCGTGTTGTCATTACCTCTCACAGTTCAGGCTCAGCGAGGCAGTTCTCACTTGGGTTCTCACATGCTGCTGGAGGCAGATGGCTGCAGGTGGGAACATCTTAAATGCTTCTTCTCTCACATGTCTGGTGCTTGAGTGGGAAAGATCCAACAGCTGAGGGCTGGCACAGCTGGGCTCTTGGTCTCTCTGTGTGGTCTCTCCACATAGTCCTTCCAGGATAGCAGCCTCGGGACAGCTGAATCTCTTACATGGCCGCTCAGGGCTCCCAAGGTGGGTGCCCTGTGAGAGACAGCCAGGTAGAAGGTGTACTGGCTTTTATCATCTAGCTTTGGAAATCACATAGCATCACCTTTTGTTACTTTTGTAACTATTTGTTAGAAGTGGGTCATGAAAGCCAGTCCATGTTCAAAAGAAGGGGGATTAGGCCCTCCTCTTTCATGGGAGGACTGTCAGAGAATTTAGAGGCAGCTTTTAAAACCACCGCAGCTCTGTTCAGACCACTTCTTGCAGCTCCTTTCAGGGCCTCAAGCAGGACTCAAGCAAGGGTTAACCACCCCCTCCCAACCTTTCCTCCCTGCCGGCCTCCTTTAACCAGTGCAATCCGATGAGGTGCCTGGGGCACTGGCTGATGACACCATACTTGTGTGCTGATGACGCCAAAATCGGGCTTGGCTCCCAGGCGGTGACCCATGTCCTGGTTAAGGAGCCACAGCAACCCATAATCAAAAGCCCCAGTTAGAGGGCCTCAGTGGAAGCTGCTTGCAGGGGTGGCAGCCCTAGCGACAGCCGCTGGGCCAGAGCTGCTGAGAAGGTGTGTTTGCCCTTTGGCTGAGACGCTTTAAAACCCCAGTGACTCGGTTTCATTTTGAACCTGACAGATTAAAGGCCGACTTTGACTGAGAATATTAACTTTCTGGCTCCCACCCAAGAAAGCCGAACAGATGAGGAAATAATATAAAATAAAAGGCGTCTGCAAACACTGATTGTCGGCTGCTTTCCATAAAATACGCCCACTGTTATGTGTAACACTCCCCGAGTCTTTCATTTCTTGGCCCTCTCCCTCTTTTTGCTCCTGGTGCCGACGGAACTGCCTTCTTTTATTTAGAAAAAAAGACAGACAGAAAGACAGGAAAGGGTGCATGTGCTAAAAACAGCCCCCACCTTGTCTCCAGGAGGCGCCAAGCAGGTGCACCCACAGGCTAAATCTTCTGGCTGCTTGATGAGAAGAACGGAGGAGCCTCCCGGGCCAGCCCCAGGAGAAGCTGGCCTCAGGGTTCCAGGGCGAAGGCTGTCCCTCAGGGGCAGCCTCTTCCCTGTCCCCCGCTTGCAGCTGCTTTCACGTGCCAGGGGAGCAGCTTCTAGCTGTGGAGTCTCCTCCAGGTAGTGCAGAGGGCCTGGAGAGTTCTCCTGCAGCTGCTCATGGACTGCCCATAACTGGCCCTTCCCGGCAGTGTGAAAAGAGAAGAGGGATGCTGACAGCAGAGGCTTCAGGAAGTGTTCTGTGTTGCGCCTCTCCACTCCCCACTTCATGGCCGCTGCTGCCTCTGTGGCTGCCCCTTAACTGGGAGCATGAGGTCTGGACTAGCAGGGACCACACTTGACATGCCTTGGCCTGCAACCTAAGAAAACAGGATGACTTGTGTATTAGTCTGTTCAGGCTGCCGTAACAAAGTACCACCCACCGGGTGGCGTAAACGACAGAAATATTCTGTCTCACAGTTCTGGAGGCAGGAAGTCTGAGATCAAGGTGTTGGCAGGGTTGGTTCCTTCTGAGGACTGTGAGGGAAGGATCTGTTCCAGGCCTCTCTCCTTGGCACATAGATAGCCGTCTTCTCCCTGTGTCCTTACATTGTCTTCCCTCTATGTGTGTCGGTGTCCAAACTTTCTTTTCTTATAAGAACACCAGTCAGATTGGATGAGGGCCCATTCTAATGACCTCATTTTAACTTAATCACCTCTTTAAAGACTCTGTCTCCAAATACAGTCACATTCCGAGGTCCTGGAGGTTAGGACTTCAACATACAAATTTGGAGATAACACAGTTGAGCTCATTAACAACTCTGTAGCCTAAAAATCAAACTAACAATAGGTGCAGCCCTCAGCTGTGTTTCAGAGCAGCAGTCTAGGCCCAGCACACTGCTTGAGGGGCACCTCACACTGATAGTCACCCCACTTTGGCGTGTCATTGTGTCTAGCTGCCTCTGCTGTTTGTCCTCCTTCCCTGCCTGGTCAGTGGAGGCCCAGAGCTTGCAGGCAGGCGGTCAAGGGAGACTGTTCATAAGGGAAGGCCTCTAGACTGTCTAGAAAGATAACATTAGTAGGGAAAACAAGAACTGAAAGGTGGCCATCGGCCCTGAGCACCTCCAGTGCATGGTCTGAGAAGCAGACAGAAACTGACACTATGCCACTAACTTGATCTGAGACACTGGGCAGGTCGCCATAATTCTCCACACTTACTTATCTATAAAATGAAGAAAAGGAAATCTATCAATTTGCAGTTTGAAACCCCATTGAGTGGGTCCAGCCTACCAAAGACTGGCTGGGCCCATGATGTCAAGCCATTGAGCAGGTCAGTTGAGGGTGGCTTCTTGTTCCACAGACCTCAGGGGAAAATGTCAGAGGTTCTCATGAAGCCGAGACAGTGGCCCTTTGCTTGCCTCACCCATCGCAGACACACTCTGTCAATTCTTTGGCATCCAGAGGCCTGAAGCAGTTGCATGACCTCTGAGTCAGCCTTCAATGAACAGAATGGAGGGGAAATATAACTTCCAAGAGCAGTGCTTCTCAGACTTTTTTTTTTACTGCAATGGTAAGAAATTCTCATGACAACCTCTAACACACACACACACACACACACGCACACACATTCCACGACCTGTACCTTTAAATTATGTCCAGAACCAACCACTTATCCTCACCTCCACTTTGGCCCAGGCCACCATCGTCTCTCACCTAGGTTAACACAGCAGCCTCCTAACTGGTCTCTCTGCTTCACCCTTTCCCCCACCCTTTCCCCAGTCATTTCTCAACCGAGCAGTGAGAACAAGCATACTAAAAGGTTAAGTCAGATTGTGTCACTCCTTGGCTCAAAACTCTCCCATGGCACACCTCAGAGTAAAAACCCGAGTCCTCCCAGGGGCCAACAAGCCCTTCTAGGTCTGGCCCCCTGCAACCTCTGGCCTCATCTCCTATTCTTCCCTTCACTCCCTGTGCTCCAGCCACACCAGCCTGCTCATTCCTCAAACATGCCAGGGCCTTCCTGTTTCCTTTGCTGAGGACACTTTTCTCCACCTTGTTGCCTGCTCTGAAAAGGCTACAGGAAGTGGAAGGGGCTCTACAGCTCTCTTTTCAGAAGCCAAGGGGAAAGTTAGAAGCCCTTCAGTGCAGGGCTCCCTGAGCCCACCTCTGCCCTGACCACAGAATGCCAAACGGTGCCAGTGCCTACTCCTTGCAACTTCATCAAAAATCGGTTGACCATACTACTATGAGTTTATGTTTAGATGCTTTATTCTGTTTCATTTATCTATGTGTCTATCCTTCTGCCAATACTATACTGTCTCAATTATTGTAGCTATCAAGTAAGTCTGAAAATCAAGTAGGATGATTTCTTTATTCTTTATTCTTTTTCAAATTTGCTTTAGTCCTTCTAGTTCCTTTGTCTTTCTATATAAATTTTAGAATCAGTTTCTATGTACAAAAATCCTGCTGGCATTTTGATTGGTGTTGCATTAAATCTATAAATCATTTTAGTGAGAATGATATATTTATTATGTTGAACTTTAACAATCCATGACTCTGGTGTATCATTCCATTTCTCCACTTCTTTTAGGTCTTTTTTGATGTCTTTTATCACTGCTTTGCATTTTTCAACATACACATCCTGTACAAATTTTGTTATATTTATGCCTAAGCAGTTCATTCTTTTGGAGTGATTATAAATTGTATTGCTTTTTAAATTTTTGGTTTACAATTGTACATTGCTAGTGCATAGAATTACTATTTATTTTTGTATGTTGACCTTATATCTGCAACCTTGCTAAACTTATTAGTTCTAGGAGGTTTGTTTTGCTTTGTAGATTCCTTGGGATTTTCTACGTAGACAATCACGTTGCCTGCAAATAGGGACAATTGTATTTCTTCTTTTCCAATATATACAGCTTTATTTCTTTTTCTTGCCCTATTGCACTGCCTAATGCACTGGTGTTGAGTGGGAGGGGTAATTGTGAACATCCTTGCATTATTCCTGATCGTAGGGAGAAAGCATTCTATTTTTCATCAAGTATGATGTTAACTGTAGGGTTTTTGTAGATGTTCCTCTATCAGGTTGAAGAAGAGCCTTTCTATTTCTAGTTTGCTGAGAGTTTTTATCATGAATGGATATTGAATTTTATCAAGTGCTTTTTCTGCATCAATTAATAGGATCTTGTGATTTTTCTTCTTTAGACTGTCAATATTGTATAAGTCAATATTGAATCACATTTATCCATTTTTGAATATTACATTTCTGAGATAACTCCCACTTGGTTGTATTATGGTTTTATATATTAATGGATTCAATTTGCTAATATTTCATTTAGGATTTTTGTGTCTATGTTCATGACAGATATTAGTGCTTAGTTTTCTATTCTTGTACTCTGTCTGGCTTTGGTATTAGAGTAACATTGCCACATAAAATGAGTTGGGAAGCATTCCATGCTCTGCTGTTCTCTGGAAGATATTTTATAGAACTGATGTTATTTCTTCTTTAAATGTTTGGTAGAATTTGCCATCTGGGCCTAGAGATTTCTTTTTTGGAAGATTTTTAACTACAACTTTAATAGTAAAAGGACTATTCAGGTTATCTATTTCATCTTGGGTGAGTTTTGCTAATTTGTGATTTGCAAGGAATTGATCCATTTCATTTAAGTTATCAAATTCATATGCATAGAGTTGTTCATATTATTTTCTTAATATCTTTTTAGTATTTGCAGAGTCTGTAGTGATATTCCCTCTTTCCTTCTTGATGTTGGAAATTTGTGTTTTCTCTCTCCCTCTTTTTGTCAGTCTTGTTAAAGATTTATCAATTGTAATGATCTTTTCAAAGAACTAGTTTTTGATTTGATTGATTTTATCTATTGCTTATTTGTTTTCCATTTCATTGATTTCTGCTCTTTATTATTTCCTTCATTATGCTTGACTTGGATTTATTTTGTTCTTCTTTTTCTAATTTCTTAAGATGGAATCATTATTATTTGAGACCTTCATTTTCTAATGTAAGCATTTTTTGCTGTAAATTTCCCTCTCTGCACTGCTGTAGATATATCACACAGATTTCAATATGTTGCATTTTTATTTTTGTGCAGTTCAAAATACACTTAAATTTTCCCTGCTATTTCCTCTTTGATCCAAGGATTATTTAGAAGTATGTTGTTAACTTTCGCAGTGTTTGGAGCTTATCCTGTTACCTTTCTATTACTGGTTTTTAGTTTAATTCCATTATGGTCTGAGAACATACTTTGTATAATTTCGATTCTTTTAAATTTGTTAAGATTTGTAGTATATTATCTATCTTGGTGAGTGTTTCATGTTCACTTGAAAAAAGCTGTGTATTCTGTTGTTTGGTGGAATGTTCTATAAATGTCAATTAGATCCAGTTGGTTGACATCATTGTTCAGTTCTCTATGCTTGCTGATTTTCTGCCTACCAGTTCTATCTATTACTGAGAGATGAATGTTGAAAAGTTTCTAACTATAGTTGTGGATTTGTATATTTTTCTTTTCAGTTCTGTCAGTTTTTGCTTCGTGCAGTAGAAAGTCTTGTCAGGTGCATGCACATTTAGCACTGTTATGTCTTCTTGATGAATTGATCCTTTTATTGTTATGTAATGTCCCTCTTGATCCTTGGTAATTTTCTCCGCTCTGAAATCTCTTTTGTCTGATGTTAATAGAGTCACTCCAGCTTTCTTTTGATTAGTGTTTGCATGGTACGTCTTTTTCCTCCTTTCACTTTTAACCTACCTGTATCATTATATTTGAAATGAATTTCTTGTAGACACCATATAGTTGGGTCATGTTTTTCTTTTATTAATTAATTCTGACCATCTTTCTTTTAATTGGTGTGTTTAGACCATTTATATTAATGTAATTATTGATATGTTTGCATTAATTCTACCATTTTATCATTCAGTTTCTGTTTGTTCCCTCTGGTTTTTGTTCTTCTGTTTCCCGTTTCTTGCCTAATTTTGGGTTATTTGAACATTTTCTAAGTAAAGTTTTTATTTTAGAAAAATTTTTGGTTTACAGAAAAGTTGCAGTGATAATACAGAGAGTTCTTATATATCCCTCACCCAGTTTCCTCTAAAGTTAACAGCTTACATTACTATGATACATTTGTCAAAATTAAGAAACTAGTAATTGGTGCATTTATATTAATTAAACTCCAGACTTTATTTGGATTTCACCAGTTTTTCTACTCCTCTCGTTTTTCTATTCTGAGATTCAATCCACGATACCACATTGTATTCGGTCATAGTGTTATTTGAACATTTTTTTGTATTCCATTTTAATTTATCGATTGTGGTTTTGACTATATTGCATATAGTTATTTTAGTGGTTGCTCTAGGTATTACAAAATATACATGTAACTTTTCATCATCGATTTAGAATCAATATTTTGTCACTTCAATTGGAATGTAGAAAATCTACCACTGTTTAAGGTCCTTTACTCTCCCCGTTTTGTGCTATATTTGTTTTATATGTTATATCTATGTATATTAAACCCCTGGAAGATAGTGTTATAAATTTTGCTTTCAATAGTCAAACATATTTTAAATATCTCAAAATAGAAGAATAATCTATTATATTTACTCAGATGTTGACCACTTCTGTTGCTCTTTCTTTATTTCTGCTAGTCCAAGTTTCCTTCTGTTATCATTTCTCTTTTGTTTGAAGAACTTCTTTTAGCAAATCTTTTAGAACAGATCTGCTGATTACAAATTCTCTTTATTTTCCATCATCTGAGAATATCTTTATTTCACCTTCATTATTCCTGAAGCATATTTTGGCTCAATTTATCATTGTGTTGACAGATTTTTTTCTTTTAGCACTTTAGAAATGCTGTGCCACTTCCTTTTGGCCTCCATCATTTCTGGGAGCTATCCGTAGTCATTCACCTTGTTGTTCCCCTATAGGCGATATATTGTTTTTCTCAGGCAGCTTTTGAGAATTTTTCTTCATCTTTAGTTTTCACCAGTTTTCAGCCATTATTTCTTCAAATATTTTTTTCAGCATTGTACTCTTTTTCTTCTCCTCTGGGTTTCTGATGGCATAAATGCTAGACCACACGGGTCCCTGAGACTCTATTCATTTTTCTTTCAGTATTTTTTCTGTCTGTTATTCAGATTGGATAGTTTCTCTTGATCTATCTTCATGGTCACAGACTCTTTTCCCCCCACTTTTACTGTTTTTAGCACAGCATCCAAAGTTATCCATTTAAAACCTAAGTTGGAGCAAGTCCCTCCTCTGCTCAAAACCCTCCATCTCACTCAGAGTCAAAGCTGAAGTCTTATAATGGCCTACAGGGACCTCCACAATCTGGCCCTTACTGCCTCACTGGTTTCATCTCATAGTTCTTGTCCCCCTTGCTCATTTGGTTCCGTCCACATTGGCCTCTTTGCTATTCTTCAAATACTCTAGTATGTTCCTCCTTCATGGCCTTTGCATTGGCTGGTCTTGCTCCCTGGAACTGTCTTCCTAGCTATTCATAGAGCTGACTCTTTCACTTCTGAAAGTCTTTGCTCAACTGCCTTCATTTCCGTGAGGCCTTCCATGACCACCTTATCTAAAATGCAGCCTCACTTTTGCCTTGTCCTGCTTTATTTTTCTCCTACTATATTAGCTAACTAATATATAATTTATTTATTCATTGATCTTCTAGCATGTGAGCTCCACGACGGCAGGGTTTTTTTTCTTATTTCTTCCTGTATGCCCATGGCCTGACATATAGTAGATGCTCAATAAATATATGTTGAAAGAGTGAATAAAAATATCCCCCAGGTCTGCTTCAAATGTAGCCTATAGAACACAGAAGTTTTAGCTTCTTATTGAGTATTTCCAAGTATGGATATCAAAAAGTTCCTGAGTATTTGCAAGAACAGATTCGATGTCATTGATGGTGTGTAATCTTCTAAAAGAAATGAATGGTTTAGACACCTGCTGTTACTGCATCCTCCTAGAACTAAGTACCAGAAATGCCAAGAGTGTGTGGTTCTGCACAGATTGACTCTTTATAAGGCGTTGGAAACAGGTACCGAATTAGAAACTGAGAGTTTTGTACTTGGATTGATTCACAGGTTTCAGCTTTTCAACTTCCCAAGCAGTGCTGCTGCTGCTAGTTTCTGAAATATCTCACAAACTGCCGGCCCAGCTCGTGCTGATGTGTGCACATGCACACACAGGCACACTCACATGCTCCCCTATACCAGGTGTTGCTCCAACACAACCCATTCTCCATCCCAGCTGAAGTCTGGAGAGCTCACATCATTGTTCAAAGAGGCTTTTGCCAGGACAGAATTTCCCAAGCTCCTTGATTCCCGAGAGAATGAGGTGTGTCTGATGGTGTCCGCAGTTCCCTCCCACATCTGTCACCACAGTAATATATGGCAGATAATAGGATTTCACTGCATTGTAGTGGTTTAAACAGGCATGACAAGATTGTGATTTCAAACCTGTGTAAGTCATAGACAACTAAGTGACAGTGGTTTCTCCTCCACCTTATTGGCAGGCAAGGTTAAACAGCCTGGCGATCCTTCAGGCTTAGACCTGGCCCTTAGCCCTTCCTTCCCCTCCAAAGCACAAGATTGGCCTTGTACCCCCTTTTAGAACCTCCTCCTTTCCACTATGTCCCTGTATCCCCAAGATTCCAGCCCCAAGGGCTACCGAGCTCTGTGAAAGAAACTGTCCACTGGGTTTGTTGCACAGAATGGTTATTTGGAGTGCTTTGTTTCTTGTGTGTCTATGTTAAGTGAGTTGTAGACACTCTTGTAGGAGTCAAACCTGAGGAAAATGAGAGCCCTTTTCCTGTAAAATTCACCTAGGCTCACAATGGTATGTATCATTTTATGGATGTCAGAGACTCCAGAGAGCCCAGGTTAAGAAGACCACATCTACCATGTCAGTGACTTATTTTTTTAATCAGCTTTACAGGTGTATAATTAACATGTAAAATGTACCCATTTTAAGTATACAGTTTGATGAGTTTTGACAAATGTATATACCTATGTAACCACTACCCCATCAAGATAAAGAAAATTTCCATCTCCTTACAAAGTTCTCTGTGCTTCTTTCCAGTCAAAACATCTTCCCACCAAGGTAGCCACTATTCTGACCTCTATCACCATAGATGAGGTTTGCCTGTTCTAGAACTTCGTGTAAATAGAATCATACAGTATGTGCTCTTTTTATCTGGCTTCTTTCGCTCACCATGTGTCTGAGATTCATCCATGTTGTTGCATGTATCTATAGTTTGTTCCTTTTTATTGCTTATAAATACGGATATACCACAATTGATTTATTGATTCACCTGTTGATGGATATTTGGGTTATTTCTAGGTTTGGGGTATTGCAAATAAATGCTCTGAACATTCATGTACAAGTCTTTGGATATATGATTTCTTTTCTCTTGGATAAATACCCAGAAGTGGAATAATAGGCATACGTTTAACTTTTTAAGAAACTGCCCAACTTTTCCAAAGTTGTTTTTTTTTTTTTTTACCATTTTGTATTCCCATTCATAGTATAGAAGAGTTCAAGTTGCTTTTTGCATGTCAAAAGAAGATTCGAGGGAAAAGGCAATGATTAGTTCTCAGTGCTGACTGTAGTGGTAGAATTTTAGGAGTCAGTGGTGGAGGGAGGCATTTAGAGTTGGGGGACTTTCCCAGAGTCCCACAAATCACACCACATGAGTTATCTTCCAGTTGGTATCCATGCTTCCTCCACGAATGAGCTTCTTGACGTACCTGTGCACAAGAAGGGAACCAAGGAAAGAAAATGGCTGTGAGAACATCAAGTAGGGCAGGGCAAGGTGGAAAGAGCACTGAACTCATCGTGAAAGACCCAAGTTCAAGTCCCAGTTCTGCCATTGACCCTTACCCTGTGTCTCCATGTTCTCATCTGTGGAATAGGGATCATAAGGCCCACCCTGCCTGCTTCATAGGGTTACACAGAGGCTTAACCCTGACAGAGGGGCCATGTGTGCAAGAGCTTTACCAAGGACAGGGATTGTGACAGCATTGATGGCACCGGTACAACTGCCCAGAGTCTCAGAACTCTAAAGCCTTGAAATTTAGGCAGAAAGGCAGAGTAAGGCTGCAGATGACACCACTTGCTGGGCAGGGGCAAAGTCTTATATAGAAGAGCATCCTGCCTTGCTCTCAACGTAAAGACTTGGATGGAGGACATTGGCATGGGCAATAGAAATTAGAAAGCTGGGTCTCAGCCTCTGCTCTGTTAGCAACAAATAGGATAAATCCTTTTAACTTCCCTGAGCTTAAACTTCCTCACTGGCAAAATGGAGGTGATAAATACCTTCCTTTCCACACCTCTCCAGGAGCTGAAAGAACCCTGTGAGATAGAAAAACCTTTGCGATCTGCTGTGCTGTCCTCGTGGACAGGTTGCAGTGGAAGACATGGCTGGGGCTGGGGCTGGAGCTGCCAAGTGAGCCAAGAGACCCAGACTCAAATTCTGCTGAAGCCCCATCCGCTTGCTTAATACCTCAAGCCCCAGCTCCCTATATGTAGAATGGGGGTAATGATATCTCCAGGGTTGAAGGGTTAAATGAGTCAAAGAATGTAGATAAAGTGCCAGACCCAGGGTTGGGCAGAGAGGAGCTGCTCAGTAAATAAGGTAGTGGCAGCCAGTTAGGAGGTTAAAACTACCTCCACCACCTACTAGCCGTGTGACCTTGACAAGTTTGTGATTGCTTATCCTCCTACCTCAGATGGGAATCCTAGGGAAACACACTGTGAGATGGAAATGGAGACGTGAATGCAAGAGGTTTTTGAGGAGTGCCCTTGGGATCAACAGCAGTGGGAGGGTAACGGAGGCAGAATCTTGCCTGCCTGGGCTAAGGGAGGAGTTAGCTGCAATGTAGTCACAGGGGAGACCTCAGTGGACCCCCTAGGGAGCAGTGGAGCTGGGGTGGCCTTGCAGAGTTCTTCTAAAGAACTAAAGCAAGATGGCAGGCCTTTATACCACTGCATGACCCTGTCATTGAATGTGGGTTGCCCCCAGGAAGGGGGTGTGACCTTGAGGGCAGTTTCTGGAGGGACATTAAATGTTGTCTACCTTAAATATACACAATCTTTATTTAAAAAAAATTTTAACATGAACTGTGTGATGCCCACACTCTTAGCAACTGGGGGAATGAGTGCCTCAGCCTTGAAGGGACATCTGCGCAGCACACCACAACATCCACTCTGCCTCTTTGTGCCTCACTTTCCTCATCTATAAAGTGGGAATAATAATAGTGCCTACCTGATCGGATTAAAATGAGGGTTAAAAGAGTTAATATATATGAAGTCCTTAAAATGGTGGCTGGTGCATATTACTCCTAGCACTAACATTTTAGAAAACATTCAATAAATCCCTATTTAACAAACGAATAAATAGATGAATGAGCTCTTTCAACCCTGTCCAGAATAAAAGACAAGTGTCGTGTTTGCACATTTGGGGAAAAAACCCACTAGCCAGGTGATAAAGGATTTGGCTGGAAAGCAGAGGGTTCTATATATTTCAAACCATGGGACTCATACTCAGAGGGAATTTAAATCTCCCTTTCAAAACCTTTGCTGCACCTGAGGGTCTGGCATCCCCCGTGTGGGCATTGCCAAAGTCCTTCACCCTCAGTGTGTTGAGCTGCAGTATGGGGATTTGACAGCTGGAGACAGCTCAGCAGGGTGCAGGAAAGCAGACATTTAATGTGCTTTGACAATACAAAGGGTTATATAAACGACCCAGTTTCTGTAATTTTGCTGTAACTGTCATGGGAATTGCTGTAGACAGATACAGAGAAGGCCCTGTTTATGCACTTAAACTTTAAAAGGTTTAACCACTAAACACACAGTCTCTTTCTCTTCCCCTCCCCTCCTCACAATCCAGCATTTAAATTGTATTGGAGGTGGGTTGTGGGGAAAGGGGATGGCAGTTGAAATAATGGGTTGCCTTTATCTGCCCAGGTCCTGGCCCAGAGCTCCCACTTTCTCACTCCTAGGCCAACCACCTGCCCCTGGCCAGCCTCCTGGGGAGATTTCCTTACCAGCTCCCAGCAACAAGATGCAGAGAGCGGGAGGGATGGCAGAAAGTGAAATGCACTCGCTCTGAGCTCACAGCTTTTGCCCAATTTAAATCTGGTTCCCGTCCCAGTGTTCAAAGCATGTCGCTGTTTGATTCTTGCCATCTCATCTTAGAAGACTTTTCCCAAGGTGGAGGTAGGGATAGTTCTAAAGCCAGAGAGGCAGGAGGTGGGAAGGTTTACACAGGCAGATACCACGGGCTTCCAAGCTACGTGCCTTAGTGGGGAGAGCTCCTGGCTGCTGCTGACATTTCTCAGACAGGAGATCAATAAGTGGGCAGACCTTGCAAAGCAAATCATGCTTCCACCTGCCCTGGGGAAGTCTCAGCAACTGTCATGGCAGAGGAGGCATCCCAGAGGACACTGGAAAAAGACGGGGGGACACAGATAGCCTTGATACAGTTGAGATGGGGGGGCAGGGAAATTAGAACTGCCCAAGGAGATAAAAGGAGCAAATTTTGCCATCCTCCACTCCCGCCTTTCCTTCACAGTTCTTGCTGAATGTGTTAAGATCCCTGACTTCTGTCTCCCAGGTAAAATCAGACACTTGGAGGTGAGTTTGCAGCTGATGTGGCATTTCCAGCCCAAATGAGCCTGGCCTGAGCGTGGAAAAGAGCTCCCAGCTGGGAGACCCTGTATCTCGGTGTGGTCCCTCCAAGACACAAAAGCCTTATTCCCTGCCCCACCAGCACGTACGAGGTGTTGAAAGATTTCTCCATGCTTCATTCAGATGCACAAAGGAATAGCAGACTCGAGCTTTCTCATGAGCCCAACGAACTTTTCCAGGTGCGTGTCTGTGTGACCATGGGAGTGCACATGTGCACGCACAGAAGTGGGCCACAGAACTGGAAGTGAGTATTAAACTTGGTTTCAATCTGGTAAGCCTGGTCTACTCCAATAATTTAAACAATCTCTTTTGGAAAGTCAGTCTTTTTTGCTTTAGTTACTCTTTCCATCTTGCTCTCCCTTTCTTTATTCTCTCCAAGATGGCACCTAGGTATTGGGTGGGAGTATGCCACATCCTTATGATTGTAGGGGTGGGGATCCATATAGTGTCACTCTTCCACTTTCTAGGTCCTTTCTCTCTCCACAGCAATATTCGTTCACAATGCTGGCAACTGCTGAAGTCAATGGTTACTGAACTTGCGGTGTACTGTCCCAAGGCCTTGTGGTCCTCCCTGCTGACTTGGGCCCTCCTCAGACCTGGTTGCTATTGAAGGCTCCCTGAGGCTATGACCCTTATTTAGTCTCCTGTTCAGGTGGCCCAATCAGTTCCCTTGACTCTAGGATCCTTTACCCTCCGTGGTGGAAACCCTCTGGTGAGCTGTCCACCTAGTGTCTTGCCAACATCTATGTTCTCCTAGGGGCGTGTAGATGTTTCTGGGATCTCTTGCATGCCAAATAGAGCCCAGGATATCTCAAGAATGCTAATACAGCTTGCTCTCTGCCTAATCAGTAGCTGCGCTAGGTTATTGCAGGTGTACTGTGCTGGGTGGCTCCTCCTGGAGTCCCAGACAGAGAGTGGACTACTTCACTTCTGCTCTTGGCTTTTGCCTTCACCCACATCCGACAATTCCTCGCTCTAAAACTTTGGTCCAGAGAAAGCCAGAAGGAGCAGGCCTTTCCGGCCTGGTTGGGACTTCACCCATGTCACATTCTTTGTCTTCCTGACCCAAGCTTCCTCATGGTTTAGCCTTAATGGCAAAGGATGGGCAGAAAAATAAATGGTTTCCTGCCTTAGTTTGGGCTCTCTTGAAAGGAGAGCATGACAGAAGGTCTTGGGTGAAGGTGACTCCAGCAATTAGGAGTGAAGAAAATGAGAGAGTGAAACAGAGAGAAGAAACACGAATATAACAGAGGGCAACAGGGGCTGATTTCATAGAGTGTAGAGAATGCCTTGCAGAATTGTCCACTGGAAGGACAGGAGGCTGGGGCATTTATCCACCCGCTGCCATCTGACCCTGGTTGAGGATTGTCCCTGGGGGTGCTAACTCCCTCTCACTTCTGAACTGCACACACACACATAGACCAGGCAAACTCCCAGGTGGGTGGAGAAGGTCCAGGGGCAGAAAGAAGATAGACACTCTCAGCTTGAGGTGAGTCTGCCCACTGCAGCTGCAGCTGAATTTAGATGTGGGCCAAAGGGATGATGAGGGTCACCAGAGGTGTCTGATACACTTCCCCAATGAAAATTTAAATGAGGAGGAATTTTTAAGAACATATTACTCATTACAGTAGCCTTAAAGATCTGGTCTAATCTCCTTGTTTTAAAGGGGGAAAACCAAGGCCCTAAAAAGTTGTGACTTACTCAAGGTCAGAATAGTTGAATACTGAGCCAAAACTAGAACTTGGATGCCAGAGACTCATGTAGAGCTCTTTTTGCTGAATCATACAGATACATTCAACCAATGATTATATATTTATTGACTGCATATGGTGTTCATAGCGTTGCGAAGTATAGGACATAATTCCTGCTTTTGAGGAATGCAATCTAGGTGATGAGAGAAGTTTGGTCTTTAGTCACCATATGTACTTGCTAGAAAGGGGACTGGCTTAAGAACTCTATCAGACAGTGCTCCAGAAACGTAAGGAAGAGACAAAGGGGCCTAGAAAATACAGAGTACCTGTGGCAAATATGCATTCAGCAAACTTTGAGTATTAATCCCAGCTAAGGTGTGGAAGGAAGACTTTAAGGCAGCTCCCCATGATCCCTACCTCCTGGCATTCATGTCCATTTGAAATCCTCTCCTCCTTGAGTGTGGGCTGGACCTAGTGACTCACACTTCCGAGATTAGGTTATGAAAAGACTGGCTCCTGCCTGGGTGCTTTCTCTCCCTCACTCTTGCGTTGCTTACTCTAGGGGTAGCCAGGTGCCACATCCTGAGGCAACCCTATAAAGAGGCCCACACGCGTGAGCTTGGAATCTTCTAATGCCGGCTAGCAGCCATGCGAGTGGGCTTGGGAGTAGATCATCTCCCCTTTGAGCCTTGAGATGTGACTGCAACCCCAGCAATACTTTGCAGCCTCCTGAAAGACACTGAGCCAGGGGACCCAGCTAAGCCACGCCCAGATGCCTGACCTTCACAATCTTTGAGATAATTTTTTGTAGTTGTTCTTTTAGCTGCTAAGTTTTGGAGTAAGTTGTTATACAGCAAAAGATAACTGATGCAGAAGGCATTGCATTAGAAGTTGGCAATGAAAGTATGAGTAATACATGGACTTAGGCGCAAGTAACAGAAATCTATTCAAACTATCTTAAGCAGAAGGAGCATATATTGGAAGAATTTGTGGTTGTCTCCCAGAACTGAAGGGCAAGAAGGGCAGCAAGACTTGTAAGGACTGGAGCCAGAACTTAAAATCCATTGGGAAACAGGTAGTGAGCCATTTTTCCCCTGACTCTCTCTGCTATGAGGCCCTTAAATCCTTCTGTCTCAGCAATTGGCATTGTCCTTTTCTTTTTGCACGTGGGAAAAATCTGGCAAATCTTGAAGGCCTTACATGTTCTCTCCATTCAGGCACAACAGATACTTACTTGAATTCCCAATTCCTGGAAGAGAATTATCAAATAGTACATCTTAGATCAGCTGTCCATCTTTGGTCCCTCCAACAGAGGCTAGCAGATGGGGTTAGAGGGCTGGCTGCCCACTCAAGAGGGACTTTGAGAAGAAGGTATGGAAAGTGCAGGCAAAGTATCTAACAAGTTACTAGACTTGCCTTCAGGAAGCTTGCAATTTATCTGAGTGGGCTGAGAAGAAAGGGATCAGAACCGTGGAGCATTTTACTGGCATGTCCTTAACGGGAGAACTGGAAGTCTGATAAGAGAACCATGTTCCAAGGTCTGGCTAGGTGGCTTCTCAAGAGCCACTGCTCTTTGCTGGGCTTCAGTTTCCTCATCTATAGGATGAGCAAGTTGGCCTCACTTGCCATGGCTCTCCCAGCTTTGAAATTCTGTGCCTCTAAGGGAAAGGGAAAACAGAGGTGGCATGTCCAAACATGCTCATAGAATTGTGGTTCTTGGCACTGTCTGGCCAGTTGGCCTAGGTCTCTGGCATGTGCTGGAGGTGCTCAGCACAGGGGAAAGGGTGAGGTGAGGCCAACGCTGAGAATGGCCTTAAGAACAATCAAACCAGGATGCCCCAGCTTTTAGAACAAAAGCAAGTGTTTGGGGGCAATGATACAGATACAATGAGCTTTAGAAGTGACTCAGTGGCCTTGAGCCTTGTATAGTAAAAGGCTACCTGGAGAATTTAGAAAGCAGAACATTTTAAAAATAGAAAACCAGAGGCCAGCCCCGTGGTGTAGTGGTTAAGTTCGGCATTCTCCGCTTCGGCAGCCCGGCTTCTCAGGTTCATTTCCTGGGCACAGACCTACACCACTGGTCACCCATGCTGTGGTGGCATCCCACATACAAAATAAAGGAAGATTGGCATGGATGTTAGCTCAGGGCTGATTTTCCTCAAGCTAAAAAAAGAGGAAGATTGGCAACTGATGTTAGCTCAGGGCGAATCTTCCTCAGCAATCAATCAATCAATCGATCAATCAATAAAAAGTAGAAGACCAATTTTACCCCCAAGGCTGTGCTGTCTTCTTGCAGAAGGTTGTTGGGATGACTAGAGTTGCTTTTCAAATGATGGGCTAGCGCACACACACGTGCAGTGTTGGTCTCATGCACCCACCCTCCCACTTTTCTATCCTTCACACACATGCACACACACGTGTTCTCCTGAGTCTTGATCTCAATCATTCCTCTCCATGCTTTCTCTCAGCCACTCAGAGCTCAGTCTGCTGCAGACATCATCATATCTGGAAAGTAGCACCAATCAGCCTGCTCCCTGCCTTGTGTCACTATTTGTATATCACTGCCTCATTCCAGTGTTGGTGGAGATTTTGGGTTTTGTTTTATTAATCTCACTGTAGAAACGCCCTCCTACCCTTTGCATGTCCATTAGCTGGAAGGAGAAATGGGTGGAAATAATTACCTCTGTGCAGTTCAAGCCTAAAATAGAAGAAGGTGTGACTCAGGTCTGGAATCTGATAAGGAGGTGCCTTTCTAAGAAACAGGACTTGCACAAGGAATACCAGTTTAATGTGGCAAACGCATTTTTTCTTTTCTTTCCTTCCCTGCCACCCTTCACAAAGCGAAGCACAGTGTGCACTAAGGGGCTGAGAGAACCTTTGTGATAGCAGGAAGCCACCTCCCTCACCAGTGAAGATAGATTAGTTAATGCGTGTTAAACGCTTTCAAATGAAATGTCTCCTGTATCCAAATACTCAGTCTGATTATAGCCTTAGGTCTGATATCACGGGGGCGGGAAACGTAGTTCCTGGCTGACATCATAGCTGTCAAAGTGGGCCTATTTTTGTGGGATCTCTGAATACTGCTTCCTTGCTAATCAAAGGACGACACATGGGAAAGGGGAAATGGCACTGGGGCCTTGCCCAGTGATGATGGATGGCGAAGGAGGGGGCATATTGATGGAAAGAGACATGGGCAAGAGTCATGAGAAAGTGAGGCGGGGGTGGAGCGGGGAGGAGAGTGAGAATTCCAATTATTATCAGGATCAGAGCATTGGAGCCTACCCTTACATTTCTGTGAAACCTGCTGAAAACAAATGTAGTCTTGGAAAAGATAAGGTTTACCCTTAAAAAAAAAGCTGCTATTCTAAGTTAAAGTGGCAGGGATTGTTTTACTTGGCTTTGCTTTATCTGTTTGCTTATTTGGTTAGTAGGTTGCTTTGTTGGCTGCATTTTGTTATTTTAGTTTAAAATCTAACAAAATATGACTCTTGTGTTTTGCCAAGGTGGCTTTTTCTTTTTGCCTGAAATGTGGCCTGATCACTTGCCCCCAGCTGTGGGAAGAGGCAGCTTTCCCTCACATTAATGGCAGGTCCAGCCTGCCTGGCCCCTCTTGGATTCTGCTCCTGTCTTTGTACGGCTTGGAAAGACCTGCACTCGGGCTGTCATTCCAGCTGCCCTCTGGTTGCAGGCAGCTGAGGCTTGCTCTTACCCATGGGTCATGCTGAGCCTGCTAAGTTGGATCCCCTTCTTTATCTGTGGGGAAGAGGACACAAGGCAACTCATAGATAGAAAAGATAATGAGCAATGACAAGAGAGGGTTCCTGTCAAGGAAAATCTGACAAAGAGAAGGTGTGAGTACTGCTGAGTCTGTGAGTTATCCACTCTGGAGGCTGTCAATGCCCAGGCCAGTGGATGCTCACCCAGAATGAGGTATAGGCTCATTCATTCATTCATTCATTCATTTATCCTTTTTTCTTTTTCTTTCTTTCCTTCTTCATTCATTCATTCATGCTCCATTTCTTTTGGTATATGTTCATCCATTCACTCTGCATTCATTAATTAAATTCATTCTGCATTTACTATATATCTATTTTTCCAAAAAATATGTATGGAGTATCTTCTATGTACCAGGTATTATTCTGGGTTCTGGGCTTACAACGATAAATAAGACAAAGATGCCCAGTTAAAGGAATCAAACACATACCCAACTAACCATAATATGGATTAAGCATAATACTTGTCCTAATAGAGGTACCAACGAAGTTCTCCGGGTGCTCAGAGAAAAGTGGTTCAATCAAGCTGGAGGGGGTTCAGAAACCTATGTAAAGGAAGTGGCGTTTGAGTTAAGCCTGAAGAAATGGAAGGAATTTTCCCACATGGCCATAGGGGATTGGCAAGAAATAAAACTGGCAGTAGGCCCAACTCAAGGAAGGGCACGGAGGCAAGATGTTGGATGAATGCCAGGAAGGGCAGGTCACACGGGATGACTGGAGCACAGGGCAGAGCGAGTGGGGGCAGGAGATGAGGTGGAAGGCTAGAGAGCCCCAGGAGGCCTAAGGACCTCTTTCTGGGACAGCAGAAGTGTCTCCAAAGGCCACAGTTAAAACACAGCCACTTGACAGAAGCACGTGGTAAGAACATGTGGATGGCGGATGGGTCTCCTGGCATCTTTTGCCATCAGTAATTCAGCCTAGAAGAGTTTGTCACATTTGCCAATTCTTATTAAAGAATCATGTATCCTAGCCCAAGCTTGTATAGCAAAATGGTTAAGAGCACTGGGTCTGGATTTGGATTTCACAGACCAATACGATGTTTTAAAAATCAAGGGGGGCCGGCCCCGTGGCTTAGCAGTTAAGTGCGCACGCTCCGCTACTGGTGGCCCGGGTTCGGATCCCGGGCGCACACTGAGGCACCGCTTCTCCCACCATGCTGAGGCCGCGTCCCACATACAGCAACTAGAAGGATGTACAACTATGACATACAACTATCTACTGGGGCTTGGGGGAAAAAAAAGGAGGAGGATTGGCAATAGATGTTAGCTCAGAGCCAGTCTTCCTCAGCAAAAAGAGGAGGATTAGCATGGATGTTAGCTCAGGGCTGATCTTCCTCATACACACACACAAAAAAAAAAAATCAAGGGGACTGCCATAATGATGTCAACTTTTAATTTTGGCAAGAAAGTATAAACTCAAAATTTGCCAATTTACTATCACCATCTGTGGTGAAGACTGCTAATTGCCTACTGAGTATCCATTCTCCTGTTCTTCCTGATAAACAGAATGCTTTTATTTGGGGTGGCAATATGGCCAAATGAAAACCATATTTTCCAGCCTTTATTGGTCACTGGGTGGAGCATCTTGGACAGGTCTTAAGGGGGCTGACTGGGCAGCATGCAGCTCCCCTCTTCTTCCTTCTTCCAGTTTAAAATTACCACCTTTGTGGGACCAGGTGCATCATGCTGAATATGGGGCTCACTCTGAGGGATTTGCAACTTTCCCTAGGAAGCAAGGAGAAACACACCTGCCCCATGCTTAGAACCCTCCGAATCTCTGTTGGTGTTTCTAGTTTCCTCAATTACTGCCCTCTTTGTAGGCATGTCAGGGGAGTGAGCATGCTGGCATCTGACCTCTGGCCCTTCTCTCTCTTTCTGAGACTCCTCATTCCATCATCATGTGAGCTTTCATTTGCTCCTCCTGTCTGGTAGTAACTGCCCTTGAATTATGACCTTTTCATTTCATGGATGGCACTGTGCCTTTTTGTATCAGTGAATGTTCAGCCAAGACAGCATAAAGCACTCTAGGTATTTCAAAACAGAGGAAACTTGCGGGGCCGGCCAGCTGGCATAGTGGTTAAGTTCACGCACTCTGCTTCCATGGCCTGGGGTTCGTGGGTTCAGATCCTGAGTGCAGACCTACACACCACTCATCAAGCCATGCTGTGGTGGCGTCTCACATACAAAGTGGAGGAAGATTGGCACAAATGTTAGCTCAGGGACAATCTTCCTCAAGCAAAAAGAAGATTGGCAACAGATGTTAGCTCAGGTCCAATCTTCCTCGCCAAAAAAAATTAAAAAAAAACAGAGGAAACTCAATACACAGAATTGGTTACAAAACTGTTGTATTGGTAGAAGGAGGAGAGGTGTGGTGAGCACCATGGTGCTTCAGCCAGAACCCCCATCAAGGAAGGACTTGTTGTCTCAGCTGCTGGGAGTGTTGAGGGTGCTGGGGGCAAACAGCTTCTAGCTGTCAGCCCTCTTCAGGGTCAGACTCAGATGCAGGGAGCCCTTGCCCACGGCCACACCCTCCTGGGGCACCATTTTGGTCCACTGCCAGATAACTCTGATGGGCCCTATGTACTCTAGATCTCCCTATGGGATTGGCCAAGGCTTGGTCAGAGCAGCATTGCAGTATGACTTCTCCCTCTACTCAATCCTGCCGCCTCCTGCTCCCTCTCACAGATGTCGAACTTTAATAAGTATCCTGCCAAACTCCATGTCAGCGTCGGCTTCCAGACAACACAACCTGTGACATGAGGTAACCCAGAGATTAGTAACTAACTGCAGAAAGTCACCGATACCCCTAAGCTGAGCAACAGAGGGTGGGAGGCATGTCACCAGAGCCCAGGGCCTGCTTCCCACTGACACAGCTAGAGCATTTGCTGGAACAGAGCCATTGCTGGAACTCCAGAAGCCCCTCCATAATCACCAAAGTCGCTGGAGCCTGGAATCACCCACTGCTGATAAGGACACCACTATGAATAGAAAAAAGAAAAATGTCTTCTATCTCCTTCTTACCCTCCCGGTCACCTACCACTTCTTCCCATGGGAAGAACCTGCCTGGAAGCCAGCTGGCAAAAGAGCCTGGGAAATTGTTTTTGCAAGGTTCCAAGCCTGAGTGACACAGAGCAGAGCACACAAGGGCAGGAATGGAACTGAGAGAAAAGAGGCAAATGCCTGGCAATAAACCCCCACCTTTAGAAGGACTGAAGGGGAAGGAGGAGGGATGAGCTTGCAGATGAGCCTTCAGGTCTGACTGACGCCTTGACTGCAGCCTCATGAAAGACTCTGAAGCAGAGGACCCAGCTAAACCACCCCCAGATTCCTGACCTACGGACATTGGGAGATAAAAAACGTGGGTTGCTTTAAACTACTAATGTTTTGGTAATTTGTTAAGAAGCAATCGATGACTAATACAATGGGTGATTAACAATGTGGGGTGGGAGAAGCCCAGGAAAACATCTTAGAGAATGTTTGAAATCAAGAATACCGCTTCAGTAGGTAGCAAGGGGATCAAGAATGTTGCAAGTAGAGAGAACAGTAAATACAAGCGCATGGAGGTATGAAGCTGCATAGTGTGTTCTGGGATCTACAAGCAGTTTAGTACTGCTAGATTGCAAAATGTTGGGGTACGTGGCAAGAGATGAAGCCAAGAAGTCAGGAAAGCTAGACCAGCGTTCTCAAAGTGGAATTAGAATCAACCAGGGAGCTTTAAAAATATTGATGCCTGGCTCCCACCTCCAGAGATTCTGTTGTGATAGGTGGGTTGCTGCATTGACACAGAGAGTTAAAAAAAATTCTCCAGGTGGCAGGGGAGGGACTAGAGTGAAATGAGTGAGGTACTTGCCTTGGATACAAAATTTAAGGGGCCACCAAAACTCAGGAATCAAGATAAGTAATTTTTTTTTTTGCAAGGAAGATTGGCCCTGAGCTAACATCTGTTGCCAATCTTCCTCTTTTTGCTTGAAGAAGACTGTCCCTGAGCTAACATCTGTGCCCATCTTCCTCTATTTTGTATGTGGGATGCCTCCACAGCATGGCTTGATGAGCGATATGTAGGTCAGCACCCAGGATCCAAACCCATGGACCCTGGGGGGCCGAAGTGGAATGTGTGAAATTAACCGCTATGCCACTGGGCCAGCCCCCAAGATATGTAATATTTTAATGCAATAATTTAAAAAATCAAAATTAATGCAAATACCCCATGATAAACATAATCTAAAAAATTTAAATAAAGACAGAATCCTCAGGTGATTCTAATGTGCAGCCCACATCAAGAACCACTGCTCTAGCCCTTGAAGGAAACTGTACCTTCCTGTGGCTCTTGGGATTTGTACTGGGCAAATAAACCAAGGTTAGGCCTCAAGTAGCAGGGAAACATGGTCGGATGTACAGTTTTGAAAAGTTCCTTTGGCGGCTGAATGGTAAGTAGGTGGGGAATGAGTGGTGTGGCAGGATTACAAAACCAGAGACAGACTAGGTGGCAGGATACTGCATAAATCCTCCCGGAAAGTGATTGGGCGTGAACTCAAATCACTAAATCATAGCAAGGAGTTAGAGAAGAGGAGGGATGAGTCAGTGGTGTGCTGGAGCTGGTTGCACCTGCTTGCGAGAGTGGATTGTGTGCATCTCTCCCCCAACTCTGCATTCAGTGACATCATATTGGTAGTTTGAAATCAGCGGTGATGAAGGTATTTACACCAGAGAAATTGGCAAACATTACAAATCAGAAGTGTTTTTTCTTTTTGGTTGAATTAGTTTTTAAACCTTTACCAGTACATCCATGGCTGAGAGGCATGTTTATGAACACTAGAGAGGATTTGATGATGAGTTAGACATGGAGAATAGAGGGAGAGAAGGACTGAAATGACACAGAAGATGACTCGGTGCCAGCAACTAAATTATGAACTCTAAGAAGAGGGAATTAGCCCCAGGTTAATTGTTAGTTGCAAAGGGCAGTGTGCAGGGAAGCATCTGATGTCACCCTTCGTCCTGTAAGCTCAGCAGCTGGAAGGAATATTTCTTTTGTGCCTTTTATTATAGTTCAAAGCAACTCTGAAGAGCCACAGGCCCTAAAAGATTTAGGGTATGCCTAGAGGACACTGAAAGGCAAGCTGAGTAGGCAGGAATTCTAGCCTCCTCTTTCTTATCTCTTGGTCTGTGATCTCTAGGATTTTGTGTCTGGGGAGGAATCATCAGCATCACTGGTATGGAGCTAGGGTCCACTCAGGCACCATAGAAGCAACTGCAGGATTAATATTATCTGGTTAACTGGAAACTAGGCTGGGAGTGTTGATTCTAAGGTCCGGTCTGCCAAGGCATTGTCTGCTAACTAGGACGATTTGCTAAACCTCTTAGTGCCTCATTTCCTTTATCTGTAAGATGGATTTACTAGCTAGTCCTTCCCATCTTATGGTGCTATTATGAAGATAAAATAAGATAATAGCTGTTAAGATTCCTCTGAAAATTTAAAGGAACTCTTCAAATACAATACCTGATCACATAATTATGAAAATCATCATTATGCTAATAGCATTATGCTAATAATATAATAACTTTCAAAGACCTGGATGGACCACGGTGAAGTCACTGAATCCAGGCTGCTAGAAGGATTTGGAAATCTAGTTAAGTTTAAACTCTATGGATGGCAACTAACTAAAATCTTGGTTCATTTTTCACTTCCTACTTCCTTCCTTTGGAGTTTAAGAAACTATTGCTCTCCCTCAAAGAGAAATTTATTTGGTTTCATGATAAGAAATTTTAGCTTAGCTTTCCTACTTGCATTTGAGTTCAAAGTTTCTCTAGATATTTTATCGTTTAAACTGGAGGGGAACAATCTTCCTTAACTAGAGCATGGGCCATGACCTTGCCTACATGATGGGCAGCTAATCCACTTAGAACCAGTGACTTGCTTTGTATAATTTATAAGACCCCATGAAAAGACAGGCCTCCATAGATTAATATTTCAGCTGTCTTCCTTTCCATTTCATCCTCTGGATGTGGCAGCAACAATCACATGAATCATTCCTGAACTGAGTCGATATCAAACATCTGGAGCGTCATCTGCATTTGATGAAAGTTCAGCTCATTCAGGGGAAGTTCCTATAGGATTTCAAATACGTGGATGATTTACCTTTGACACTTCTTGCCTCAACCTGGCTGTGATGGTTTAAAAAAAAGCTTTAAGTTCTTTGACACTCCTCTTATTTAGAGATGGGAGTTTGGGTCCCCTCCGATTGAGTCTGGGCAGCTTGTGACTGCTTTGCCCAATAGAGTATGGTGGACGTATGTTATGTATGTGACTTCTGAGGCTTGGTCATAAAATGCCATGCAGCTTCCTCTATGTCTCTTGAAATGCTTATTCTCTGAATACTCTCTTTCTCTTTCAAAGGATACTCCTTTTCAGAACCCAACTGCCATGCTGAGAGAAGCCCAAGCCACAAGGAGAGGCCCTATGCAGATGCTTTGGTCAACCATCCCGGAGAAGCTCAGCCTTTGAATCATCTCAGCCCAGGCACCAAGCATGTACGTGAGGAAGTCTACAGATGATTCCAGACTGCAGCCGTGGATTCACCCAACCATTCAAGTCTTCTTATCTGAGGCACATTGTGGAATAGGGACACTGTAGAGCAGGGACAAGCCATCCCTGCTGTGGCCTGTTTGAAATCCTGACCCACAGAATTCATGAGCACAATAAAATGGTTATTGTTTATGCCACTAAATCTGGGGTGGTTTGTTACACAGCAATAGATAATGGGAACACTGGCTGACTAGGCTAATGTCTCTTTTCCTTTCGCAGGTCCATGAGAAATTGCTGGCTTGGTCAAAGAGGATAAATTTCTTCAAAATAAGCAAACTGTTCTGTACTTCTGGCTAGAGTACTAAACAAGCCTCTCTGTGGGAGCTCTAGGTTGTTCTTCCCTGTATGTTGACTTCTTGGTAGAAAGACTAGTTCTTGGTGTTGAATTTCCATTCTCTATCCTGTTTTTACAGGTTTTTTGTGATTCATTCACTGATTCATTTATTTATTTATCCAATAAATATTTATCAAGTCCCTTCTATGCAGCAAGCACTCTTTTACATGCTCAGAATATGAAGGTGAGCAAAACATACACATGATCTTTGTCTTTCTGGAGATGGAGTCCAGTCCAGATCTTAAATTTTTCGTGTCACAGACCCCTTTAACATCAGGTGAGGTCTATGGACTGTTTCTCAGAATAATGTTTTAAGTACATAAAACATAAAACACATATGCTCATGAAGGAAACTAATTCTATTTCAATAGTTACCTAAATATTTAAAAAATACATTCATGATATAATAGTATATGTTTCTTTATTAATGCATTAAATAACAAGATCCAGTGGTGAGTCTAATAAATTTTGAGGTGGTAATGAGTCAATATATTGAGATACTTGCAAAAAATACACTATGAAAATATCTGTGATTTCTTTTGGTGACAAAGTCACAGGTATAGCCAATACTACTGTGATTTATAGTCTACATACCTAACAGAAGGAAAAGCTAAATTTTAGTAAGATTTGGTGAAAATAAATATGTGATGTTTTTTCTTACCCCAATTAATGGATCTTCTGGATTCTGTCGTCCGTGGATCTCAGGTTAAGACATCAACCAAATAACAGCACCAACGTATAATCACAAACTGTTGTGTCTGCTGTGTGAATATATTAGTTTCCTGAGACTGCTGTAACAAATTACCACAAATTTGATGGCTCAAAAGAACAAAAATTTATTCTCTTTCAGTTCTGGAGTCCAAAAGCCCAAAATCAGTATCACTGAGTCATGCTCCCTCTGGAGGATCTAGGGGAGGATCTGCTCGTTGTCTCTTCTAGCTTCTGGTGGCTGTTGGCTCTCCTCGGCTGTGTGATGTGGCTGTGGCCACATCATTCCAATCTTCAAGGCCAGCATCTTCAAATCTCTCTGCTCTGTCTTCACATCACCTTCTCCTGTGTGTGTGTGTGTATGTGTCTATCAAATCTCCCTCTGGCTCTTTCTTATAATGACGCTTGTGATTGCATTTACAGTTCACCTGGATAATCCAGATAAACCCCCCATCTCAAAATCTTTAATCACACCTGCAAAGTCTTTTCCATATAAAGTAACATTTACAAGCTCCATAGATTAGGATGTGGATATCTTTCGAGGGGCCATTTTTACCCTACTGCAGTGACCAGGAGTCCTAACCCAAGCTGGAGGTGATGATGTGCCAGGGATGGTTTTCCTGAGGAAGAGACTTTGAGCTGATAACTGAAGGAAGACTAAGAGGAACTAGATGAAAGAGGTTGGCAAGGCAGGTGAGATTGATTCAGATAGAGAGACTAGCTCAGGCAAAAATCTAGAAGCCAGAAAGTCTATGCCACATTCTGGGTATGGTAGATGGATGATGGTCTAGGGCCCAGAGGCGGCCCAGTTGGAGTGCTGAAAGATGCCCAGGAGACATCAGTGGGGGCCACATCATGAAGTGTCTTACAGGATTTGGTTATAAGAATTTCCCTTATAGCAATGAGAAGACATTGGAGGGTGCTATAGGCTGAGTGTTTATGTCCTCCCAAAATTCATATGTTGAAATCTTAACCCTAATGTAATGGTATTAGGAGGTGAGGCCTTTGAGAGATGATTAGGTCATGAGGGTGAGCCCTTATGAATGGAATTAGTGCCCTTATGAAAGAGGCCTGAGAGTGTTCCCTAGCCCCTTCCACTATGTGAGGATACAGCAAAAAGGTGGCCATCTATGAACCAGGAAGTGGGCTCTCACCAGACACTGGATCTGCTGGTGCCTTGATCTTTGACTTCACAGCCCTCAGAACTGAGATAAATAAATGTCTGTTGTTTATAAGCCACCTAGTCTATCAGTCTATGGTATTTTGTTATAGTAGCCCAAACGGACTAAAACAGGGGATATCATATGCTCAGAGGTGGGATTTTGAAAGATCACTCTAGTTTAAGTGAGGAGAATAGATTATGGAGTGGAGGGTTGCAAGAATGGATGGTAAGGGGAACCAGTTAGAAGGTGTGGCAGAGTCCCAGTCAGAGATGACAGACACTTGATCTACTGTGGAGGTGATGGAGGGGGAAAGAATTTGAGAATAGGCTAAATCAATGGACATTTTAGAAAATCCAGTGATTCAGGACATAGTATGGGTTTGGTTAACTATAGAAAAACATGGACAATGTAAATTGCCAATGTGTGTAAGTATGAGTTTTAATTTATAAATCTGGGTGTAAGAAGTGAAATCTACCTTTATTTTACTAAGTTTAATGTAATCTGCTCTGAACTGGTATGGAATTCAATTTTAGTTACTACTAATTCCACATGCTCCCTTCCCAAGGCTATGTGAAAGTTTTGAGCCCTTTATACAGGTGACATTCGAGGAAGGACATTCAGTGCTCAGTGGTCCCCGCTGATATGTATCTTGGAGTTCAGTAACCTGTTTCCCTGCAATTCCAAAGCAATCTATGCTAACATGCACAGCTCTTAAGTTCTTTTTGGTAGGCCATTGCAGCCACCAGAAACTTCAAGTTGGGAAAGCATGAGCTACTCTTCCTATAACCTTGCCAACAGAATGCAAGTCTCTGAACAGATTCTGCCACTTGCATGGACATTTATTGACTTTTTTTTAAAGGAAATCATGGGAACAGTTAATACAACCTGTAGGCTTGGAAGCCCTGGATCTCTGTCCCTTCAGGTGCTCCAACTACCACCTTGCTTGAAATGTTCAACTGAGGCAAATCTCAAAACTCCAGAGGCAGGGTTCTCAAATCATGCAATCTAATCTCTCCTCTTCAAGGCTGGGTACAAGACACTTAGAGCTTGAATCTAGAGCTGCCTGCGGATGTGGGCTATAGGCCTTACTTGCTTCTTATGGCCTGTTCATGCCTCTGTTTGTGTTCCCCCGTAGCCAGGGAGAGTTTGATTCTCCCATAAGCCAGCTAGTCCATTTAGGAGGTGAAGGAACCACCAGTAGGAGAATGCATAAATGAGCCTCAGGAAGAAAGACCAGCCAGTAAAACGTATGTTGTCAAGTCAGTTACACTATAGGTGACTAACTTAAATGTGTAGGAAAAATATTGGGAGCCAGTGTAGAACACAGGCCTCAGAGTTATTCCATCTGAGGGGCAAGGGAGCTGGGGTATTTATGCACCAACTCTGGTTAATTATTGATTGAGGGCTGTTCAAGAAGAATTAATTTCCTGGAATTTTTGGCCAGGCAGCAGAGTGGGCTCCAGTAACGAAAGAACATAGGCCAGGCAATGCAGCTGGCACTTGGCAGTGGGCTGGTATGCCCAAAGTGTAAGGGCAAGGGGACATGGGTGGCATGCTTTCAGCATCTGCTACAGGTGAGAAGAGAGCCCATTTCTGGCATTCCTCCTGCTATCTAACAAGTTACTAATTCCACCAAAGAAAACGCATTTCTGATACTCACTATATGCTAATTAGGAAAGTCTCAAGTGTTGATTGAAACACTGTTGATGGTGTGCTTGGAGGACCCACCTCTGGAAGGTGGCCTTTCTGATCTAGTGTCAGCTGAGCACTCCTGGAGTGGGGAGTCTCAATTAGCAACTGATGGCCTCCAGAGTTGAAGCTTAAATTATCACATACATAAAATTACATGGTCTACGTTAAAATCATTTAGAATGAATTATGAATATCATCATACTTGCCATCCCAGAGCCCTTTCGTTGGAGGACCTGACCCTACTCAGTCACCGTGTGTGGAAACAGGGCTTGGGTCCCACACCACTAGTAGGACCTACAAGAACTGAGTCCCTTTCCTCAAAGAGTCTCAAACAATCTCTGCCTCTCCTCCATCTTAAGGGCGATTTATCTCTCTTAAAATCCTTGAACTCCAAATATTCTCCTCCATTTCCTCAAGTCTACTCCCCTCACCCTCCGCACACACATGTACAGATACACTTTGTGAGGGCAATTCTTTTCAATGGCTCTAGGTTTCTGGAAAACAACAGACTGCAGTTGCACTTCCTTTCCCGTGTCCTGGGATGGGCAACTCTCATATGCAGCATTGCACATGGAGCCCTTGAGGCAAAGGAGCACCCGGCTCATCTTTCTGTGGGGCTGAGGAGAAGAAGAAATACCTAAAGCAGCAAGATCGAACTGCATATCAATATCGTAATAAATTATCCTGCCATGTTTGTGTAAAACTTGCACTCTGTGCTTTTATTTAAAAAACAAGGTAATTTAAAAATACATAGCATAGATTGATGCTATCACAGCATAGTTACCAATGTATTAGATGTCTCCCGTATTTCAGGGTCTATGACAAGATCGGTCTGTACATTATGTCATTGAATTCTCACGAATCTTATGTGAGGCATGATTATCCCCTTTTCACAGATAAGGAAACTGATTTTCATAGGAATTCTTTAAAAAAAACACCATTTTTTGTAACTACAAAAAGATATTAATTGGCAAGAAAATTAAACAGCTCAAAGAAGGAAATGGAAATCCTTATAATTCCTCAATCCATAGATTATAACTTATAATATTTTGATTATATCATTCCCATCTTTTGTTGATGTCTATTTGCACATATATTTTGAAAAACTAAAATTGGGCCCTTTCAGTAGCAATCTTTTTTATTTATCCTCTGAGAATGCCGAAGGATGATTTTCTGACGTGGATTTTCTTGAGCTGGAAACTAAATCTTCACCAGGGCAATCCAAAAGCATGCAGCCTTCAAATCATTCATGGTGTGAAGAGATGTGTGCTGAAAAGGGGCGGGGGCGGCTTAATTGTGCAATTTTTGTGGGTCCTTTGTAAGACTCTTGGCCTGCAGCTTGCAAAACCTTTGCTTGGTTTGCTAAATCGCCCTTTTCACTTGGGCCCGGGACCTTCCATCTGATTGAGCATCCGCACTTTAGATTGTGTTACTTTAAAATTTGAGTCCATTATCGTTGGTCATCTGGGACCATAACAAAAATCTACACATTCTGTTCTTCCTCTTTTCTACTTTCTTAAATATAGGCTAGTTTGAGAACTCTAATTAGGTAGAAAACAACATTTTTAGAGTGGCTCTCGAAGGCTAAAAGGAAAGGAAAAAAAGAGAAACGCTTCTTGAGTCTCCTTGCCAAGCTCCCCATAAGCCTACAATTGTTTGGGTTTGAGTCCCAGCTGAGTGAGCACATTCCCCGCCTGGGGCAAAGACAGGGCTTGGCTTCTCCCCAGCCCTCCTCATTGTGACGGGAGGATGAGACTCAACACTGTTGCAGTGGGAGGAATGGGGAGGACTGGGAACCCCACGCAGTGGGGAGTGGGTGGCCTCACCCGTGGCAACCGGGCTCTCTGTGGCTGCAGTTCCTTTCAGGGCACTCACAACCTCCCTCCCCTGCTTGCTTCCTTGCTGCAGACCATAATAACCCAGGCTGAGAATCCTTTTAGAGCAAGGACTCTGTCTGACCTATTTTTAAGACCTCAGCCCCTAAGCAGCTCTCCAAGTATCTTTATCAAATGAATGAATGAATGAATGATCTAATTTCCATAACACCAAGGCATTTCCCAGAGGCAAAGGGCCACTTTGACCTTCAAACAGGGGTTATGGAAACACGGGTCCCAATGCCAGATTTAATCTGGCTTTGGGGGAAGGGGTCAAAGCCAGACCTAACTAACCAGGGCCAGAAACCCCCATAATGCTCAACTTCTCTCTTTCATTCCCCCATGTCCAATCTGCCACCAGCCAACCTCAGAAAAGTGGCTCAGATATGGCTTCAGCTTGCTTGTCAACCTCACTAGCAACTCTAGCCAAGACCCTCATCTCATCTCTCTTATCACAGTGGGATCTAACCAATCTTAGAGCAAAACATTTCCATCAAAGGAAATTTTACTCAAAAGCCCAAGGTATCAAACTGACAAAATGTGTTGCTCTGGATAAAGGTGAAGGTGTCCCACACATGCTCCTACACCAAACCTGCTGTCACGTGGAATCTTGGACTCTACGGACACACTTTGAAACCAACTGACTAAGACTTCTACAACAGCCTTATATCTGGTCTCCCTGCCTCAGCTTGATAAACTAAACTTCTAATCATGCGACTCTCCTGCTTGAAAATTTGTCTTGCTTTCTGTTATGGACAGGAAAACATCCTAGGTCCTTAGCTTGCGTGCAAATCCTTCTTGATCTAGTCCCAGCCTGCATTTTCAGACTTATCTCCCATTATGCTTCCCAGTGCTCCCCGGGTTTCAATCTTTTTAAACTTCTCACTCTCCCTGAACACCCCAAGACCTTTCACAACCACATACCTTTGCATGTGACACGTCCTCATCCAAGGATGTTCTTCACTTCTGTTTTTGTCATTCGAATTTGACAGATTCTTTGAGATTTTCCTCATGTGCTCTTTCTGCCATTCAGCCTTCTCTGAGGACTATTTATATTTCTTTTCTTCCCTATTAGACTGTGGGTTTCTTGGGGGCAGGGACTGTGTGTCATTCAACTCTGTACTTTAAAAGGCCTAGCACAGTGCTTGGTACAAGAGCAAATGATCAATAAATGTTGGTTGAATAAATGAATGGGTCAATGAATGCAAAAATAGATCATTGTTGGCTGAAACCATCAAAGATGATAGATTCACAGAGAAGGTGAGACTCAAGCTGAATTCTGAAACACAGGAAGGATTGGTATAGGTGGAAGCTGGTTGGAGGATTTTAATCTGCTGTTGACTTTGGCTGAAGAAAGTCAGGATTATTGCCCTGGCTGGCTTCATCAAGAAAGAACAAATAGGATCTGATATAGGAGTCCTCAAGGCATTTATTCACATGAGTAGACCATGGGTTGAATTTTCCAGAGTGAATCTCATTCCCACTAAGCCATAGTCACTGTGCTAGTTATTCTCCATCTCCACCTCACCCAATCCAACATCCATCCATGTTCTACTCTTCTCATCCTTGAGGACTGCATCTCCAGGCTCCCCTTCCAGCTGATTTCTGATTAGATTCTGACAATGGAAAGCACTGGCAGGAGATCTGGAGTATGGGAGGAGAGAAAGTTCAGGGTCCCTTCTCTCTCTTTGATTTCATGTCTTTGGCAGGGTCTGTGTCTTTCAAATATAGCTCTGTGGTAGGCAAAATAATGGTCCTCTGAAAATATGTATGTTCTAATCCCCAGAACCTGTAAATATATTAACTTATATTGGCAAAAGAAAGGGTTTTTGCAGGTGTGGTTAAGTTAAGGATCTTGAGATGGGAGATTATCCTGGATTATCTGAGTGGGCCCAATGTATCCACAAGGGTCCTTATAAGAGGGAGGCAGGAGGATCAGAATCAGTAGTAGAGGTGAGGACAGAAGCAGAGATTGGAGTGATGCAAGGAAGGGGCCATGAGCGAGGGAATGTGGGTGGCCTCTAGAAGCTGTAAAAGGCGAGGAAACAGATTGTCCCCTGGGGCCTCCAGAGGAAACACAGCCCTTCTGATACCTTGATTTTAACCCTATAAGACTCATTTTGGACTCAATAACTGTAAGGTGGTGAATTTGTGTTGTTTTAAGCCACTAGGTTGTGGTAATTTGTTACAGCAGCAATAGGAAAAAATACAAGCTCCTGTTGGTTTGCCCTTTTTCTGTGGCCCTTCCTTTGTGGCTCTAGGTCCTACTGGATTCAAATAATTCTGATTATTTCCCTCGTTCTTGTTTCCTGCTTCCTGCTGTTAGTGTCTGGGTGTCTCAACCCTCCTCGTTGGTTCCTGTAACCCTCCCACATCTCTGTGAGTTTTCCTTCATTAAAGTCTCTTGAACTATCTGGTCTGGATTCTACTTCCTACTCGGGCTGTGTCTAACTGTCCACCTCTGAGAAACATGACAAAAATAATTTTTCTGGCCACAATCATAGCTCTCTCTGGGACGAAGGGGCCATGCACTGTGATCAGAGCACCTTCTCAATAGAGTCTGACTTTCCCAGAGGCAAAATGCCTGCTGGCCTCCATGAAAAAGTCTGTCAGAATTTGAAGGCATCAAGATAGCCCCTCTAGCAGTGAAACATGGAAATAAATCCCACTCTTTTTCTAGATTAGAGATTTTGAACATTGGTGGTTCCTGAATAGGCTTAGGGGTAAGCTCTGTGAAATGCCTGAAATTGTGAATTTTGTGTGCAATTTTGTGCATATGTATATGGAGAGGAGAGGGAAGGGTCTAGAGCTTTCACTAACTAGATTCTCAAGGGAGCTCTGCTCAGCAGCCGGGGTTTCCTTCACTGTCTCAGATGTAGCAGATGCTTTCTGTGACCTGTGTCACATCCCCATGGCCCACCTCTAATTTCTGTGAGGCTATGAAGGCCAGTTCCTGTGAATGCAGGCTCCCTCCCACTTTATGTATCTCTCCATTTTTCTACTTCAGAGTTCTCTCTGAAGCTGTGGAAACTTGAAGGAATAGCCTGGAAGAGTGGGGGAGTTACCACCCTTGGGGGTAACCCTCCCCCTGTGAGGGCAGAAGTCAGTGGATAAATGCCCAGTGACCAAGCTCCCCACTGGACTCTTGCAGGAGGTGTTCTGTAGGCTTCACAGAAGTGCCTGCACAATCAAATTCCTGACTGCACGCAATAACACCTCAATAATGCACTCTTTCATATTGGCTTGCTCTCCTTCCCTGTCCCACTCTTCCTGCTTCTTCACTTCTGTTTCCTGGGATCACCTGTAAAATAAGCTACCTGCACCCTGTCTCAGGCTCTGCTTTCTGGAAAAACAGACCAAGACACCGGGAGAGTTTGACCAAGACTCAAATTTGGGCTCCGCATGTGGAGCATTGCCTCACCCACGCAGTGAGGCCCAGACTCTCAGGCCCACTGGTGCTTAATAAAGCCTCCCTGTTCCACTCAGGAGGCCACAAAGTCCACAACTGAAAGTTATTCCCTTCAGAAGGGTGAATCCTTTTTCTTTCTTCACCTTCTGGGATCCAGAATGGCCAGCCCCTTCTCTCATTTGTGATCTTTGTCTCCCAACACCCCTCCCCAACACCCAAACCCACAATCATCAGCAGAAATCAGAGGAATGGAAAAGTCCACCTTTGTCCTAGAGGAAAGAGATTCCACTGAGGCCTTATTAGGCTTTCACTGCTTGCTGGTCATGCCTTCAACCGAACATTCCAGCATCTGCTGTTATTACCAGAACACCTCAACCAGATCTAGCACATTTCATGAGTCGAAATAATGTGACAGGAAGAAGATAAGAAAGGGCTGAATCCAATTTTTAATCTGGCTGGGAGAAGTCAAGATCACCACTGTATTAGTTATTTATTGCTACATAACAAATTCCCACAAACTTAGAGGCTTTGAACAATCCTCATTTATCATCTCACAGTTTCCATGGGTCATGAGTCCAGTACAGCTTGACTGGTTCTCTGCTCAGGGTCTCACAAGGCTGTAATCAAAGTGTTGACTGGAGCTGAGGGTCTCATCTGAGGCTCAGTGTGTTCTTCCAAGCTAATGTGATCATTGGGTGAATTCAGTTCTCTGCAGCTGTAGGACTCGTGATGGCTTGTACCTTCAAGGCCAGCAGCATAATCTCTCTGACTTCTTCCATCGCTGACTTCTAGATCCTCTAAAGGGATCAGCTGATTGGGTCAGGCCTACCCATACTCAAAGGGGGGCATTATACAAGGACACGGGTCACTGGGGATCTTCTTAGAATTCTGCCTCTCAACCACCCTGACCAGCCTCCTTTGAGAAATACAAACTGCAGAAGGGGATTACAGAGAGAGGAAGAAGCTGATCTGACTTTAGCTGTTTTCTCTACTTGTCATTCTCCATGAGTAGTGCCTTCTCTAACAAGAAAACATTTTTCATTTTTAAATTTAGCCATCAGATGAGAGAGAAAAGCCCAAAGAGTTTTGAGAATACAATTAACTTCTTTGGTGAGATTAGACAGAAAAGACCACATGGCCCTCTTTACCTTTGCTATCACCAGGTCCTCAAGTCCAAAACTGGGGGTCACTCTTGACACCTCCATCTTCTTATTCTGCCATACAAATCATCAAATTCTGTCCACTTTACTTCCTCAATGTCTAATGAATCCATGGTTGCTACGGAGGCCTCCTAACTGTCTCTCAACTTCCACTCTTGCCCTCTACACTCCATTCCACTCACAGCAGTCTGAGCTGGTGATCACACTCTTGACCCAGGGCAGGCCGGTGCCCTGTAACCATCCTCCTAAGCTGCTCAGTTCAGATCTCTAAGGACAGCTCTGTGGTTGGCTCTATTGCTGTATTATTTTCCTAGGGTTGCCGTAACAAAGTACTGTAAACTGGATGACTGAAAACAACAAAAATTGATTGTCTCACAGTTCTGGAGGCTAGACATCTGAAAACAAGATGTTAGCAGGGGCATACTCCCTCCAAAGTCTCTAGGGGAGGATACTTCCTGGCCTCTTCCAGGTTCTGGTGGCCCCAGGCATCCCTGGGCTTGTGGCTACATAACTCTACTCTCTGCCTTGATCTTCACATGGCTGTCTTCCCTCTGTGTCTGTGTATCTCTGTATCTTCACACAGCATTCTCCCTGTGTGTCTGTCCAAATTTCCTTTTCTCATATGGACACCAGTCATATTGGATTAAGGCCCACCCTAATGAACACATTTTAACTTAACTATCTGCAAAAACCCTATTTCCAAATAAGGTCACGTTTTCAGGAACTGTGGGTTAGGACTTCAGCATACCTTTTTCCAGGATGAGGGGGAGGGAACACAGTTCATCCCATAGCAATCACTCTGATAGGAGTCCAGGTATCCCACTGGTCTATGGTCATCCTCACAGGGAAGCTAGACAGTGGAGTAACACAGGCTTGGGGAACAAGTAGTATGACTCCCTCTGGGTAGATACCTGGCTGGCTATAGACACAGCCAAGGCCTCACTCTTGTGAAGCCTGGAAAGTAGCCCAGCTAGAGCTACAGTGTGGGTGATGTGACATTCCCACTCACAGGAAGATGGAATTTGGAGCCAGCAAGGACATTATATGTGTCTGTGGCAGTGGCCTTTCTCTGGCTCCCACCCAGGCATTGCACCCACCCACCCTTATCCATCTTTCAGATCTCAGTTTGTACTATCCTTCCTCAGCAAAGCCAACCTTGACTTTCAAGTCTGGCTCAGGTCCTGTCTCCTGCTCTCTCAGCCCCCATTCTCCTCTTTTGCAGCAGCCTCATAATACTACATTAGTGTGGTGTTTGCAAAGGTACATGCACCCCTGTGTTCATTGCAGCGTTATTCACAATAGCCAAGACTTGGAAGCAACCTAAGTGCCCATCAAGGGACGAATGGATAAAGAAGCTGTGGTATATATACACAATGGAATACTACTCAGCCATAAGAAACGATGAAATCCAGCCATTTGTGACAACATGGATGGACATTGAGGGTATAATGCAAAGTGAAATAAGTCAGAGGGAGAAGGTCAAATACCGTATGATTTCCTTCATTAAGTAGTAGATAATAACAACAATAAACAAACACATAGGGACAGAGATTGGATTGGTGGTTACCAGAGGGGAAGGGGGGAGGGAGGAGGGTGAAAGGGATAATTCGGTACATGTGTGGGGTGATGGGTTGTAATTAGTATTTTGGTGGTGAACATGATGTAATCTATGCAGAAATAGAAGTACAATGATGTACACCTGAAACTTTTACAATGTTATAAACCAATGTTACTGCAATGAACAAAAAATTAAAAAAAAAAATACTACATTAGTGTGACTATTGAATTCATTTCTACCGCCTTCCTAGGCTGTGAGCTCCATGATTTCGGGGCCTGTAACAATTTTGCTGTTTTTGTCCCCACTATCCAGTACCCAAGCACGTACTTGGCTATGAGAAGGTATTCAATAAATATTTGTTTTATGAAAAAATGAATGAATAAATGAATGAATGCCTACAGAACCATTTTGCTTCCTGGACCTCTTGATGAACGGCAAAGAGATGAGAACAGTTGGAAAACTATATAGCCCTGATATTTGTGGTAGATGCATCTTTTATGAATCCCCAAGTCTCTGAAAAAATAAATGTTTATATAGGCTTTCTCCAAAATTACATTCCTATGGAAGCCAAGTGATTCCCTTATGCTAGCCTCAAAGTAGGTGTAATCTAAATATGTGCTTTAGCAAAAGGGCAATGCCATGTTATGGGCCTTCAAGGCTACTTTTGAAAAACTGGAGCTCCTTACATTAGATCTGGAGATGGCCAGGATCCACTGGGGTTCAGTGCAGAGGAACGTGGAGCCCCACTGCTCAGAACATGATCCTCGGGTCAGCAGCAGCAGCAGCAACTGGGAACCAGAGAAGCTGACTTTCAGGCCCTCCTCCCTTCTACATTATCAGAACCTGCATGTTAACAAGAGCCCCAGGTGATCTGTAAGCATAGAAACTTTTGGGAAGCACTGGCATAGAGTACAGATGGCTTCTCTATGCAGCTTGGGCTACTCACAGCATGGCAACTGGGTTCTGAGAGAAGGCGTCCAAAGAGGGGGCGTCTGGAGAGCAAGTGTTCCAAGAAATCAAGGCAAAAGCTGCAAGACTTCTAACCTAGCCTCAGATGTCACACAGTGTCACTCTCACTACATTCTCTTGGTTACAAGTGAGTCACTAAGGTTAGCCCAGATTCAAAAGGAGGGGAATTAGACACCACTTCTCAATGGGAATAGTGTCAAAGACCGTGTGGCTACCTTTAATCTGCCACACACCTCTTCTCTCCATGAATCAGAAATTGGTGTCTGCTGAGGTATTAATTGGCACATGGTGCAGGCACTTGAGAGTGGGAGGTGTATTAGTCAGGGTTCTCCAGAGAAACAGAACCAATAGGAGATATACATATATATATATATACATATATATATATATATGTATATGTACATATATACATATGTATATATGTATATATGATATGTATGAACTTATTATAAGTTCATATTATAAGAAATTGGCTCATGGAGGCTGAGAAGTCCCAAGATCTGCAGTCAGCAAGCTTGAGACCCAGGAGAGGCAGTGGCGTAAGTTCCATTCTGAGTACAAAGGCCTGAGAACCAGGAGAGCCAATGGTATAGTTCCAGGCTGAGAGCCAGCAGGCTCAAGACCCAGGAAGAGTCGATGTTTCAGTTCTGGTCCAAAGGCAGGACAAAACCCAGATGTTCCAGTTCATGCAGGGAAGCAGGAGTTCCCTCTTACTTAGTCTTTTTGCTCTATTCAGGCCTTCAACTGATTAGATGAAGCCCACATTAGGGAGGGCAATCTGCTTTACTCAGTCTACTGATTCAAATGTTAATCTCATCCAGAAACACCCTCACAGACACACCCAGAATAATGTTTGGCCAGACATCTGTGCACCCCATGGCCCAGTCAAGTTGACACATAAAATCAGCCATCATAGGATGTAAACAAGGTGAACTGAATTCCTGCTTCTCACTCTTGGTGGGATCTTAAGCACATACTTTGGCTTGTCTGAGTCTGTGTCCTCATCTTTGAAATATGAATAACACTGTTGTCAGGGGCTGATGAGAGAGTATTTTAAACAGAAAAGATTCTGATACATCATAAATAGTATACGAATATTGGTTACTATTTTTATTTAATAGCAGTAATTATGACAATAATGGGTTAGGCTGTTATATGTTTGCCCACTACCAGGGTATTTCTAAAGGTGGTATCTTAACCCCGACGAGTGGATTGGAGTTTCAGGAGGCATGGAGATTGAGGGGAAAATGTTTCTGGGGATAGAGATTTTTTCGTAGCTGCTGCCTTGGTCAACACCTGGATTCATGGTTGCCTTTGGCATGTTCTGCAATCTGGAGTTCCTGGAAGTGAGAATAGCATCACGGTCACAGCCATAAAAAGCAGAGTGCCTTTGGCTCTATTCCCACTCGCTCTGCAGGGAATAGGAACCCCTCAGATTCCTCCCAAATTGTTATGAGCCTTCCTGCTGCGTTCGTCAGGCTCATACTCTTGGCTGCCTGTGGCATCATCACCTGCCCCCTCCCCTGCAGCTGCTATGGCAGAGTCCTCATCTCTGTCTAAGCCAAAATGGCCCCTTCACTCTCAATGCTTGCCAAAGGCACTGTCACTGCTGCCCAGCCCTGCCAGAGATGCCCTGGCTGCTACTGGCAACCATCAATGTCTGATCGGGGTGCTGAAACCCTGTACCAGATGGCTGGTGTCTGGGCAGAGGAATCACCTCTTGTGGGGCACCAAGGGGCTGGTGTCAGAACTGCCAGGCTCTCCCTACATGTTGGGTGCGCCACTGAGGGTAGAGAATTTCCGTGCCAGTTTATTACATACCCTTCCTTCCCCTTGTCTCAGGGCTTAGAGGCAAGATCATCTTGGGGTAGGTTGGTGGTGCTGGCCAGCTCTGGCCCATTGTCCAAGAACAAAGGCAGTGTGGTAAGAGGCTAGGAGTGCGGGATCTGGAGTTAATTGGCTGGGTCTGAAATCGTTGGCTCCACCCTCACTAGCTGGGTGACTTTGGTCAGTAACTTAACTTCTTTGAGCCTCAGTTTTCTCATCTGCAAATGAAGATTGGTAGCACCTACTTCAGAGGATTGTTGTGAGATAATCCACGTAATGCACTTAGTATAGTGTCTGGCAGGTAATAAGTGCTCAATCAGTGCAAACTATTACTATTTACTACTGTTCTTCACACTTAGGGTGAGTTCTTTCCAAGGTGTCTCTTTGATCACAAATGCTAATAGATTGATGGCAGCCCCCCGCCATTCCTTACAGATATGATTGGACAAGTTTGAATCCTACCATGACCACAGCTGAAGCTCAACCTGGGACAATTACTATAGCCAGAATCACTGCTCTTGGATTCAACAAAGAGTTTAGATTTGTTTCACATAGCATAGGTGCTAATACTAATAATTATAGTAGCTAACACTTATTGAGTGCTTGCCTATGCCAGGTACTGGACATATAATAAGCTTTTAGCTCATTTAATCCTCATGACAATCCTATGAGGTAGTTGCTATTATTATCCCTACTTGACAGATGGGAAAACTGAAGCACAGAGAAATTAAAAAACTGTCCCAAGGGTACGTAGCTACTAAGCAGTGGAACCAGGGCTCCAGTCCAATTTCTGGCTTCAGAGCCCCAACTCTCTTCCCAAACATAAGACTTTTATCTTCTCATTAATGGATAGATAAAATTTGGATGCTAAAAAGCATCAAGTATTTTTTGCTGTGTAACAAATACCCCAATGCTGATTGGCTTAAAACAATGATTTATTATTTTTCTTGATTCTGTGCATTGGCTGCAGGTTCTTCTGTTGGTCTTGCCTGGGCTCGCTCAATGGATTGCATTCAGTTGGAGGACTGGCTGGGAGTTGGGCTCAGTGGGGATAGCTGGGACAGCTGAGCATCCCTTTTCCATGTGGTCTTCATCCTACATGGATGGTGGTGTTAGAGCATGGTGGTCTCGGGGATCCAAGAAAGTGGAGGTGGAAGCTACAAAGTCTCTGGGAGCCTAGCCTCAGAAGTCATACAGCATCACTTCCACTGCATTCTATTGGTCAAAATAAGTCACAACACCAGCTCAGACTCAAGGGAGGGAGAAATAGACTCCACTTCTTGAAGGGAAAAGCCGCAAAATCACATTACAAAGGAGTGTGCATACTGGCATAGGAGGAATTTGTAGCCATTAAACTATCTACCATAAATAGACAGATAAAACCTGGACACTAGATAACATGTAACACATCTCCGTTAGTGGGGACTCTTGGCTGCACCTGACAGAACTCCAACTAAAACTGGCTTATCAAGAAAAAGGAAGGGAAAATTTATTGGGTCATTTTCCTTTTAAATCCAAGGATTAGTCTGGCCTAGTCCCCAGCACTTGGTCTCTTGTTCTTTCCTTCTCTCAGGTGGGACCACCTCCATATAGTGGTAAGTTTGACCCTAGCAGCTTTATCCTTATATTCCTGCTAAAGAGAACTTTTTCCTCCAAATTTTTCCAACAAACATCCCAAGATTGCATGTCATTGGTCTGGCTCTGGACATGCATCCATCTCTGAACCTGTCACTGAAGCCAGGAAGAAATACGCTGGCATATGCTGGAATATGCTGATTGGCCATTCTTGGATCACATATCTATGGGATGGGATGTAAGCCCAGGAGTGTGCTGGTAAATGTTTAACAACCGTCTCCAGCATGAGGAAAGGGAGGTGCTCATTTCTAGTGTTTGCCAAGGTCAGTGGTATAGATACTCCCACCACGGCTGATTTCAAGCTGCCATCATGATGCCCATTGAACACGGAGTTAGGAAGAGATGGCATAATCAGAGCTAGTAGAAGTGGTCTCTAGCACATCACTATATAACTCCGCCCAAACCACAGCACTAAGAGTGGGGGAAGGGTGGTGCCCCAGAGGGAAATCAAGAAGTGGAAACTAAATAGACAAAAACAACAGATTTCCAATCAAATTTCTTTATTTTCTTTCCGCACAAATGGATAGTATTTAAGGGACTAGTACTTTGCCTGTGACTCTGGTTGTTTTTAATAATCAAAGTCAGAAGAAGGTTTGGAGATAGTAGATGTTCAACATGATAAAATGTTGAAATAAACCACTTAGCATCCTTTCAGGCTAAATCAGTTCTTTGTCAACATGATAAGTTACCAGCCTGTCTGACCTAGTTCCTTCCCCAAACTGAGTGTAGATCGATAGTTGGTTTTAATATTCACAGTTCAAGTAACAACTAACCTTTTTTACTGCTTTGTGCCAGGCACTGTGCCAAATGCTCTGCCTGGATTATCTCATTTCGTCCTCAAATCGACGTTATGAGGTAGTTGGCGATTATTGCCCCCATTTAACAGATGCTGAAACTGAGGCACAGAGAGGAGAGATAACTTGCTTATGGTCACACAGCTAGTCAGTGGCAGTGCTAGGAATGAACCTAAAGCTGTCCATCCCTCTAGTCGATGGTCTCAACTTCTACCTTCTATTGCCTTCTCACTGGCTAAGGTGGGGTATCTCATCATCCAAAAGAGCCCTTTAGCAAATATTTTGCAAAGCTGAGGATCCCTTCATAACGTGTCTGTGACATCCAGTTCCATGTTTGGATATGAGTTTTCACTAAAGAGAGAAGGACAAGCCTTTTGAATGAGCAAGCTCTAGGTAGCTTCTTCTGGGAGGACAAATCCCATCTGGGACACACGTGGGCAGGTTGTGGCTCAGGCTGCTACAGCAGGGATCTCTGGCCTGTGATGGGTGGATGTGTGAGGTCTTCTAACCTCCACATCAGGGGCTGAAACCCAGCCTCAGTTCTTTTGGGTCAGGAGCCTGGAGTTAGCTGCCAGTATCCCACAATTCCAGATAAGACCTAGGTCTCCCTTAGAACCTCCTGGACCATTTATTTGACCACCACTCATGGGACAATCTGAGGAGAGAGGAATTGAAAGGGCCCCGTGGTGGAGAGGGGAGGGCCACTCCGATGACTAATGTGTGTCCAGGAAGACCTTGGCTGTGTTAGGTGTCTCTTTCATGCTGGAAACGATGATTTGTGGGTCTGGGAGTTTGGATTTTATGACCTGAACCTTTAGCTTTTCTGGGGCCTGAGAGAGAGGCCCAAGAGTAGAAGTTGCCAGAGGCAGTTAACGTTTGGCCTTAGTTTGATTTGTTCCAGTTGTTTTGCAGCTGCCATTCAGTCTGTTGTCATGGATTGCAGGGAGTCCCTGGACACTCAACTCCCAAGCTGCAGCCAGGCCGTAGGTAGAAGAGGGCAGGAAATAAAATGAGGATGAGGATCCTGTCTGCAGAAGACTGGAAGGAGGGCACAAGGAAAGAACAGAGACCCACGTATCGGCATGGCATCTCCGAGCCCTTGTACTTGGAGCCTTCGGAGCTCAGTGGAGGGAGGGAGGGAAGGCTTTTTGAGGGAAGGAGGATTCCTGTGACTGTTCAAAGGGCACACACAAGCATCTTGAGAGGAAGGCAAAAAGCATTGGAGCTGGAGGAATGTCCTGTGAAGAGGTAGAGGTAGAAGGTTCTGGGCCTGAAAAGAAAGCAGGAGGCAGAGGACAGAATTCAGGACAGGTAGATGCAGGGGGTGGGGACGCCACTGAAGCTCAAGATAACCAATGCTCCAAGCCTGGGGCAGATAGGAACTCGGAAGGGTGGAGATAATGCAAATATAAGTGAGAATAGGATCCCTGTTTCCCAGGAACTTGCAAATGAATCTCTGATGTTTTTGAGGAGAATCCGTGTTATCCGAGTAATCCCAGAAATTGAAGAAATTTAGAGAAACCCCTTGGAGGAAGGCATTGTCCAGACCTCTGCTGTACAGGAAGTGTCTAAGTTGCATACTCAGATGCTTTTCCTCCACCCAGACAATGTTTTTCTTCTCCCATAACAACAAGCCTACAGCTGGAGAGGTGGGGGCTGATTTAAAAAAAAACATTCCAAGAAATAAATCTTGTAATACTAACCGCTGAACAGCTGGCCCTTTAAAGCATAGAACAGCCATTTAACCATTAATCCATCCCTTTAAAATGCAGAACCATCCCACCCCAACACACACACGCACACACACATACATGCAAACACACACAGCATGCACGTGCACGCATGCATACGCGTGCACACAAAGGGGAGTTCAATTTCATTTGGTACAGCTACAGCAGCCGCTGCTCTTGTACTTTTCATGTTCACAAATACAGCCCTGGCTCCCATTTAAAGAGTTTAAACCAGCAACCGGAACCAGGCGAGGGGAAGGAAAGAGAAGCAACAAATTCTAAATGCCTTTTCACCAAATTCCTCCCTAGGTGCTCCCCATGATCCTGGATCCTGACACATCCATACCTGGTGCCCTTCTCAGATCCTCTTGCCTTCCCTGGGCTTCTTGCTCTCCTGGAAACAGTCTGCAGGGGCAGCTGTCACCACCAGGCCCCGCAGCCCACCAGACACTCACCAGATCTGCCTCCCAGGCCCGACTCTGCTGTTTCTCCATCTTATTCCCAGTGGTCACCTTGAGTGATCTATACCACATGTTGTCCTGATTGTGCCTAGTTGCTATAGGACTTTGAGGAGGCCATTCTGTTTGTCCCTCCCTGCTTGCCATCTGAGCAGCCTTTTTCTCATCTGTGATTTGTGACCTTCCTGAGAGGCAAAGAAATAAAATTAAGCCCCATCTCACACACACACACACATACACACACGGCTGTGACTGACAGTTTTCAAAAAAAGGAGCGCGCGTGTGTGTGTGTGTGTGTGAGAGAAAGAGAGAAAGAGCGAGAAAAGGAAGAATCAGAGGAGTAACTGTTTAGGATGGGATGAATTGGTTAGCTGTCAGGTATAAAAAAATTAGGGCCATTAGCTATTTTAGATTTTTTTTTTCTGTCACTGTCAACAAGATTAGCAAGCCAAATGCTCAAGGAACATGTTCGGGGGAGTTTTGAGTGCTCCATGAAAACTGCAAACCTCTGCTGGGGGAGATTGCCTGGAATTCTCTCCCGCCTGCCCTTTCAGTGGTAATCATAACGGGAGAATTAGTGAGCAGACAGATGCCGCGCACTGGTGCACAGTGCTCGGTGTTGTATAATAATGAATATATTCGCAATGGCTGTTTCAATGGTTGTTTCTTAAAATGATAAAGTTAATTTTGCTGGGCCCCCCTTTATTTTTTAAATCTGAGCATCACAAGAGGTGGAAGCCGAAATCATCTCTTATTCTTTTCTTCACAATGGTTTCAATGTGACCTTTGAAAATACAAACAAAAACATTGTGCTCTGCAGGGGGCTTGGAAATATGCAAAGCCTGGTATATTCTCCCAGCATCTGGATGTCCAGTGATTGTTGCTTTGTTTTGATCTTGGTTGGTGGTCAGACAGGTAAACAGGGTCCTTAGGCAGTGGGATGTTACTACTATTATTTATTCAAAATCTAAGTAGGATTTTATACTTTTTATGATGTGATCACCATAAGATGTTATCTCAATAATAATATTCATAGCCGCTGTAATGGTACATTGGGTGCCTAATATGTTCATGTCAGTATACTATTTTAAATCATCACATAGGGTCGGGCCCATGGCTTAGCAGTTAAGTGCGCGCACTCCGCTGCTGGTGGCCTGGGTTCGGATCCCAGGCGCGCACTCACGCACCGCTTTTCCGGCCATGCTGAGGCTGCGTCCTACATACAGCAACTAGAAGGATGTGCAGCTATGACATGCAACTATCTACTGGGGCTTTGGGGGAAAAAATAAATAAGTAAATAAAATTACAAATCATCACATAAACCCTGCAATGTAGGTCTTAGGTTGAACCATGTGAAATTGCCCTTTCTGTAGATCAAATTATCAAATATAGGCAATTTCATGTGGTTCAAATTAATGCTATATCTCCATTTTATAAATAAACATTCTCAGAGATGTTAGGTAACTGGCACAAGTCACCCAGCAAGTAAGGGGTAAAGCTGGAGTTTCCACCCAGGCCTGCAGAGCCTGAGGGCTCTCCTCCACCCCAAGCTCAATGCAGCTTGGTTCAATGGGTGTTATTATTATCTCAAATTACATCCAAGGACATCATGGCTTAGAAAAAGAAAATGACTTGCTCTATAATATATAATAAATAATATCATAAACCCAGGAAGAGGCAAGGCAAAGGTCAAACTCTATGTCTTAGGGAAATCCATTATTAATCTTTCCCATTTTGCAATGAAAACCCAAGAATAGGATAAGCTCCAAGCAGAACTGCAATGACGGATGAGCTGGCACCTTTCCGCTTGGCAATCAGTGACCTGTGTTGCATCTCTTGCACCTAGTTCCTGCATCCCCCAACACACCTGCTGCTCCCAACCCTTCCCAGGAGATTATCCTGAGTTCCTCTCCTACATTTCACTCGTACCATGTTCACTCCTAAAGCCCTACTCACTCCTAAACCCCTGAATCCTTGCAACCCCGGAGTGGTGGCATTTTAGTGGAGGAAGTTTGGGGCACTGTCTTAGTTTGGGTCCCCCTAGAAGCAGATCCTGAGACAAAAATTTGAGTGCAAGTAGTTTATTTGAAAGTTGATCCCAGGAATCACTGATAGAGGGATGAAGAAGTGAGACAGGGAAAGAAAGAACACCAATACAAGGTGTGTTATCAAGCAAGTGACCTCTGTGGGCTCCCCATTGGAGCTCAGTCCATCTGGGGACCTCTAGAAGACAGTGTAGAATATGCTCCAGAGTTATCCCAACCAAGGGGTGAGGAAGCTGGGTATTTCTCTACCAACTCATTGGTTGAGGGCTGCTTCTCAGGGTATAAACTCCAGCTTGCCTTCTTTGAGTCTTGAACACACTCCCATGGGCAGAATAAAAGTCCTCAGGCAGAGATTAGCAGGTGTTCACCAGAAATACCCACAGGATGTAAGAGTGAGTGCTAAGGGCATGAGGGCAGGGCATCAACATCTGCTACAGGCATCTGAACGTCATCTGAACTTGAAGGAATGGCTCTGTGACCATTAAACTCAAGGACACCTCTAAACTCAGGGACAGGCAGCTGGGTAGGGACATCCTGACACATGAGCCCCAGTGCCATTCATCTGGTACCAAAAAAGCCACGTATTTTCAAGGTGAGCCCTAACTGAAGTAGGACTTCCAGAATTTCTCTCCCTCTTTTTTCCAGAGCTTGTTACCCACAAATGTGAGACTTCTCTGTAATTCATCTTCTTGTGCTTTGCGATGATTTTTCAGCCCATGGTCCCTCTTGAGGTCACCTTCACCCTAGTAAAATGGGCAATTCTTTGGGGAGACTGGGAGAAGGCACATTGCAAAATTCAGAACTTGATTGGTGGTGGAATTTTTTCTCCCTTTCCCCATCATTAATGTGGCTCTAATTCTGACTTCATTGCAGAGCCATGAAATCAAATTAGGAACTGGGAGGAGACGAGCAACCCCTTCAAGCACAATCAACTTCTGATGGCTTCCCCAAAGCTCTAATGAATCTGAGTAGACCTCCAATAGTAGAAGGTTGCTTTTTGCAGCACTTGGTTCTTCTCCCTTTCTAACAAGAGAAGGCCTAGAACATAGGTATATGGGTAGCTAATGCAAGAAAGTGTTGGAGAGACTTGGCTTTTTACAGCTGGGCCGGGAAGCCTTGGGGAGGGCAAGGAGGACAATTAAAAGGAAGGAAACACATGAGCAGAAGCAGCAGCAACATCCAACCCCGATGGTGGGTCTGTTATGTATAAGCCAAAGTGTTAGACATCGTGTGGAAACAAAGAGATAGAAAACGTAATCCCTGAGCTTGAATGGCTAGCAGGCTGTTTGCTCGGAGCCTTGCTCCTCAAAGTGTGAAACAGTAGCATTATCATCACTGGAGAGTTTGTTAGAAATGCAGAATCTCAGGCCCCCAACTCAAGACTTATTGAATCAGAATCTGAATTTTAACAAGATCCCCAGGGGATTCATACACATAGTAAAGAGATTCCAGATCTAATCATGTCACATACATGCACAGAACTCCATCCTGATCTCATCTTAACTTCCCATCCTCAGCTCTCACCACCCCCTACCATCCCTTGGAACTCTACAGTCTAGTCTCATGATCCATCATGTCCTTCCATCCATCCTCATGCTGTTTCCTCTAGCAGCAATGCCCTAACCAGCATCTCCCCTTGTCAAAAATCCTCTTCATCTTCATGCCCAGGTATCTCCTCTGTGTAGCCTGACCTAATTCCCCAATCAGAACGTGTCATTACTATTCATTTGCCACTGCCTGACTTTATTATTGTTAGATGTTGGTATATAGCATAATTTTAGATGGATGGGCTTTAGAGCCTGATCATCCTGAGTTTGAGTCCCAGGTCTAACAGTTTTGATCTGTGTGTTCAGATTATATCACTGTTTCTAATTTTTCACACCATCCCTCTATTAGAATTATACATCCACAGCCTTTTGTCTGTCACTTTGCAGTTTCTCCCACTTAGTTGGGCATGAAATACTTCCCAGTTCATTGATGTTAGTCTTTGCCATGTGACTTGAATTGGCCAATGGAATAAGGGTGAAAGTGACAGTGTGTGGGTTCTGAGCCTAGGCCTTAGGAGGCCTTAAATGGCCTCATGTGTTTCTATTTGGCCCTCTGTGCTTCTAGCATCACCATGAGCAGAACATACCCCAGGTTAGCTGCTGGGTCCAAAGAAAATGAGATACACATGGAACAGACTAGAATTCAACCTGCAGCCAAGCCAAGATGACCCACATCTTGAAGCAGAACTTCCCTAGCAGACCCACAGACCCATGCTCAATAAAAATAAGGCTACTATGGTATGCCACTGAGTTTTGTGGTGGTTGGTTATACAGTATTATTTGTTTCACTAGGTAACTGATACACTGTGCCTCTCTAAACCTCAATTTTCTCATCTGTATCATGGGCATATAAATATCTACCTCATATTATTGTTGTGATGATTGAAATGTGATAATATATATAAACTGAGTTCACAGTAGTGCTTGGTAAATAGTAGGTAACTTATTTTATAATATTATTATGTCTTCCCACTAGGCTGGAGAATTTTTTTGAGTAGGATCTTTGTCTCATCCATCTTTTTATCCTCCCACGTGTCTATTGGGCTCCTAAAGGCACTCATTCAATGAACAGAACCAAGCATTCATATGAGAAGTTACTCTTTTGCTTGCTCAGTTCTTGCCTTGTAAATCCTTACTCAGCCTGCAGTGATGAGCCCCAGCTTGCCAAAGTGCGGATGAAAGCTCCAGGATCGAGGGTCTTCTGTTCAAAGCAATGCTTCTAGTAGGCCTTGAGGGTATTTTGTTGAGTTTCCTGTGTAGTTAAGGAATTTAATAGTGTTGTGATTTGTTTCTCAATTAGAAATGCTACACTTAGAATTTCATAGAAAAGAAGTATTTCTTCTTCAAAGGAAGTTGTAAGGAATATGAAAACACCTGACCCCTCTGCCTTCCAACTTCAAGTGTGAGCCTTAAGTAAATTCTTCATCTGGTCTGAAGTTTAACCTCTGAGAAGCTGGCTGTGGAGGTGGGAGGGAGTGATGACTGGGGCAAGGCCTGGTGGCAACTATCTCTTTAAGAAACAGAAGTGAAACCTAATTAGCATAGACTGGCTGCAATTAACGTATAAGTCCCAGTTCTGGGAGTTGGAGGAAGGGAAGAGGATAGAGCTAAAACTTAATGGGGTTTTGTTAGACAAAATTAGCTTCCACAGAACAGCCATAAAAATATCTAAATTATGAGAGCCTCTTGCCATTTGCCATTAACACGAAGGGACATGCTAATATTTAGTGGCGCCATGTCCTGGAAATTAACTGCAGTGAAGGAAGCCTCAGGGGCATCCCTGTGAGCAACAAGGGCATGTCCACTGTCTCGACTGTTACCAAACCGCTTGACTAAATGTTTTACAGAAACTTATACCCTACAAATCACACACGTCTCAGCCAGTCTTTTTGGCAATGATTCCAGAACTGTAGGATGACACCTCCGTGCGTGATATACGGAAAGCTGAAGTCTCTTTGTACAGTCTTTGAATTTGGGTACTATTTTCCTCAAAAGAGGACATTCCTAAGGCTCATTTGTGGACATTTGAAGATGCCTCCAGTTCTTTCTCTCTCCATCCTTACGCTCTCCAAGAAAATCAGTCCATTTGCTTTTCGTATAGCACCAAACCAACTGGTATGAGTTTCATTATAGACTGCTCCCATGGTTTTATTTCTTGCCTTTCCTTGAGGGGAAGGGTTAAACCATTATATTTTATTTTGGGCCCCTAAATGTCACCAATGATCACCTCAACATAGGAAGGATTTTTTTAATGGTCCCCAGCCTCCTTGATCCCCATTCATTAGACATAGTTGACTGGTCTCCCTGGCTTTGATTTCCGTACCAATTTTCTCTGAGGCCCTTTCACTCTGCTCTTTCACTTTTAGTGGGTCCCTTTTCTCCTTTCACATCCAAAGGTACTGGCCTTGACTCTGGGCCTCAGCCCTAGTGTCTTCTCTTGCTAGTCTCTTTAAAGTTGAATTACTCATTATTTGCTAGTGTCCACCTTCACTTACAGGCAGATGTTGCTCAAATCTGAAACCTAGGCCTAACTATTGGTCCTGTGTTTCAGACATCCAGTAGGACATCTAGATTTGTAGTTCCTACTTTCACTTCCAATTCCTGCTCACACCCCAGTCCATCATCCTTGCCTATTTTATGAAGATTCTCATTATTTCCTCCCTACCCCTCATTTGCCTCTTTATGGGTCTGGAGAGTACACCCTATATACTTACCATTCTCATCCTCCTCCACAGCTGATTGGATCAGGATTCATGACCCAGGAGCTCATCTTTTGGGTGGCCTATAGCCTATCATATCCTTACTCAAGAATTTGGACTCAGTAGAGAACAAGAACACCCTGGAATGGCATGGTGGAGTGAAGATCCATAAAATGTGCTACTGGGGTCTCCAAGCTTAGCCTCTTTCTTGCGCTTTCTGAAGCTTTGGTGATCAGCTTTCCCTTGCATTCTGCAGGATACTCTGATTCTTCCAATAAATTACAATTTTAAGTGAGTTCTAACAATTTTTTTGCAGCCCCAAAAATTGAGCCATTCTGATTAAATCGCACTTGATTTACCTGCCCTTCCCAACTTTCCTTTAGCTATCTTTGACACCACTGTTTTTCCAGGCTCCAAAGGGATAAATTTGGTAGGCATCTTTGAAGCCTTCCTTTCCTACTCTATAGCTGATCTGTCTTAATGTCTTGCTATTCCTTCCTCTGAAATGCCCCTGAGATTTTAGATCCTCCCTTATCCAACCTCTGATCACCTTCAAACTGGGCTTCTCCACTCTAAGCTCTACACTTCCAATCTGTCATTCATTTCTTCTTAAAACACTGTGCTTAGGTAAGTATCCCTCTGCCAACGAATCTCTGAGGGCTCTTGATTTTCTTTTGCTCCTCCTGATGTTCAGGACCTTCATTTGTCTTGACTACCAAATTTATTTTGGTCCCCTTTGTATATCCTATATACAAACTTAGCTATTCCCCAACGTGTCAGCTTTAGTTGCACAACAAGCTATCCCAAAATTTAGTGATTTAAAATAGTCCCTATTTTATTTAGCTCTTGATTCTGTGGGTTGGCTAGGTATGGCTTCTGGTCTGCAATGGCTTGTCTGGTCTCTGCTGGGGTTGCTCACGTATCTGCGGTCAGCTGGTGGGTTAGCTGGAGGTTGGATGATCAAGAATAATCTCCCTCATACGTTGGTTGGCAGGCTGTTGGATAGCGTGCCTCAGTTCTCCTCCATGGAGCCTCTCCAATAGGTTAGTTTAGGCTCATTAGCATGGTGGTCTCATGGTTCCCAGTGCAGCAAGAGGACAAACCCCAATGTGTAAGTCCTTTTCAAACCTCTGCCTGTATCTCGTTTCTTAATGCCCCATTGGCTAAGGCTAGTCATGTAGAAAACCCAGATTCAAGGAGAGGGGAAATAGACCCCATCTCTTGATGGGAGGAGATGCAATGTCACATTGCAAGGAAGCAAATGCAGAGAGGCAAATAATTTGTAAGCGTTTTTATGATCTACCACACTCAGCATGAACTGGAAGTGAGTCTCATTAGTATTCTCTTCTTGTCCATTCTGTCATGGGAGTATCCTCCCTCCCCATTCTTTTCCCTTAATTCAAGTTCTTCTTCCCAAACGTTAGGGACAACTTACCTCTTCTTTGAACTCTGCTCTAAGGATCCCCAAATAACCAGTTCTCTACCATTTCTACTCTCTGCCCCCTCCCTTACTTCTTGCCATTTTCTGATCATTTCTGGAACTCGTGTCTGTCTTCTCAGTCGGAATACAAATTATCCAAGGAACAATTTTCATATCTTTGTTTATGAAATATATTTATACTTTTCATATATCTTTACTTTCATGTCTAGTACAATTTTTAGCATCTGGGAGGTGCCAAATAATACTTGTTGGTTATTCACTATCAAGGAATATCTCAGAATTCTCCTAAAAGTCATTTTTCTCTTAAATTCACTTAAGTTTAAAAAAAATAAGTATATGCCCTCAGCACTCCTAAGACGGTGACAGGGAAAGCTCAGATGGTGTGATGATTTCAGCTTTCTGACTGGGTGAGAATCACAGCTCCAACTGGAATGTTTTGCCCAACCTTGGGCTCAGTGAAATCATGTGGGCTTTCTCAGACAGCAGTCTTCAACCTCCTGGTCACACGACCACTCTTAAAGGCCCTTAACTGTTACTCTGCAGGCTCAACACCATACTCCATGGCTGGCAATCAGCCTCTTTTTCAGTCGTGACATGCCTTCTGAGAGAATTCCATGAAAAATACCAATCTTCTGGGCCTCAACAAGGACAGTTTTGAGGACCCCAATCTGGAAATACCCTTTTCCTCCTGGCTGTAATTTTCTCTGGCCCCATGTTCAGACAGTTAGGGCTTCCTCCTCTGTGCTGCCAGGGACCCCCCAAAGACAGGTTGGCATAGAACTCTGTTCCAGTCGGGCCTCTCATTGCTTAGACCTTCTTTGCCTTCCCAGATTTGTTTATCCGGGTCCTTGTTTTCCTCGTTTGTTTGATACTGGAGTATGTTTGCCCCTTGGGTTGAGTGTCAGGCCTACGCTCAGAAATACCTTCTGAAACCTGATAGGTGTCCCTTCTCTCATTTGCCTTTCTGGGAATTTGAACAGGAATCCAGGAAGCCCTAGTCATATTTAGCCGCTGATTTTGTTTACATTGCTCTCAAAAATAAAAACATTGACCAAAAACCAAAACAAGGCTTAGCTTCTAGAACGTTGAGGTAGTGTGCAGTTATGAATCAAGCTCACGGAGGGTCTACTGTTTGTGATCCTGACACTGGGTTTTTACACTGAGGGCTCTTTCTGATGATATAAGAAATCATATGTTTCTGGAAAGATAGAGAAGAATGGATAAGAAAAGAGCATGTGTGTATGTGTAAAGAAGAATAGCAGGTTTCCCAGTCTAAGAAATGTTTCAGCTGATGGACCAGATTTGCACGCCCCTCTGTGTCACGGAGAGTCAGTATGTTTGCAGCACGTCGTTGGGGTGCCTGCATCTCAAATCACTGGCTCTGTGCAGCCTTGATGAGGCGCCCGATTTACATATTCTCAATTTAATCTAAAGTAGGTACTAATTGATTACTGCTGAATGTCTGCACGCTCTGATTATCTGTTCAGATCCTGAGGGGGGTGGGGAAATAGCAAGGGATCTTTCTTCTCTGAGTAGGATTTTGTTTTCTCTAATCCAAGGAGCCCAAAGGCCCAGCAAACCCTCCCTCCAGCCTTTCCACATCTTCACCCCCAATTGCTGAAAATAAATACCACCTGGTCCAGCACTGATTCTTTTTATGTCATAGAATAAACTATTCTCCATTCAGTTTTTCAGCATTTATCAAACAAATGTTTTGGAAATGTCTCCCAAGTATGTTATTGTCATCTCTGTAAAGGCAGGAGTCCATAGGGCTTGAGAGTGCAGACTCTGGATCCAGATTGTTGGGTTTAATCCAGGCTCTGTCACTTACTAGCTGTGTTACTTCGGGTAAGTTGCTTAACTTCTCTGTGCCTCGGTGTAGTCGCTTGTAAAATGGGATTAATTGCAGTCCCCACCTCACAGGATTGTTGTAATGATTAAATGAACATCAATCCACTATATAGTGCTGTTTCTTCACAGCTCTGTGGAGGGTTTGCTAGGGGAGACAGGCAAGGATCTTGATTAAAGTTCTCTTGGGGAATTTTAGAGTCTTCATTCGTCCTTGCCTTGCCTGTCCTGCATCATCTCAGGTATCAACAATGACAGAGAGCAGGTAGGTGTAAGAAAGTGTAGATTTTGCTACAGTGGGGTATTGTCAGCCAAGAGCCTTCTGAAAAGGCTTTTCCTATCAGTTGAGGGTAAGGAGTAGGCAGGAGGAAGGGGAGGCTAAAGGTAGTGGGTCAGTGAACATTCATCGGATGCCTTCTGTATGCCAGGCTCCATGTTGGGACTGGTGACACACACATGAAAGCTATGGCCTCTTCTCTGAAGGAGTTCACTGCTGAGTGGCACCACTCCCACCGTTAGAGTACAGCATGTTTCCTCTGTTATTGCTCCTCGGGCATTTCTTTTAGGTTTCATCCCCACGGCTGAATTGCTGGTCTGATTTTTTTCTTTTTATTGATGTGTAACATACACGCAGAAGAAGTGCACAAGTCAAAAGTACACAGCTTGATGAGTCATTGCAGAGTGAACACGCTGTGCAAGCAGTATCTGGATCAAGAAACAGAACATGACCAGCCCCCAGAAGTCCCCTTCCTGCCTTGTGCTCCCTTCCAGTCACTACCATCCCCCAACAGGTTATCACCTTCCTGACTCTGAATCCCACCCTCGGGTTTCCCATGTAGGTGCTAGTCCCCGGCCATGAAAAGCTCAGAGAGCAGGGCTGGGAGGTGCAACAAGATCAGGCATGATGGGAAGTGTCTGTACTATTATAGTACTAGTCTAGCCCCTGGTGACTGTGTGGCTCCCCTTAAGACTGCTTTGACTTTTTCAAAGGGAAAGCCATTCTTAGCTGCTCCATACCAGAGCCAGCATCAGGCAGAGCAGGGCAACCTTTCTGTTGGTCCAAGCAGGCCCTCATCCAGAAATGTGTCCCCAGCCTGTCTAGTGAAGTGCCGGGATTTCCCACCCTGGGCCAGCCTGGCTCCTGGGATCTCTTGTGAAGACAGGAGCTTTAGCAGAAGACCCTCTGATACCTTGGAGGGCTGATTATTAGCCGGGAAAGACTTTAGCAAGGATTGAGTGTACTTAACACTCTCAGAATTTCCTCTTGTCATCCAGAGATTTCAGAGTCTTAAGAGAACAGGAGACAGAAGAGGTGGATGTTGCCAGGCCCATCAAGAACATCACAGTGGGGAGTTCTGACCAATCAAGAGGGTGTTGCCCTGAAAGCATTGAGGGAGAAGAGCAGAGTCATTGTTCCGGTTCTCTACTGCTGCATAACAAGCCTCTGCACACTTAGTGAAGGGAAACAACCTCCAGTTCATATGTTCAGGGAGGCTGGGGGCCAGAAATTCAGAAAGGCCACAGCATGGGTGACTTGTCTCCGCCTCAGCTGGGAAGACTTGAATGGCAGGAGGCTAGAACCATCAGGAAGTTTCTTCACTACATGTCTGGCACCTGGGCTAGGATGATGTGAAGGCTGGGCTCAGCTGAGACTGTCAACAGGTGGCTCACACGCAGCCTCTCCAGGTAGTCTGTGCTTTTCACAGCATGAAGGCTGAGTTTCAAGAAGCAGCACCCCAAAAGAGAGTGTCTAGAGAGCAAGTATCCCAAGAGCCCCGGGAGGAAGCTGCATGGCTCTTTCTGACCTAGCTCAGAAGTCACGCGGCATCATTTCCACGCATTCTATTGGCTACCAGCGAGTCACTAAGGCTGTCCCACAGTCAAGGGGAGGGGAATTGACTCCATCTCCTGATGGGGGAGTGGCAGGGCCCATTGTAGAGTTGCTTGTGGGATGGGAGCTTTTATTACAGCTGTCTTTGAAAAATACCGTCTGCCACTATAGTGAAAGCTGGGACTCTGAAATAAGACCCACATGCTTTCATTTCCTGGCTCTGACTCACATTAGCTGTGTAACCTCAGGCAAGTTTCTGAACCACTCTGCGCCTCAGCTTCCACGCGAGTGAAATTGGAATAACAATCATTCTGTCCTCACAGGGTTATTGTGAGAATTCAACGATGTGAGCCGTGCAGAGTATTAGCAGAATGCCTGATACATGGTGAGTGCTCATAAATGTCACCTTTAACTGAGACCTGAGGAGGTAGTTGCTCGAGACCAGCCTCACCTATGACACCTTTCCCTACGCCCACCCTAGGTGAGAAGGCGAGCCATGTAATTCCCATACCAGGCTGTATAACAGCCCAGGACCCACTAGCAGTTAAGAGAGACTACAGAGTCTAAGCACTAGGGTACAGCAATTCACAGTTTACAAAGCACTTCCATACTCATCCTTCATTTAATCCTCCAGACAACTCTGGGGGGCAGACAGAGCTCCCATTTTACAGATGAGGCTTATCAAGATGTGACTTACCCCAGGTCGCATAGCTAGTAAACTACAGAGCGAGGCCACAAGCTCAGAGCTCGCCTCTGAAGCCCTTGCTCTTATCTTCTCTGATGATCTCAAGGGCATTGCTAAGTTATCAAAGGAAAAATACAATTTAATTAATTTGAAAAGTGCCCTGAAGTCTACTAAAAGTGAGGAGAAAAGAAGGAGGTGAAATTTCAATAGCCATGGAATGTCATAGCCAGGGTGGGAAGGTGACTGCCATGCACAAGAGGGGACCTAAAGTCATCACCTTCCTCCAAAGAGCTCAAAGGCATTCCTGAAAAATGCCCCACAATGCTCTTCAAATTTCATAGCTAATCATTTGGCCAAACAGAACCTTTTCCTCTGAGAACTCTGGATTCCCTGATCACCTCTCACTCCTTAAAGCCGAGAAACTAGTGGTGCCCTCTTCTGTGTTTTCCTTCAGATTTCAGTCCACCTGGATCAACATCGAAATACACAAATGCTGGGAAAGCATTGTAAATCCTGCCTTTCTGGTGTTTTCCATCTGTGTGACAGGAGGAAGGATGGCGCCTTCATCCATTTTTGGAAACAAACCAAAACACCCATAAATATTCAAGCTTATAATATTGACTTAAAGCTCAGTTAGAGCCCAGGCTGCAGTCAGCTCCTGATTATCCACGTGTGACTTATCCACAGCTAATTTTAAAACTCAAAATTACTTCCTTCAAACTTGCGGCGCACCCTTGGCCCCTCCTGCGGGTGTCGGCTCGGAAGCGCAGTGAGATGAGGTGGAACTGTGCCGAGCAAGGATCTGAGTACCCTTCTGCTCTTGACACAACTCCTGATTAGTTGTGTGACCTTGAGCACATGTCTTTACCTCCTGGGACCTCCTAGGTTTTTCAACTGTAAAATGAGGAAGCTTGGCTTTATGCTTTTTAAGATCCTTTCTCGCTCTAAAATTCCATGAGGTAGCAAAGTAGTCAAAAGAAATAGGAAGATAAGTTCACTGCAAAGATATATCATTGAAATCTATTGCCCAAACAACCCATTTTCCAGATGAGATGGTGTGTGGCCTCAGAACTGGCAAGTGGCAGATCCAAGCCTAGCACTCGAGACTCCAATGGTTATTTCATGCATTCCAAGGCCAAACACGCAAGATTTTTGTATTTTCCAAATTATGATTGTCCTCAACGAGTACAGATAGTCAAAGATTCAGCTCTGTGTGAACATGGGAAAGGCTATTCCTGTATTTTTCAGAACTTTGGCCTTCCCTTCTGATGCAGTCAAGGTGGAGACCCAGAGCTATGTGTCTGTGGGAGTCAAGGCCACTGCCCCACCCCCAATAAGGCCCAATGGGGGGATCAGCAGGAAAGCTGCTGGGTCCTCTTCCTGTCCTCTCCTCTCCCTCCTACCCCGCACCATTCCTACGGACCAGAAAAAATCCTCCTTGTCTTTCAAGGGAGAAATCTCTGGAGTCTCCTTACTCCCTACTTCAAGCTCAACCCACCAGATCCAGGCTCTCATTATAGGAGGAAGGAGGAGTGGGACTTTAAGAGACTTTAAAACAGAGATGAGAGAGGATGTGGTGGGATCCTACCACTGTGCTCCTTGACCAAACGTATCTCAAGTGCATGTTCTGTGCCAGGCACCTGGGTGATAAAAAATAGACACCCATCCTGCTCACAAAGAGATCTGGGGTTCAGGGAAGAGTACGGTGAGACATATGTGAACATGGTTTTCATAAAGTATTGTAGATGCTATGAAAAAAAGATGCACAGGACCAAGTGGTGGCAGGGAAGGGAGAGGACACAGAGGAGGAAGCGATCAGCTTCATCTAGGGTAGGGGCTATCAAGAAATACTGCCTAGAGAAGGAGATGCTTGGTTCTTGAGCTGAAGTGCATTATGTCAGCAACATTTTAAATGGTTGTTCAATTCTCTAGAAATATTGCAATGTTGGCTTTATGGTTCAGTTTGATTAAGGGTTAAGTAGCATTGGAAGGCTAGCCTGCAAACCCAAGGACTCCTGATATCATTTCTGTGAGACAAGGCGTTCTATGTTCTAAACAACTTGTAAACAATCTTTAGAACACAGAGCGTTCCTTAGATGCATACTGCCTGTGTTGTACAGAAAGACCATCGCCTACCTGAACAGTACGTGGTGTGAAATTGTGAAACCATGATAGAGTTGATATTGGATGCTTCGAGGTCTGAACGAGAGCTTCCCTGTTTGGGACCCGCACTTGTTTCCAGCAAGCTGCACTTTGCTTGGGATGAACAACAGATGAAAGAACATACTTGGTGGAAATTCTATCACCCAGGAGAAATGTGAGAAGGGAGGCTCCTCCTAGCCTTTTTCTGGATTTGTTTATACTCCCTCTGGTGGCTGATTCAGATCTGCATGTTCTGTCCTTTTGGTGTGTGAAGCAACCACACCCTTGTCTGATTCAAGAAGCCCACAACATTGGGATCTTGGCCATATCCACATGAGCAAACGTAAGAAGGTTCAGCATCTGTTTTGGTTTGGGTTTTAACTAGCTGTTGGTTTTGATGTTTCTAAACTCATGATTTAAATTAATATACCTCATTCTTTTTGTGCCTAGCACACGGTTCGTACCATATAGCCTTGTAAAACTTCATAGAATCATATACTTCAAGCTCCTGTTCTAGTTAGACTCTTTTGAGTTTCAAAAAATGACAATTGAGTAAGGTTACCTCAAGATTACTTCAATGAAATAAGGATACTTGTGACCAGGAAATGCTGTATGGCTAGGGCTTGGGAAGAGCAGAGAGTTGACAGAAGGCTCTAAAGCCAATGAGTATATAACCCCTAGAAATGGGTTTGTGGGCTCAACAAACTCCCATCTCGGTTCCATTCCTATCTCTCTATGGACTTTCTTGTCATCTGTTAATCCCTGCCTTACAGCTTCTGCTTGCTCACATTTCCTTCTCCCTCATAATGTTAACTTGCAAGGGGCCCATCTTGTCCTGTGTCACTTCTCCCTGCATAATGACCCTTTAGCTTTAGCTTCTTTTTCAAATGGATCCCTTCTCTTGTTATTTCCCCAGTTTATATTTAATAGAGAGGGAATATGATTGGCCAGACTTATCTTTTAGAGCCAGGCCATATTAAGGTCAGGGACCTATCCCTGGCTGTGGGTGGGCTGGTCTTTGAATCAGCCAAAGGCGTGGCAACCACCGTAATTGGAGTATATAGTACTCACCTGAAAGGAAACTTTGAACTCCTCTAGTTCATTATTTGGGAAAATTGGTGCCCCTGAGAGCTGATGAGATTTACCTAAGATGACACACATAACCAAGGAGTGGTGGTGGTAGGATGAGACTCACGTTCTCCTACAGTCTACTGAGGCTATCTTTACACTAAACAGTGTCATATCCTATGTTAGGTTGTGTGGTAGGAATGTTTGCATGCATGGGTGTCTTCTTACTCTCCTATTGTGCTTGCAACTTAGGGATAGATGGTCTTGTCTTTTCTGCTTCCTTCTTTCTCCCTACCTTCTGCTTAGATATCTAGTACAGGACCCATACCAGTGGCAGAATGTTGCTTAAGAAGAAGGTGTTTGAAGTTAGCTCCCTTTAATAGCATTTGTTTCTATTAGAATTAATAGCTGGTCTATATGCTAATGATTTCAAAGTTACTAAATTCAAACTAAGATTGACAGTGAAGTGTCCTGGTTGCCAAGTAAGATTCATTCAGAAAAGGGGAATTAAGCAGTAAACTTGAAATGAGAAAACTTGATAGATGAACCGAATTCCAAATTGGTGAGGCCAACTAGAATGTAGGTGAGTTGTCAATTGAAATATTTCATGCTTTATTTCTCTTTGGCTGAAAATATTAGAACACCATTTTTGGGTCATCCAGATTTAGAACTTCAGGTAGATGCTTTCAATAGGCTGGGCTTGAATTTATATTTAAAAGTCTACACTACTTATAGTTTTTCCAAGAGTCTGTTACTAGTAAAGAAACTCGAAGAAAATCCTGATATAACAATCACATTGACAAATTCGTTCATACTGCTGGAATGCTGCAGTTAATGCAATGGGACTTTTAAATAGGAGAATGAAGACACCGTCATGTTCACTGTTGGGTTTAGCAGGTTAACACGACTCAATGAACCATCCATACAGTCATTTGTTCGTTCATTAAATATTTATTGAAAGGCTGCTGTAAGAAAAGCACTATGCTGAAGATATAAGGATGAATGAGACACCATTGCCCACAAGAAACTTACAGTCTAGTTAGGGATACAGACAAGTAAAGAGAATTACAATACCAGATCTGAGGAGCTTGGACATATCAATGTCAAAGGAGACTATGCTAGATTGTCTGGCTGCTCTATGGTATGACTGACTTGACTATAATCCCATCAACCCTCTGATAACACTATCCAGGTGTCATGACCTCATAAGCAGATGACCCTCATGCCATACGTCAATTTCCCTTGCAGGAACATTTCAGTAACTATGTTATAGTCTGTTAAGGCTCATCTTTTGAGATCTGCAAAGTAAGGCAACCTCATGGGCAAGAGGGATGTTCTTTTCTGAAACCTGAGGTTATTCCCAAAGCAGATTCCCTAAGAAGGGCAAGTCCTTAGACAGGAACCCAGAACTCCATGAGCAGCCTCAGACGGATTGGAGAAAGCTCAGTCTCTCCCTTGCCTTATGCTTGGAAGCATCTGGACATCTGAGGAATAATGCTAGGAGGAGAGATTTAAAAGTCATAAAAAAGCAAGAAATCCAAGAAAAGAGGGATCCAAGAAAGATTTTTTTTTCTTCCTGGATCCCCCTCAAATGGGAAAAGACAAGTGAGTCTCAGAAAGCAGTGTGTGCTTTGCAGACCAGATTGTGCAGATTCGTGATACTCCCTGCTTAAAGCCTCTTAACCAGTCTCCAGCCAGTGCTCATCCAACGCTGGTCAGGAAGCATCTGCAGCAGATCCCCCTGGGGAAGGCAAATTCCTTGGTTCCACCTCAGCTCCACACCTCTGAATCAGAGTGAAGGGGGAGGTGGAATTTGCATTTTAGTGAGACCCTTATGTTTGAAATCCCCAGGTCTTGTCAATGAGGTCTTTTGTGAAGGTTTAAGCATTGGTTTAATATGGTCCAACTATGCCTGCTCATCAAGAAATGTGTCTTCCAGTATCATACTTGGAGATGCTAGATTTTATTATCACCTGGATTTGTACTTGATTTTGTCACCTGGAATCTGGCGTTCCTTCACAACATCTCCTTCTTCAGAATGTCCTTGATTCATGAAATTAGTCTAGATCAGGGGTTGACAAATGTTTTCTGTAATGGGCCAGATTGTAAATATTTTCCACATTGTGGGCTATACAGTCTCTATCACAACGACTCAACTCTTTGCAGCACAAAAGAGGTCATAGATAATACTTAAACGAATGAGCACAGTTATGTTCCAATAAAACTTTATTTACAAAAACAGGGAACTGGTAGGATTTGGCCCGTGGGGTATAGACTCCTAGTCTAAGCCAATAGGCAATTAAATATGTACTTCCTTGTAGCATCTCCTTATATTGAAATGTTCTGCCATGTATTAGTGGATTAGTTGCAAGAAATGGAAGCCCAGTTGAATTACCTGAGTGGTTCTCAAATTTGAATGTATATAAGAATCGCCTGGAGGGTTTGTTGAAACACAGATTGCTGGGCCCACTCCTAGAATTTCTGACTCTGTAGATCTAGAATAAGGCCCAAGAATTTGCATTTCTAACAAGTTCCCAGATTGATTCTGGTCCAGGGATCACACTTTGAGAACCACTGCCTTAAGTAAAGGGGAAGAGGTTATAGAAGGGATTTGTGCAGGGATTAGGAGTCTCAGTTCTGTGACCCTGAGGCCAAGAACACAGGATCAGCTCCCCAGAGATCCTCCCAGAGAGTGGAAGGATCCCTACCGCTCTAGAAATTGGGTTATCATAGGGCCTAGTCACCCTTACCATCATGGGGCTCTCTCTTCTCTAGATTTCTGCTCCCATTAGAGTGGTTATCTAAAACTCAAATATGATCAAGCCACACTTCCCTGTCTAGAAAAACCTTTATTTTTAGACATGTTCTTAGTTAAAGTACAAACTTCTTAACCTGGCTTGCAGGGCCCTTTATGACCTTCCTGTCCGCTCCATCCTTCTACCCTCATTGGTCACTTGCCATCCTCTATTGGTCCACAATATGTACTCTGGCTTCTTCCTCTACCATATTCTCCACACTATCATGTATCCCTTGCGCAAATGGCCATATGCCCTGCTGACTGTGAGCTTTATGAGGACTGGGACTATGTTTTTCTTGTTTTATCTCCAGTGTCTGACATAGTCAATGTTCCGTAAACATTAGATCAATGAATAAATAAATGGTTTCTTCCTCAAATTTGCTATGAGATACAAGAGAAGAGGTGAACTCAGGGGCACAATGAAGGTAGAAGACTTTAGGGGGTTGATGGCCCAGGAATTTTCATGGTAACAACACTTAAAAGTAGAGGTAGACCACAATGAGATACCACACCACATCCACTAGGATGGCTTTAATCAAAAAGACAGATAATAACAAGTGCTGACAAGGATGTAGAGAAATTAGGACCCTCATACATTGCTTATATATAGTCACTTTGGAAAAATTATGTAGTCACTTTGGAAAACAGTTTTAAAGTTCCTTAAAAAGTTAAATGTAGAGTTACCATATGACTTAGTCATTTCACTGCTAGGTATACACTCAAGAAACATGAAAACATATTCACACAAAATTGTACACAAATGTTCACAGCAGCATTATTCACAATAGCCAAAAAGTGGAAACAACCCAAAAGTTTATCAACTGATGAATGGATTTAAAAAATGTGGTATATCTATACAATGGAATATTATTTGGCCATAAAAAGAATGAAGTACTGATACCTACTACAACATAGATGAACTTCAAAAACAATATGCTAAGTGAAAAAAGAACCAGTCACAAAAGGCTGCATGTTGTATGAGTCCATTAATATGAAATGTCCAAAATAGTCAAGTCTATAGAGACAGAAAAATTAGTGGTCTCCAGAAGCTGAAGGGTAGGGGGCGGTAATGGGAAGCAACTACTAATGGATATGAGGCTTTTTTATGGAGTGATGAAAATGTTCTAAAATTAGATAACGGTAGTAGTTACAAAACTTTAATATATGATGATATGTAAATTATATCTCAATAAAATGAGGCTTAAAATAGTGAAGAAGAAACTGCTCAGATCAGTCCCAGAAAAAGGTGTTCACTCCACATTCAGAACATGCTCCCATATCTACAGTTATCCTTTGACAAAAAAGTGCAGCATTGGAATAACTTGTCTAACAATAGAAGTCACACTGTATTTATTTATATCGCCACACAGCTTGGAACACAGTGAGTTACAATTAAAAGTTTTTGATTTATTGATCTGATAAAAGAAATTCCTAATTTTTTTTTCCATCAAAAATACTGAATACGGGCCAGCTCCATGGCTTAGCGGTTAAGTGCGCGCGCTCTGCTACTGACAGCCCGGGGTTCAGATCCCGGGTGAGCACCGATGCACCGCTTGTCCAGCCACGCTGAGGTCGTGTCCCACATACAGCAACTAGAAGGATGTGCAACTATGACGTACAACTATCTACTGGGGCTTTGGGGAAAAAAAAGGAGGAGGATTGGCAGTAGATGTTAGCTCAGAGCCGGTCTTCCTCAGCAAAAAGAGGAGGGTTAGCATGGATGTTAGCTCAGGGCTGATCTTCCTCACACACACACAAAAAATACTGAATACCTTGAGTATCTAGCACAATTTCATGTACCTCATAACTCAGTCTAGTCTTATTGATGAAAATGATGAATTCCCCCAAAATGCTAAAATTGTTTTTGTTGAAACACAAAGCAAAGCATAGTCTAAACTCATTTAGGACATCCATTGAAAGAGGCTTGCATTGTTTACAGATCTGCATCTGCTTTGTACACAAAGAGCTTTTATACCAAGGCCAACTGTTATTGTTTTCTTTCTTTTTCATGGAACCTTTCCTGAATTTATGGCTCTGAGCAAACACGATTTAATGAATAAATGTAGACCAGCAAGCTCGCTTTATTTTTGTTGATGTTTTATGATGCTGAAATTCCCATTAACTGTTTCCCCCATCAGTGATATTACAGACTAATTCCTTTCACTTCTCTAAAGCAAATAAGGAATGGCTTGTGATCAAAAACATTTTACAGAAATAACACAACCAATTCAGAAAAAAGAACAATATTGCCATATATGGATGGAAGCATGAAAACATTCGTATTTGGGGAGGATTAAAGGCTTAATAGAATGGAAAAGAAAAGATATAGCAATGTCAATCTAATGTCTGCTTCTGAATCTGAAAAGTGATACTAGGATAGAAGAGTTAGATATTGCTCTGTTGGTTTTCTTTACATGCGGCCTAAGTGGACTTGCAAAACCAAACTACAGCCCACAGCTGGACAGTGGTTTATCATTGGCTTTGGGTCATTTGGTCACTTTCCAACTTGATCTCCAGCCCCAAGAGACAGAGGCTGTCTTCTCCAAGATGTCTTCCCTATCTCAATCAGAATTATCTTTTTCTGAAATTCTAGCATTAAAAATTAGTATCTTTAACTCTTTAAGGGTTTTACAACTTACCAGAGTCCCGTGTTAAACTACAAATTGCCCCTGACAGGCCTAGTTAGCAGAAAACATACAAGATCATAGTTGATTTTGCATTAGACAGGGCTTTCACCTCAGACTCTCGAGCTACCCTGACATCCCTTGAATATGCAGCACCTTTCCAGTCCTACTCACAATGGTGAGAGGAAGTCATTTCTGAGGATTCATCTTGCTGGAATTTCCTCAGTCAAATAGTTGTTACAAGTGATAGATGTGACCCAAGTGCTGTGTGGTTTGTGTAGTGTGAAGATGAAGAATCTAACTCTGCTCAGGTAACTGTGGCTTAAGGTTACGCCATTGAAGTCAATATGTGATAATAATAATAAATGAAATAATTAAGAGTGGCATCTCTGTAAATTTGATTAACAATTTATTAAACAATAATTGGCATTTTAAAGGTGGTTAAATGCCATATATTCAGGCCTTTCATAAAACTTTCCATCTCATGAAAAACGAATAGCAACTTAAACAAAAGTAGTTTATAAGCCTTAAGATTTTATGATTCTTTCTTCTCCAGTCTCTTTTCTTGTATTTCCCTCACTCAGCTTCAATCTATCCCCTCTCGCCACCTTTTCTGAATCTTTTCCTTTTTCTGGAGGCTGCTTTGGTTATAACTCTTTTCTTACTTTCTTCTCCAACTGTCCCTCTAGCTTCCCCTCCCTCTCTGCCTCTTTCTTTCCTCTGCTCACTTTATCTTCACTTTAATAGTATAACGTGAAGCAAATATATTTAGTAATAATAGATTAACAAGGTTTTATTTCCTTTTCTTAACTTTTGTTTTAGATATTGTATATTTTAGTTCTAGAATTTTTATTTGGTTCTTTTCATAGTTTCTATGCTAAGATTTTCTATCTTTTCATTTATGGCAAGCATATTTTCCTTTAAGTCATTGAGCATAGTTATAACAGCTACTTTAAAATCCTTGTTTGCTATTTCCAACATCTGGGTTATCTTGAGCTTAGTCTTCATTGATTGTCTTTTCTCTTGAGAATGGGTCACTTTTTCCTGGTTCTTCATATATCAAGTAATTTTGGATTATATCTTGGATATTATGAATGTTATGGGGACTCTGGATTCTGTTATATTCCTCCAAAGAGTGTTTCTCTTTTTTAGTTGGCAATTAAGTTGGTTGCACTCAAACTGTAATCTCTATCTCTTAGGTGGCAGCTCAAATCTCAATATAATTATTTTGTCCTTAGCTGGGATACTTTGTGTCTTCCCTGTGCATGTGGCTCAGGGGTCAGCTGGAGATTTGGGGAAGGGATATACACAGAATTTAGAGTTCTTCTTCTCTGGATCACTCCTTTCTAGGATTTTTCCCTCACACTCTAGTGTCTGTGGGTATGGGTTGCCCCAAGCTCTTCAATCTGGAAAGACTGGATTTTCTATAGGAGTTTTAGCAGCCCTTGCAGTATTGACTACAGCCTAACCTCAGACTAAAAACTGTAAAAAGCAGAAGGTCATCCCATGTTTTTCCCTGCTTCCCAATGTTGACTCCCCTACAGGATCTGCTTATTTTTGCTCACTCTCCGGAGCCTTCAGGTAGCTGTTTTTTGTATTTTGTCCATTGTTTATAGCTGTTATCTATGGGACGAGTAGTCCAGTAGGAGCTTACTCAGCAATATTGGAAGCAGAACCACCTTTTCTTGATTTTTGAAATGATATAAGTTCAACCTTCCCCATGTCTTTCTCTAAAAGAATGCTAATTTATATTGCAGGTCAGAGCCTTTGATGGATTTTTTCTTTTTGTGGGTCAATGACTTTCAATAGAGAGAGAGTTCTATAGGCTAATCATAGGGAAAGATGTCACATCAAGCTTCATTTCAACTTATTCAACAACGTTTACTCTCCTCTTGTTATGAGAAATCCCTGGGTTGCCTATTGTGGTTGTCTAGGGACCATCCTTGAACTTTGTGAGAGTGAGGCAAAACTGACCATCAGAAAGATTACATGTCTAAGAAGAAAAAAAGATCTTCTTACCTTTGAGAGACGCTGATTCTGTATCAGGCAATCGTTTTACAAATGCTCTCTTGTTTAACCCTCGTAACTCTGCCAGATGGATATTATTGTTCACTTTTTATAGATGAGAGAAGTAAAGCTCGAAGGCTGCACAGCTGATAATTTTCATAGGCTTTTAATAAAAAAATTAGTCAATGCTAAAAAAAATTTGGTTGGTCATCATACCATGTTCTCAAAAATAATATTCATAATGATAGTAAAAATAACAATATCCAAATGATGCTTTTCCTCTTAGCAAAAAGGGATGTGACTGAGTACAGCCCCTGAATTTTGACTGACAAGGTTCTATAAATGCAAAGTATAGTTTTCTATTAAGATTGAAACCTATAAGAAAAAAGCCGTGGGCTGACCCATCTTCAAAGTGTCCATTTAAGATTATTTTCTGTCAGCCAGGTGGCTAATGGGCTGTGTTAGACAATGGATAGATATTGTATTCTGTCTGAAACCATAGAATTGGAGGAAAAAGAGCAATTCCGCATTTATTTGGCCTGTCTACTGCCCGGGAGCCCAAGCTGCAGAGGACATTTATTTCATTTTAACAAATGGATGGCACCTCCCTGTTTTAGGATGGAAGAAAACCTCTGCTCTGGCTTCAGTGTGAATGGGGACATTGGTGACAGAATAGCCAGTATGAGTCATTGTCCCCACACTGGGCAAAAATAGTTAAAGCATTCTGGGGGCAATTCTAAGGGAAAATGTTCAGTTAATGGTAGGTTTATCTAATACCGGAATTTTAAAAAATATATAGACTGCTTCATGTTTTACAAAGGGAACTTGCAGACAGCAGAAAGTGAGCTTCCTATTGAATTGAATAATGACTCTGTTAAGAGATGAGAACACAAGAAGAGATGTTTAAAACAAAGTTGGAAGAAGGAATCAATAAGCCTGACAGACCAACAGACAGTAGCCTCAGCCTGGGCATTTTCAACCCCCAACCCACTCAGTCATGGAAGCACTGTGGCCTGTAGGGTTGCATTTCTCCTCCAAGTTCTGCAGCTCATTTTGTGTTAGTCATTTGACCTTGGCAAAGTCATTTCACCTCTCTGAGCTTCAGTATCCTCACCAATAGAGCAAGGCAGTTGGATTATGTTCTTTTAGATCCTTTCTAGCTTTAACTTTTAAATATCCAAGAATCTCTCTCTCTTTTCTCACCCAGGTCTTTTCCCACCCCATCCAAGAGTCAAGAATTCTACATGTGGGAAAGCAAAATGGCATCAAAGTAGATTAGTAACTCGAAACTTTTGAATTAGAATGGAAACAAGTCAAACTAAAAGCAGAGTAAATACATCTTTCTCACCTGAACTAGAAAATAGATGGCAGGTGATAAATGAATAGACTTTGGACTACTCTCTGACTGTAAACTTTTCTACACTTTTATGTGAAACTAACAGTTCACTTTAAATATCTACAATGAGTTCTGACAGAGAAGAGTAGGCAGTTCAAATAATGAAGGTCAGCAACTAATGCCCAAATCCCACTGCTTTAGAATGTGCTCAAAGACAGCCTCAGATGCATGACGAGGAGCAAGCACATTTGTCCCACCCATGACCCTGTCAGTAGCAGCCTGGGCCGGTGGTGGACATGGCTGGAATCCAAACATCAAGTAGACCCAGAGGGAAGGACACAAGATTTGGGAAGGTCCCCAGTGTGACCTTGATGGACTAGATGGAATAAGCAGTTCAGGCTTAAAAGCCTAAAGTGCTGAGACCATGGATTGCTTTTGAACCATTATAGCTTTGAGATGCTTTGGAGGTAAAGGAACTGGAAGTGCCATAGGAAAGAGACAAGGTTGTTTGTTTGCTTCCTGAGGAAATGGTATTTCTCAGTATTTCTAGAATTCAAACCTTTCCTGTCCCAATATTTTGGTTTTCTAAGGGATAGATAAATCCTCTCGCAAGCCATATAGAGGGAATGAATGAATCAAAAACTGCAGACTGAAAGAAACCAAACAAACATGAAAGAAGGAGGAAAAAGAGAAGAGGAGGAGGAGAAAGAAGAAGGGCAAACTGAGTCAACCCAGTGATAGAGCAGCTATGAGTTTTCAGGGAGGGCAGCAAACCCTGGTAATAATATTATTGGTCAGATCTTGAGTTATTGGCAGAAACATTGCCTACAACATGCTTGTCTTACTTTTGCTTCTCCCTAAAGCAGACCTTGAGATGAGGACTTAGACGCAGATCGCACATTGCTCAAATGAGGGAGTGGGAAAAGTAAGACAGGGAAAAGAAGCCAATAGAAGATATGTTAAGGAATGGGTTATTCCTGTGGGCAACTGGAGCTCAAATCCCTGCGAACTCTCTGAGAAACTGTGTAGAGTACCTATATTAGTTTCCCAGGGCTGCTGTAACAAATAACCGCAAACTCGGTGGGTTAAAACCACAGAGATTTATTCTCTCACAGTTCTGGAGACCAGAAGTCTGAAATCAAGGTTTTAGCAGGATTGGTTCCTTCTGAAGTCTCTAAGGGAGAATCTGTTCCATGACTCCCTCCAGCTTCTGGTGGTTGCCAGTAATCTTTGACATTCCTTGGCTTTTAGATGCATCACTCCAATCTATGCCTCTGTCTTCATGTCACCTTCTCCTCTCTCTGTCTTCTCTTCTCTTCTTTTACAAGACACTTGTCATTGGGTTTAAGGCCCATCTTAATCCAGGATGATCTCATCTTGAGATCCTTAATTACATCTGAAAAGATCCTTTTTCCAAATAAGGTCACACACACAGGTTCCAGCTGGACATATCTTTTTGGGGGCCACCATTCAGCCAATACAGTGCCCCTTAGAATTGCTCCACTGAGGGAGCTGGGATATGTAGTCCACTTACTCTGATCCACTATTGGTTAATGATTCGCCCATGAGGGCACCAAATTTCCAGCCCTTCTGTGCTGTCTTTGCTTGGGGCCAAGCAAGATCCTTTAGTGAAATCCCCAAGGCAGACAAGTAGAGAGATGCAGGTGCTTGAGGTGGGCAGTAGTCAGAGTACATTTGCATGGGAAATTACAACCCCTGTTGCAGGGGACCTTAGAAGTGGGCCAGGAGGGTATGAGTAGGGGCATCAGTAGTGACTGCTACAAGGCATAACGAAATAAAGACCCTGCATGAGGTGACTGCCAGGTGAGTTGGTGGGAGTGGATGAGGACAATGTGAGAAGGCTGGGCAAGACTGGAGAGAGCAGAAATAAATTAAGATAGGAGCACCGTGGCATGACTTGTGCAGACTCAATCATGCAGTCTTATGTGTCACTCAGCAGCACTAGGCCCACAAGAAGCGGTGAAATGTTTACTTGAGGAAATGACCAGCTACCCTGGAAAAGCCATCCAAAGGCCCAGGCAGTGTCCATTGGGCATTGCAGCCTTGTCCTACTTCAAGAAATGTTTAGGTGAATCTCAAAAAGACTTCAGAAATTGGTTAAATCCTTAGGGATTGGAAAAGTGTTTCCTGAACATCTGTCATTGGTGAAGACCCCAACCATCTAAGGGCACAGAGACAGACTCCATCCCTGGGGAAAAACAGGGAATAGCAAAAATTAGACAGGATAGTAAGGTCCCAAATAGGTAACTTTAGATTTAGGATAGGGCATTGTTCTGGGTGAAGGGAGAGGAAACAAGAAAACAACTAACCAAAAATAAGGGTGGAGTCCTGGGCGGGGTTCCAATCCTGCTGGCTAATTCAAATGCCTGGAAGAGGAGGGAAGAGTCAGCGCAATGGCCCAGAGGCTTTACAGTGCCCTGATCTGGTCAGCATCAAAGGCAGGTTGGGAAGGAATGCCAAGCCCCACTGGACTGAAGGGCAGACACTGATGAGATATTTTCTGCTCCTGTCGGGGCCTTTGCTGGTGGACCTGACAGTTAGGGGAAGCTAGAGAAAGAGGAAGAAGGTGGTACTTGAGGCAGTCCTGGGCTAGTGCTGTCCAGACTAAATAGGATTGCTAAATTTAACTTCTTAGTTTTTCTGGCTTAAATTTTCTCCATATTGTACCTAGAGACATTATCTAATAATTCCTTTTTGCTTTCAGTTTCAATATCAGGATCCTAAAAATGCAGTGTTTGTATCAGAAATACCTGGTTTGTAAATGGAGGTAATGCTAACTGCTGTAAGATACGAACTCTAACGTGTGTAATACTGAAATACAGTAGAAAATTATTTCTAGCTGACTTGAAGTCCAAAACAAATATCCCTTATTAATGGGATGTTCCCTCCAAGGGGATTCACAAACCCAAGTTCCTTCTGCCTCGTGGCTCTACCATTTTCAACACATGGCTTCCAAGGTCACTCATCTCTGTTGAGTTCAGATTAGGGGAAACAGCTTAGACAATCCCTGTAAGAGGTTTTTTAGGGACCAAGACTGGAAGTGGCATGCACGGCTTCTGGCTTCTCTCCTGGTCCGTTGTCTAGAGTTTAGTCATGTGGCCTCCCCTAACTGCAAGAGAGCCTGAGAAATACAGTTGTTTGCCGAGGAAGAAGAGAAAATGAGGCTTCTGAACAGCTGCCCAGTTTCTATCACTCCTGAGTTATGAGCATCAGGACATTACACTAGTGCCCAGGTAGGAGGGAGACTCGCAGACCTGATTGGGTTTACCTGTAGGTGGGATTTGGGAGGGGTGGCTCATCTGCACATGGTATTGGCTAGGCTGACTCACGTGGCTGCACCATCTGGTGATGGGCTGGCAAGTCCAGGATGGCTTCACTCACATGTCTGGAGCCTTGGTTCTGGCTGTGGGCTTGGGCACCTCCGTTCTGCTCCACATGTTCCCCCCTCATAGCCTCTTTCTCTAATTGGGCAGCCTGGACCTCTCTGAGTGGTTAGTCAAAGAGCAAAAGCAGAAGCTGACAGGCCTCCTAAGACCTAGACCTAGAACTGGCACAGTGTTACTTTCACCGCATTCTGTTCTTCAGTGCAAGTCACATGGCCAGTCCAGATTCAAGGAGAGGGGAAATTGACTCCATCTCTGGATGAGAGGAATGTCATGCATGTACAGGATGGGAGGACTTGCTGGTGGCCATATGTGCTGGCAATCTACCACAATGTCTAAAGAGAGAAAGTTACCTAAGCAGCAGGCAACAGGAGGGAACTCAGGCTTGCAGGTGGTGAGCCTAAGAAAGTACAGCAGTGGACAGCAGGCAGGTGTCTTCACATTTGAGAGAAAAGGTGAAAGGTAGGGCTGGCAGCAAGTGATCGTGGCCAATCCACAGGGATTGGCGTTACAGATATTACTTCAATTTCTAGAAGGCCTGATGGGGGCAGAGTCAGGTTAGAAGCCCCAAGGTTCGGTTAAGAGCCCTCATGCATGTGTCCATCCATGCCCCCCAAGAGAACTCCTCTCACTCTATTATAATAGCTTATATATTTTTCTGTGTCATTCCTTCTGTGTTTTAAGGTCCTTGAAGGTTGTTGTGGGGTCTTATTCACTGATGTGACCTTAGCACTTGGCACAGTGTCTGTTACATGGTAGATATATAATGAACGTTTGTTGAACATTCTCTATGGGCAAGGCCTACAGAGCTCAGCATGTTCTTGGCAGGGCTGCACCTCCACTGGCCTTGACAAAGCCCAAAACAGGCCTGCATAAGGGTTCACAGAGCTCTGTGGGCTCTTGGAGTTCTCACCACTTGCCCATCTATGACATACCCACATAGGTCCCAAGAAGGGGACCACAATTACAACTGGCCATCCAGCCCCTCCCAAGAGACCATTAGGACTTATCCCATGAAGTCCCACACCCCCATTTATCTAGGCTACCACCAGCTGTCCCATCCCTCCAGGTTTCTCATCCCTAGGACCCCTCTCCTCAAATGGCTCTGAATTTCCCCCAAGCTGACTCAGGCTCTCACTCCCTAACCACTTGGACCCTTCAGCTCTGCCCTTTGGAACGTGTAATCTTCAACCACACAATCACTTATATTATCAAGCTCTTCTCTACTCTTTTAATTGGAAAAAAATAAAATAAAGATCAAAGGTTGAGCTCTTCATGGAGAAGTTTTATTGCCAAGTAGGTAACTGGACCTGGCATAGAGTCAAGGCTCTGGGAGATGAGAAAGAGAAATAGGGTAGGTCTTTTAAAGCCGAAAGACTGACAATGTTTCTGCCCTGTATTAGAAAAGTAAAATCTCTTATGGCTGCTGACTGGCTGGTGATAGTGGGGCTTGTTAGACAGGCAAGCCCTGGAGGGATGGCAGTGGTCTACTGTGCATGTGGGTAACTGCCAGGGCATTGTGCTGTCCAACTGCCTCTGCTGCATAGGCTGTGTGCCTGAGTTAGAATTATGGCACCCACCCAGACAGGACAGCACTGGTGTCATCAGGCTAGGTGGCCAGGTCAGAGATTGTCAGAAGGTTCCCTTCATTTTTTGCCTGCCTGAATTCTGTCTGAATCCTGAGCCCTTAAAAGGGATGGCATTATCTCACCACCCTGCCACACCTAAACCTCATGAATCTCTGGAGCTGGAGGAGGGATAAATATTTTCCTTGTTCTTCATTGCTACTTCTAGATTATTTTGTCCCTCCCTCTTCCCTAAAACACACAGACACTCGGAAGCAATTCTCATAGACCACACCTTGCATTTCCTCTCTATGCTAGTTCAGGTCCTCTGAGAAGCTGACACCAAGACAAGATGAGATGTGCAAGAGATTTATTGGAGAAACCAACTGTGAGGGAAAAAATGGAGGAGATAGAACTGTCAGAGCATGATGCAGGTCTAACCCTGCAGAAGGAAGATTGGGCAGGAAAAGTCTTAGACTTTGGTGCATGCCTGAGAAAGTTTTGGCAAAGCTGATGGTGAGTCCTGGAGCCAAAGTTGCCAGAGGCGCCCTGCATCTCCCAGGAGTGTACCCGCCTTAGCATCCCTGCCATGCTCACACACTGGCTGGGAGCAGCCGGTGGGAAGTGGGGCTCCAATGCCGTGATGGATTTCATAGCACAGCAGCTGGGGCCATAGGTCAATTACACTCCCAAGTCAGAGGTCTGAGAGGGGCATTTTCAGGGCTGCCACAATTTCCTTATTGCAGTCATCTTCTATCTTCTGATCAGACACACCCCACCGCCACCTTTCACTGAAGTCTTTGCCGCCAGGATCACTGTCTTTCTCTCCACCACTACAACTTTCTTAATTCTTGGCTATTTCAACTTACACATGGAGAGATCTTCCAACATTTTGGCCTCTCATTTCCCTGACATCCTCACTTCCTGTTGTCTTTACCACCACCATCTTGGCCATTGCCAAGGTCTCATCACCAAGGATTGCTTCATTCCCTAACATTAGTTTCAAGCTCCCCACATTCCCATCTTCTATCATTCCAGCTCACTCTTTCTAGTGCTCTGACTCCAATCAACCTTGGGCCCCCTTAATTCTTCCAGTCCTGTCACTGTGCCAACTTTTCACTGCACCTTACTCCCTTCAGTTCCTCCCTCTCCAACTTTTCCACCTTGGAGTCCACAGTCCATTCACTGTATGAAACACTCCTTATATATACTGTCAACTCCTTTTACGTTCTCTCAACTCCATTATTTTGCTTGCCTTTGCTAAGCAAGCTCAGCCTTGTTTAATTACAGCCTACCACCTCTTCCATCCCAGCTCCTAAACAGCTGAAGGTAGCTGGTGAAAAATACTCAGCTATTGCTGACTGGTCTCACATGAAATTTAGAATGGCAGACCTCAAGTGGGATCTAAGTGCAGCCAGGCAATCCTACCCCATTTCCCCGGTCAATTCACTCTCCCCTCTCTCTGAGATGACTATTTCATACGTTTTCATCTTTCCTCAAACCCCCAGCAATTCCTCCTCATTCCTCCTTCTCAGCTGATGACCTTGTTTCTTAGTACCCTGAGAGAGAAGCAATCAGAAGAGAACTTTCATACTTCCCACCACCATATCTGCCTCCATACCTGCATTTGTACTCACAACTCTGCCTTTCCTCCTGATAAAACAGATAAGCTGTGTGTTCTTCTATCCAAGGCCAGTTCCTCCAAGTGTGAACTGGATCCCATCCCCTGTTACTTAGTCAAGGCTTTGCTTATGTAATCATCTCCTTTCTCTCCTACTACTTCTGTATTTCTCTCCCTACTGAATCATTTTCATCAGCATGAAAACATGCTGTAATACCTGCTTTTAAAAAATAAATAAAACCTCCCCGATGCACATCACCAATTTCTTCCCTCTCCTTTGCAATAAAACTCCTTTACAAAGTTGTCCATACCTGCTATCTCCACTTCCTCTTCTCACACGACTCTTGAACCCCCTCCAGTCTGGTGTCAGGGAAATGAGAACCATTTCTCCAGCTCCATTGTTTGATCTGCAGTAGGCATTTCACAATGTCAGCCCACTTTCTTGCCCCTGGTGTTCTTCTTGGAGTAGGTCATCCCAACTCCAGGAGGCTCTTCCTGGGTAGGGAAACCCCAGGCTCTAGCATCTGCTTGCTTTGGGGCTGGGGTGACTCAAGCTCTTCTCTTCTCAGGACTCTTTTGTAGGGTACCCAGCATATGTACTGATGCATGAACTTGATGGAGCACCACTTAGGGTCACCTGAAGAAGCCAGTCTGAGTCCCCTTCTTACCCTGGACATTCCTGTACTCACAGTGTTTGAAACCCCACCATCCACTCCAGCATGAAGAAAAACATGTGCGGATGTAGCTTCTCTCCTCTGAGGGCCCGTCTTTATTCTCAGTCCCAGGACCTAGGCACCATCCCATGCCCAAAGATGAACACCTGTTCTGCCAGTACCTGACACATGCTTTTATACAGGCCACCTTCACTTCCCTTTTAGAAAACATGAGGGGTCTCCTTTGGGGATTGTCTTCCCAGCTGTGGGAACTGGAAAGACAAATACATAAGAAATAGCAAAACAATTAATTTAATAAATATTTGTGAGTCAACTGCCCTGTGTTAGGTGCATGTTTACAGCAGTGAGCAAAACTAGCAAATCCCTGTCCACATGGACCTTACAGTCAAATGTTTATCTGACTATCTACCTATCATCTATCTATTTATCTAATAATCATAGATCTTCTTTACCTATGATCTATCTATCTATTTATCCATATCTCCACAGCCTACATTACAATTTTCTCAAAAAAGAGCAGCACAAGCTAAGTGAAGGAAAACATGTCCTATAGTCAGGTCCCCTGCCTCCAGACCCCAAACCAGCCTTCACACTTGTGTATCTACTGTAGCCCCTCAGTAGAAACAGCCCATTCATTGATGGGCACAAGTGGGTTATGATTTCCAGTTCTATATTTTCTTGCGTGTGCTACTCAACAGCTACCTGTGAGATATAGAGCCATTATGATTAGCTCCATCTCATCTTTAAAGACTTTCTGGCTCAGAGACATTAAGCAACTTTCCTGAGGTCAGTCATATATTCAGTGGTTGAGTTGATAGTTGAAGTTCAGGATTCTAGATTCAGATTGGATTGTGTTATAGACCATAAAGATTCTTATTTAACAGATATGCAGTAAAACATAAGTATCCAAGGTTTGTTTCTGTAGCTGTATTACTTGCACAGAGGTAATTTTTGGCTTTGTTGTGCCCACAGGGAGTAATAAAGTCCACATTTGCCTGTTTTCCTTCTTCTCAAACTCAAAATGGTGATTGAGTAAGATGGCCACGCCACATTTACATGTATCCCAAGCAGTAGGAGATAAGATATGCGGTATTGTTCTTTAGTTCTTTATTAAGTAGTCATCCATATTACTTTCTTTTATTTATTTATTTATTTATTTATTTATTTATTTATTTATTTATTGCTGAGGAGGATTTGCCTGGACTAACATCTGCTGTCAATTTTCCTCTTTCTTTTTTTGCTGAGGAAGATTCGCCCTGAGCTAACATCTGTTGCCAATCTTCCTCTTTTTGTACGTGAGCCGCCGCTACAGCATGACCACTGACAGATGAGTGGTGTAGGTCTGTGCTCAGGAACCAAACCCAGGCCACCAAAGTGGAGTGCACCAAACTTAATCATTAGGCCACCAGGGCTGGCTCCATATTACTTTATTTCTAATTTATAATCATACGTAGTTTTGTTATTCAAGAGTGAAACTATGGTAGTATTTACTAAGAAACTCTTGATAAGTGTTTTTCTAAGCAGTGAATGGATAATACAGTTCATACTTTGTTTTCAATCATGCTACATTCAGATATGTAATTCTGAAGTACATATAATATGTATTACCAATATGTAGCCCCTACATAACTCTGTTCTCCAGTAGGTATCTTTATTTTTCAGGATCTCCTAACACTTGATGAAGAAATAGTAAGTGGAAAGATGTAACCTCTAGGGGGAGCTCAAGGCTTCTCTCTCCTCCCTCTATCCTCTGGGGAGGATGAGGACTGGTAGAGATGGGTGAAGGGCAAGTATGTTATTGGGCCCAGATTTGGGAAGATGGCCTTTGACCATGCCGAGCCTGGAGGTTAGAGGGCTTTGCGTGTGCATAATGATGGTTTTTTTACCTTCCTTTGGGATGCAACCTTTTGAGAATTCTTGTCCCATATGGCTGATGTCATAAAAGGGGCCCTTTCCACACTCAAGGAACCACGGCAGTAACTAGATGGGGCAGAGGAGAAGATGACACTTGGATATATGTTAGTCTGGGCCTTAACCCAGAGGAGCAATGGAATCCTGTGACTTGCCACGACCCAGCCTTGCTCTCCAGATCCTGGGGTTTGACAAAGGGATCCAGGGGAGTGGGTGAAGGTCAAAGCCATATGGCATCAAGCAAAGGGACTTTTTCTGGAAGTCTTTCTGCTGAGCCCTTAGGGGAGTCTAGTAGGGCTGTCTGTGGCCACAGTGGACTAACATTTGTGGACTTGGGGATCAAGAGGCCTGACTCGTCCCTTCACTAGTAACACGAGTAACACAAACCAACACAGCAATCCAATTTATGGTGTAGAAAATGTGTCCTGAGAAAATATATGTGATATAAACATAAATACAATACTCTGTGTTTATGCAAATGAGTTATAAAATTATATATGTATTGAGTAAATTTGCAAGTAGTGCATTACTGAACACAACAGAATTCTAGTTTAAATATGCAATGAAATGAGTACACATGGCATAGAGTCAAGTCGAGAGCTCTGGCCTGGAGCTCAAGGGGCTGGGGCTTATGATTGGTCACCGAATCGGCTCTGCCAGTTTAGTGGATGTTCAGGGATGGGAAGTTCACTTGGTGAGGGGAAGGGCCCTCCAGGGGAAAGAAACAGAAATCCTTCAGCTTCTCTGGGCCCCTGTCTTAGTTTGAATCCCCTCAAAATGGACACTGAGAGGAGGACATGCGTGTAGGTCATTTATTTGTGAGGTGGTCTCAAGAAGCACAAGTGAGGAAGTGGGGAGAGTGATAGAGGGAAGGGAGGGGAGTTAATAAATGTGAATTAAGGAGCAGATTACCTAGGGTAACTAGGGTTCAGTCCCACGGTGGGCCATGTGAGACAACACATGGTTCACACCTCAGAATCTCCTCCCTGGAGGACAGAAAGGCTGGGGCATTTATGCACCGTCTCCCATCTTCCTCTTATCAAGGGTTCCCCCCTTGGGCATCAACTTACCTGAACTTCTGGGTTGTGCCCATGATTCTGGAGAATGAGGTCAGGAGCACAGGGCAGACTCTTGAGGTGAGAAGCTGTTGGTGTACCCAAGATTGTCCATGACTTCAGGTGACTCAAGTGTGCTGATGGAACATGGGCTGGAGCATTAACAACATCCTCATATCAAGATTGAAACTAGTCTGGATGAGATCCAAGGCTGCTCCCAGCTATTATTTTCAATGATTCTCTGATGTATGGAGTTGCCTGCACCATGGGTTTTCTATTTGTGGTGGTAGTGAGTTGTCCATCTCTAGAAGTAACTAAACGGATGCTTGATAACCACTTGGAAGGAATGTTATAGCATTAGATATGTGATTGGAATAAGGAACTTTTAACATACTTATTGTTTTAGGTTGAGTTCCCTGGAAACATACCCTGCAATCAGGATTCAGATGTGAGTGATTTATTAAGGAAATATCCCCTGGGGAGGTCAGTAAGAGTGTGGGAGAAGCAGGACACAGGGGGAAGGAAGCCAAGCAAGGGTTCCATGTCAGGAAAAGTCCCAGCCTCAGCCTGATCCCACAGGGGAACTCCAGAGGGTATGCTACACCTAAGATCTATTGGGACTCCCCACAAGGGAGTTGGGTTTTCATACTTCCTCACCCATCAGTCATTAGCTAAGGACCATCCCAGGGGGATGTAAACTTTCAGGCATGTCTGGCTTTCCGCAAGTATGGGCAGAGTGCTTCCAGTTGCCTGAGGACAGTCTTCTGAGGAGAGCAGGTGTAGGCAGCCAGAAGCAAAAGCACCATGAAGCCAGAGGGGTGCACAGAAACAGTAATAGGGATCCAAGGGGACACTGTCACTGCCTGCTACAGTTACTATGAGGATGGCAATCACACTTGTGTGGGGGTTTTCTCTGTTCTGATACAGATTTACACGGCCTTGTGGGAAAAGCCTTGGCCCTAGGGCTCCAAAAGTCCTGACCTTGACCTACTCTAATGCTGTAGACAGCTGACATGCAGGAGATTTAGCATCTCAGAGCTTGAACTTCCAGAATCCAATGATGCTGAAGAGTGCAATGCGGAGACTTTTTTATAGAATGGAAATTAGAGCTTATAAGGTACAGAAAGAATGACCCCAAGCCCTCACACAAACTATGTGGAATCTTTTCAATCTGAAGTCGATTTGGGACTAAAGACAGTACAAATATTTCTGAAATAAAGGGATAAATCTAGCTATGCAGAGATGCAGCACAGTGCCATCATAAAAAATCCACTTTTGCCCATGCCACAGCCCTGAACCTCCTGTGCACTCGATCAGAGACCCTGATAAATCTGGGCTGCTAGAAATGCCAACCAGCTCATATGTTTTCAGTGAGCAATGACAGGGAGCCAAATTGCTTTATTCCGATTAGGGAAGGGCCTCTGACTGTAAAATATACTGTGTGAAAAAAAATATTGAGTTTTAGTTCGCTGACACATCAATTTAAGAGAGTTATGGCTCACACACGGAGGCCAAGCAGGTATCTCCTCACATGTATGTGCAATAAAAATTAATTGTGGCCTTTTATACAGGGCACTGTTCTCACTTGTGGGATCAGAGGGTGACCTGAGTGTCACCTCCAGTGGCAAGCTCCAACACTGGAGGTGTTGGTTCTTTTCTGGGAAACCACAGAGGGAAATGAATGCCAAAAGCCACAAACAAGCTTCATGTGTAACTTTCTGAATTTGAAAAAGATCTACAGCCATGTTATGTTCACATTTTTTTCCTAAAGTATATACATGTTTTATGGGTGTAATGTGTGTATATCAGTCAGGGTCCAGACAGGAAAACAGAAACTTTGGAAAGTCTTTCAAATTAATTCAGGGAATTGGGTACACAGGAAGTGCAAGAATGAGAAAGCCAAACAAAATGATGAGGCAACCCAGAGATGAGCAATAGCAGGAAGCTGCTACCACTTTGAGGGCTCAGGGGACACAAGGAAGAGGTGGTTTTATGGAGACCAGGAGCTGGGGCCATCCAGAGGTAGGTCGAACCGTGGTTGGAGCTTCCCAGAGGGATCTATGGCCAGAGAGGGAAGGGCTGTCTTGTGGGAGCAGGAGTATCTCTGCTGCTGGGGATGCTACAGGAAGCAGAGAGTAAAGGGGGTAAAATACCCTGGCTTCTCTCTTCCTCTTGCCCTCCAATCCTGCCCCAATGACTCTCATTGGTCAAACTGAGCTGGAAGCCAGAGGGCGAGGGAGTCTGTATTTCCCTGTAATACAAGGCACAGCAGGGGAAGGGTGGGAAATGGATCTGAGAGCAGAGGGGCAGTTGACAGGCAGGGTATATATGTAAATCCCCTTTGTTGGTTTGTATCCCAATTTGACAACTCTGTAAGACTCTGCAGACTGTGGGATTTGCAAGGAAGAGAGTTGGTCTGATGTTCAATTCCGAATTGACTGTGGCATCTTCAGCTTCAGAATCTATTGTATCTCATGGAGATCGCACAGTGGCAAGGCCCTTTAGAGAAAGCCTCCAGATGGCTGACAGACATACCCACAGGGGTGATATTTTAGCAGTACTTCCTAGCACACCTCCCTTCCTTGTGAGTACATCTCTTTGACTACACCCTCTTCATTGCTGATGCCAACATAATTAGGTTTATGGCTTTCAGGAAGGATGAGCTCCACCTAGAACAAAGAAGTCCATGTCCTCTTCTGAAAGGAGGTGGCAGGGTAAAGAGAAGGAAGTCAGGAAGAACTAGACAAAGCAATGAGGTGCCAGGGGCTGACTTCCCAGGGCAAGGGGAAACTAAAAACAGAGGGTTTTGGCATCTCTTCCTGCCGGGCCTCTGGGAGGAGCCCACCTCACTGGGAGCCTTGTACCATCATGTTGGCGTCACAGCAGAAGATAAGGGGGGTGTCACGTGAGTAGGCAGAAAGATGGCTTTGGAGCCATTCTAGCTCCTGTGTAGTGTGGCAGGGATTCAGATGTTCCAATTCACCCAATGTGGGCACACAGGGTAGCTGGGTTGAAGGCGGTAGCCAGATGTTGGGTCTTCATGAAGGGCAAGGTGACCCCACAGTAGTGGCTCAGGGGAGGAGGAGGAAAGTGATAGAGCACAAGCCAGAGGCAGATGAAGGGTGTAGCTGAGGACTGAGGGGGTCTGTGTCAGCAGTGAGAAGAAAGTGAGGTCAAGAGAGCCAGGCCAAGGAACTCCATGCCCCGCCGACACCAGGAGACTAGAGAGGAGTTTTACCTACTACCGACTTTAGCACCAAATGTCAGTGCAAGATACCGGATGATCCCTTACATGGGGAAGCAGAAAATTTTTCCAGGAAGCCCTTCAGCTTCCAGGGAGTCCGGGTTCTCAACCCAGGGTGCTGAAGCAAGGCCAGTGAAATAAGAAACTACTACGACTCCACACTAAAGGCGAGCATGGTGCAATCTCAACCCAGATTCTAATTCTAGGGTGCTGGATAGCTGTGGAATCAGCATTGCTGATTCCCCACTGAGTGCGGAAAGCACACGGTTTGGCCTCAGACAGCCTTGGCTTGGTTTCTGGCTCTACCAATGTCTGGCTGTGCACTTCTTGGACAAGTTCCTTAACTTCTCCCAGCACAGATTCATCTTCTATAAAATGCAGATGACCATCCCTACCTGCTAGGGATGTTGGGAAAAGTAGAGCTAATGTATTTAACTCTCAATAAAGTAGTGGAAGCAGAATGGGGGTCATAATAATGGGTAGTCATTATTATCAATAATAGTAATAACGAATATAGCCTGTGTGGTGGAGATTGATTGGTTGCTGACCAGATTGTTTCACTTCTCTTCCAGTTTGGTATGAGCATGGGACAGAGTTTGGGTCAATGAGTAAAAGGAAAGCGCAAAGCCTTCTGGCCTGGCTCAGAAAGCCTCTCACGCACTCCTCCACATTCTTTCTTCTCGTTTGTTGGCCACTTGAAGGAATGAAGTGAAGGCTTCTGAGGCCGGCAGGAAGGCAAAGTCGCAGGTTAGAAGGACCCTGAGTCCTTGAGTCACTGCTTGTAGGAGGACTGCCAGAGCAGGAACTCGCACACTGGACTGCCCCATGGTGAGACATACATTTTATTTTGTTAAGGCACTGAAATTGTGCGATTGTTTGTTAAGAAAGCTAACCTGACTAAGACAACCTATCTCTTTATTCAGCTTCCACCTCCTCTACCTACTATACAGATTGTATTATGAGGATAAATATGAAAATACATGTGAAAGTGCTTTAAAACCCTAAAAAGCACTCTAAAAGTGTAAAGTACTGATAAAGATGAAATAAATTTCTTCAAGCCTGCAAACCACACCCATTGTCTTTACTCTTACTATTGGTAGTGTGATAGCATTAGTCTGAGTTCTGTGTGCCCTTGTATTTACCTCCTTGAACTAGCTTTCCCTTTGGGAAGAAGGAGAGAATGTGAGATTGGAGAGAGGGGTACCATCTCCCACCAAGACAATCTAGAAGGGATCTCAGAGTCTCCCTTCCCTGGCCTCCTGACCTGAACTTTCAGTCACTGGCATCCCCTCATCCTCTGCACTGGAGGTGTCTGCCAATGTGGGCATTTCTGGGGATCCAGGCCTGATCAAGGATCCCCAGGAGAAGTTCTTGGGACTCTCAGTTCCAGTGAGGGGAAGTCGCCCATTTAGCAGTGCCCACACTATCCTGTCACCTATATCCAGCCCTGTTTCCCACACAGTGGATAGTATTCACAACAGCCAACTAGCAACTGATGGAGCCAGTGGCCTATGTGGTGATTTAAAGGCACCCAAAAGGACCTCTCACTACTATCTTTCTAAAAATATCTCCCTTGGCCTATCATCTTGAGGTCTGCTCTATTAATATAAAAACACTTTTAGGGCCAGCCCAGTGGTGTGGTGGTTTAAGTTTGCGCACTCTGCTTTGGTGGCCCAGGTTTACAGGTTCGGATCCCGGGTGCGGACCTACACCACTCATCAGCCATGCTGTGGCAGCATCTCAGGTACAAAAGAGAGGAAGACTGGCATGGATGTTAGCTCAGGGACAATCTTCCTCAAGCAGAAAGATAAAGATTGGCAACATATGTTAGCTCAGGGCCAATCTTCCTCACCAAAAATATATATATTTAAACACTTATGCAGGGATGGGTTGTGAAGCATTAAGCTAGTGTTAGGCACTGACATAGAATGAACAGTGGCTCAGACGTCTTCCCTCTGTGACAAGTGGCTGGGAGCAAGAGGTTTGGAAAGTGCAGGGGAAGAAGAGTCATTTTGGAGCAGAAGTCACTGACCTGGAAAGCAGGACCAGGTGGGATACTACAGTAAGGACATGAGAAAGTGAGGAAGAAGGCTTCCAAGGAAGGAAACAGGAAGAAAGGAAAGGGTGGTGGGAGGGAATGAAGCCTGCTTTCCCCAGGAGCTGCCTTAACTGCATCAACACACCACCAACTGTACTCTCAATAAAAAGAACAAACAGCTAGTGTTCTCTATGTTCCAGGCATTGTTCTAAGTGCTTCATGTCCTCAAAACAATCTTTGGGGGGTAAGTACCATTATTATCTCTTCAAGAGGTGTTGTTGAACACCACCAATTGCCCAAGATCATGTAGCTAATAAGTGGCAAAGCGGGGATTTGAACCTGAGAAGACTGACTCCAGAGGTAGTTTCCTTAACCACTAAATTATATTCCTCCTCAAGTTATTAGAATTGAATCCAGCAAACACTTTAGGGGGAACTTTGTATGAAACACTATGGAAGTTGGAAAGACGAATGAGAGATACCATCTTTACTCTTCCTCAAGGAATTTCTACTATATTGAAGACCAGCCAGGCACACAATGTGAGGGGCTTTTAGACGGCAATACTGGACAGTCAAGGCAAACAGGTAACGTCCGTGAAATTGGTTCCCAGAAAGAGGAACTACAGGCATCTGGCTCAGGTTGAGGACAGGACTCCTGTTCTAGATGAGCAAAAGCAAGGAAGACCCAAGGCCTTGAGGGGAAGATGGTGAGAACCTGGGGATAGAAGGAGTTATTGACAGTAAAATCAGAGGAGGGGCTGGCCCGGTGGTATAGCAGTTGAGTTCGCGAGTTCCGCTTTGGTGGCCCAGGGTTCTCCAGTTCAGATCCCAGGCGTGGACCTACTCACCGCTCATCAAGCTGTGCTGAGGCGGCGTCCCACATAGAGGAACTAGCAGGACCTACAACTAGGATATAAAACTGTGTACTGGGGATTTGGGGAGAAGAAAAGAAAAAGAGGAAGACTGGCAACAGATGTTAGCTCAGGGCCAACCTTCCTCAAAAAAAAAATCAGAAGGAGACTAAAGGTGTAACATACTGCATCAGTTTGGAATGATGTTTCAGCTACATCTAATAGGAAACCTAACATTGACCTGGTTTTCTTTCGTTTATCCCCTCTACCTCCCTGAATCCCTACAACTGGGCCCATCAAACTTCCCAACTGCACATATGGCACTGTCTTGGGTCCCAGAACAATCTATTGGGGCAGGAAGTTTTCAATTACACTTGACTTCTATCCTCCAATCTGATGTGCCTTGATCTGGAGCCAATCGCCCACACTCCTTAGGCTGACCAGGAAGCAGGGAATCTCCTGGCCTCCATCTCTAGGCTTCAGAGCCAGGCATCTGGTGGTAGCTTACCCCCACTCCCATGAAGTTCATCTTTCTGAGTTCCCAAACCCCAGCCTCAGTTAGTATGATTGTCTGGTGCAAACACTCTTAGTTGTCTGCTTAATACCCATCCCCCCATCTTCCTTGCTAACAGAAATTCAATTTTTTGGGGGAGCAATACGTCATCCCCAGGCACTGGAGCATGATTTGTCTAAGCCAATTATGGCAATGTTATTCTGTATTTTCCCAGCCTTCTGGGAAACTAGGGATGTCACATGACCCAATTCATTTGGCCAATAAGACTGTGTGTGTGGGTGTGCATGCACGTGTGCAACGGGGGGGCATATTCTGGGAAAATTTTTCTTCCTGGTAAAAGGAATATACAAGGCTTTCATGGCCCTCCCCCCACCTTCTCCTTGTCTTAAATTTGGACTTGACATCTGTGGTTTTTCCCCTGAGTCTGTAGCTTCTGACCTAGGCGTTTAGACTTGAACATAACTGCGCCATCATCTCACCTCCCAAACTGCTCCTTCCGAAGGTTGACAGTCCCTTGACTTCACCTGCATACATCAGTCACCCAGGCAAAAGCTGAGTGCCATGTTTGCTTCCTAGCTCTCTGTCACTACCACTCCCCACCACCCCCCATCCTATCAATCACCCAGTCTTATTCATTTGACCTCTTGACTACCTCTTGAATCAGTTTCCTCTCCGTCACCACTGCCACTGCCCTAGTTCAGACCTTCATTCCGCCTCGCCTTGATTGCTGCAATGGCCTCCTAACTTCTCTCTTCCTCCTCTCTGAACTCTTCAATCAGTCCTCCAAAAGTGAGTTTGAGTTTCATTTCTAAAATGCAAATCTGATCAGGTCATTTCTCTGCATAAAATCCTTCCATTGCTCCCCAGGCTTTAGCTTAGGCCGCTTGAGATCTGACTTTTAACAGCCCCTTTGGGCAGTGGTTCCCACCTACTTGTTTCTCCTACCATCACCAAAAGGTATCCTTCCATCCAAGTTTATCAAATGCTGTGTACGCTTGGAATCATCTCTGCTCACTCTCATGCTGTTCCCTCTGCCTGGATTTGTCCTTCCCTCTGATCTTCTTCGGTAAATTCTATATGACCTTTAAAACTCAGGTCAATTTGTCACTCTTTCCTTTCTCAGGAAGACTTCCTCAACTCTCCTCCTCTTCTGTCTATTTTAGATGTCCTCTTCTCCGTTCCTACACTTACAATATCACCTTACACACTGGTCTGTCATTTCCAGCCGTTTTTTTATGGTTAATGCTTGTTTAGATTTACTCATTTGTTCCCAAGTTCATCGCTCATCATTGCTTTTTGCATCCTATCACTTCCTTCTGGGTTTAATTTCTGAGTTCCATTTCTGAAGTAAATCCTTTAGTAATTCCTTCATTTAGGATCATAAGTGGAAATTTTCTCAGTTTTTGTTTTAAAATGTCTATATTTATTTTACCCTCACTTCTTTTTACTTTTTGCCACGAAAAATTTCAAATATACAGAAAAGTCGAAAAAATAGTCTAGCAAACACATATATTCTTCATCTGGATTTAACAATTTTTAACATATATCATAATTGCTTCATCTATTTTTTTCTAAAAGTAGATTACAGGCATCCTCTCTTTTACCCTGTACAGAATATTTTTATTTTCTCTATTTCTTTCTCTATCCTGCTCCATTCTTAAGAAACTGACCTCTAGGGACTGCATCCCCAGACCCTCTTGCCCTCTGGCTCTTGGTTGGATTTGGTCAATAGAAGGATCCAGAAGATTAGAAGGTGGGCCAAGAGTTGGCAGTGGTTGTGTTTCTCCACTGAAGTCCACAGCATCTATCAGTAGACCTTCTAGAGCTATAGCCACACCTTTCTCCAGGTCCCAGTAACTGCTCCCTCCTCTTTCCCTTAAGACCTGTCATTGAGAACTCCTATAGCTCTGGGGTGATTGAACATACTTTGTTGGTTTCCCTACATCCTGACCACACCTTTGTAGATAGTCCCTTTATTACACTTTCCTCTATCATCTCACTTGATCCTGACTAATACACACTCCTGAGTACTTCAATATGCATCTCTAAAAAAAAGACTTTGTGAATATAAACATAATACCACTATCACACAAACTAAATAAAATTAACAATAATTCCCTAATGTCATCTAACATCCAGTGCATATTCAGATTTCTCCAGTTGTTCCAAAAATTGTCTCTTACAGCTGATTTGTTCAATTCAGAACTCAACCCAAGGATCACATATTGCATTTAGTTGTTATGTCTCTTAAATCCCTTTTAATCCAGAAGAGTCCCCCTTTCTCTTTCTTTTCAGGTTAAATGTTTTTGACAAGAATGCTTCATAGGCAATGTTGCCTATTTGATATTGCATCATATTGGGAGGCACATGTGGACCCACAATTAGTAATGCTAAGTTTGATCACTGTCATCCTCACTCCTGAATGATAGTTTAGATGGGTATAGAATTCTGAATTGACAGTTGTTTTTCCCTCTGTTCTTTAGTCATTGTTTCTTCTGCCTCTCCTGATGCTACTGCAAAATCTACTGCTGTCATTCAATTGTTGCTTCTTGTAAATAATTTTCCTTTTCTCTTAGACTAGTTTGAGACTTCATCTTTGACTTTGTTGTTTATGATGATGCACCTAATTGTGGATTAATTTTCATTTACCCTCAGGACATTGTGCTTTTGAATCTGAGGATTCATGGATCTCATTAATACTGAAAAGTTCTCTGCCATGAATTTTTCTAATTTAGCCACACATTCTCTGGTCTCTACTCCTAGAGACTTTATTAGATATATGTTGAGCCTTCTTACCTCTCTTTTATGTTTCCCATCACTTAATGTCACTATACATTGTAGGTAATTTCTTCAGCTCCATCTTGAAGTTCACAAATTCTCTCTTCAGCTTTGTCTCTTATTCTATTTAACTCATCCATTGAATTTTTAACTGCACCTTTTGTTTTCATTTCCAGAAATTCTATTTCCTCCTTTTTGGAATATGGTTGCTTTTTTTTTTTTTTTTTGGTGAGAGAGATTGGCCATGAGCTAACATCTCTTGCCGATCTTCCTCTCTTTGGTGACAAGGATTAGCCCTGAGCTAACATCTGTGTCCATCTTCCTCTATTTTGTATGTGGGTTGCCACCACAGCATGGCTTGATGACCGGTGCATAGATCTGCACCTGGGATCTGAACCCACAAACCTCGGGCCCTGGGAGCAGCGCACGCAAACTTAACCACTACGCCACTGGGCCAGACCCAATGCCTGCTTTTTTTTAAATGTGGTGTCATGTCCTTTCATTATGACTTGTACCTCTTTATTGCTTTAATTATTTTAAATGTATGTACTTTACAGTCTCACTCAGTTGTTCTATTACTTCAAGTTCTTGGGATGCTTGTATATTCATTTGCTTGTTTGTCTTTCTACTGATTCTGCCTCATGACGAATCATGTCCTCACGTGGTTTGTAATGTGTTTTATTGTGAAGTAATCTTCAACAGGCTTTTTTAGGATGCTGGATGGGAATCTTTTTCACTCTGGAATGTGGCAGCATTGCTACAGAGGAGTTTTCCTTTTGCTTTCGAGGGCCAGCTTTTATGTAATTTTATGCCTTGAAGAATTCCTATATCATGTATGTAGGGTAAATTCAGACTCCATAGGTCTTTAAATATTCATTCAGGGCTTTGTACTTACTACTTAGAGCTCTGGGAAAGAGAAGAGGATACTTGCCACTATCCTGGACTGATGGCAGAGTTGTCCACTACCCTTTTTCATCCTCATAAGGTATCAGCTTTATGCAAAGATCTCACTTTCAGCTTTCCCATTTTATGAAGGCCTACAACTGTGTTTGCTGACTCTACCTCCATGTTCAAACTCTGACCCATAGCTCCTAAAGCCTTTTTTTTTCTGTTAGACTCCCAGGATGCCACAGCATCAGTTCATGAATTTATTATACTGGCTTAACTTTCTAATTGATCCTGGCACCTTGGGAGTTTCCTTTCCCTCATTTCCAGCCTGTACTAACGTTTAAATATTTTATTACTACATTTCTCCAACTTTCTAGGTGTTATTATTATTGTCCAGAAATTGTTGTTTTCTGTCTAATTTATTCCTCCACGTCTAGACTGTAAGCACTTTGAGGGCATCATATATGACAGATTCAACTCCATATTCCTCAAATCTAACGAAGTTCCTAGCGGATAAAGAATGCTCAATGAATATTTTTTAATGTCTGAATGAATAAATTCTACTGTAATTGTGAGGTTAATGTTTTCCTAGGCATTGATTTACAATTAGTATCTTCTTATGTGAAAACTTTTCCTTAATCCCCTTTGACCCATTGTATCATGGAGTCTGGATGTTGACTTTACATGTTTGCATCCATTCTTTCTATATTTTAGAAGAAAACATTTTATCTATGTATTCATTATGCACATTCCATCGCCTTCTTCTTTAATATGTTTTCTTATTATTTGTTAGTATACCATAACATGACAGTTAATTCTATTTAGTCTAAAATATAAATAACACTCCAGGGACTGGGACATTGGCGGTGGCCACTGTTGTGGCCTGGTGTGGGCCTGCTGACACAGACGCCATTGGAGTTCTCCCTGGGGCCTGCTAGCCCAGGGTCTGCCCCACCCGCTAGAGCACCGGTTTAATCCAGCTCAGCCAGGAGAGGCAGCCCACCCTAGAGACTGGCCCCACCCAACAACAAGCCCTCAAGCAACTTGTGGGCCTGCATAGATTGGTGACTGGATTATCTGCTGCCTGGCAAACTGAGCCAACTTCAGCGGGGCAGGACGTGCACAAGGAGCAGGTGGAGAGTGTGGAGTGGTGGTGGAGTGTGTGGGGCTCCCGCCGTCGAGAGACTGGGTCCGCTTCGGGAGGTCAGGGCACGCACACGGGGCAGGACTGTGTTGACTGTGTGTGTGGACCTGTGGGCGGCAGGCTTTGTCAGCTGCAGAAGACTTGTGCTTCTCAAAGACCCACCTAGGGGGTTTGCCCCACCTTCCAAAGCCTGAAACAATTGGGTGCTCCTGTGCCTGAGGCCAGCCCCACCCAGCTGCAATCCTCAGAGAGCTGACAAGAGACGTAAAGGCTGGAGGCTTATAGCAATTATAAGGCCCTGAGCCTAACAACCTGCCACGCTGGGGGCCTACTCACTTAAAAGAAATACTGCAACACAAATGTGGTATTAGAACTTGCAGTCAACTGTGCTGGGGCTCCCCACAACTGATAAAGAGACTGAAGGACCCACAACAACTACAAGCAGCTGAGCATTGCAACAGCTGGCCAGGAGCATAACTCGGCCTCTCTGGGTGCCTACAGGGAGAGCAAACAGGCCACAACAGAAGGACACACGTAGCCCACATAGGGGTCACCCCTGGAACATTGAGAACTGAGGGAAGCACACTGTAGGCCTCCTAAGCCATCACTTGCATAAGGTCACCTATCCAAGAGCAGCAGACATAGCCGACCTACCTAATACGTAGACACAAGCACAGGGAAAGAGGCAAAATGAGGAGGCAAAGGAATACATTCCAAGTAAGGGAACAGGACAAAACCCCAGAAAAGGAACTAAGTGAAACAGAAATGAGCAACCTAACCCACAGAGAGTTCAAACAAAGAGTGTTAAGGATGCTCACTGATCTGGGGAGAAGAATAGATGAACTCAGTGAGAATGTCAACAAAGAAATGGAAGGTATAAAAAAGAACCAATCAGAAATGAAGAATACAATACTGGAAATGAAAAACTCACTAGAGGGACTCAAAAGCATAGTAGAGGATACAGAAGAACGGATCTGCGAGCTGGACAAAAGACTAGAAGAAATTACCCAAGCTGAACAGGTAAAAGAGAAAAGAATTAAAAAGACTGAGGACAGTCTAAGGGACCTCTGGGACAACATCAAGCGCACTAACATCCATGTTATAGGTGTCCCGGAAGAAGAGCGAGACAAAGGGGCAGAGAATCTATTTCAAGAAATAATAGATGAAAACTTCCCTAACCTAAGGAAGGAAACAGACATCCAAGTACAAGAAGCACAGAGAGCCCGAAACAAGATAAACCCGAAGAGGCCCACACCAAGACACATCATAATCAAAATGTCCTGAATTAAAGATAAAGAGAGAATACTAAAAGCATCAAGAGAAAGTCAAGTTACATACAAAGGAAACCCCATAAGGCTATCAGCTGACTTCTCAGCAGAAACCTTACAGGCTAGAAGAGAATGGCACGATATATTTAAAGTGCTAAAAGGAAAAAACTTACAGCCAAGAATACTCTACCCAGCAAGGTTATCATTCAAAATGGAAGGAGAGGTCAAAAATTTCCCAGACAAGCAAAAATTAAAGGAGTTCATCAACAAGAAACCAGTGCTACAAGAAATGTTAAAGGGACTGATTTAAGAGAAAAAGAGAAGACCACAAATAGGAAAAATTATCTATTTCCATGATAAGAACGTAATGGATACAAATACACAAAAAAGAGGTTAGATATGATATCAAAAACATAAAAGGAGGGAGGAGGGGAGTTAAAGAGTGGAGATTTCAAACAGAGGTCAAACTAAAGAGACCGTCAATTCTGTATAGAAGGAGAAAGGAACAGATAAGGACTACTAAAACACTGAGAAAAAAAAAGTTAAAAAATGGCAGTAAGTACATACTTATCAATAGCTACTTTATATGTCAATGGACTAAATGCTCCAATTAAAAGGCATAAGGTGGCTGAATGGATAAAAAAACAAGACCCATATATATGCTGCATACAAGAGACACACTTCAGACCTAAAGACACTCACAAACTGAAAGTGAAGGGATGGAAAAAGATACTCCACGCAAATGGCAATGAAAAGAAAGCTGGGGTAGCAGTACTCATATCAGACAAAATAGACTTTAAAACAAAAACTGTAAAAAGAGACAAAGAAGGGCGTTACATAATGATCAGGGGAACAATCCAACAAGAGGATATAACACTTGTAAATATCTACGCACCCAATGTAGGTGCACCTAAATATATAAAGCAATTATTCACAGACATAAAAACAGAAATAGACAGTAACACAATAATAGTAGGGGACTTTAACACTCCACTTACACCAATGGATAGATCATCCAAACAGAATATTAATAAGGAAACATTGGCCTTAAATGACACACTACAACAGATGGACCTAGTAGATATATACAGAGCATTCCATCCAAACACCGAAGAACACACGTTCTTTTCAAATGCACATGGATCATTCTCCAGGATTGATCACATATTAGGCCACAAAACAAATCTCCATAAATTTAAGAAGATTGAAATAATACCAAGCATCTTTTCTGACCACAACGGTATGAAACTGGAAATCAACTATAGGAAGAAAATCAGAAAAGCCACAAATATGTGGAGATTAAACAAAATGCTACTGAACAATGACTGGGTCAACGAAGAAATCAAAGAAGAAATCAAAAAATACCTGGAGACAAATGAAAATGAAAATACGACATGCCAGAATTTGTGGGATACAGCAAAAGCGGTTCTAAGAGGGAAGTTTATAGCAATATAGGCATATCTCAACAAACAAGAAAAATCTCAAATAAACAATCTAACAATGCACATAAAGGAATTGGAAAAAGAAGAACAAACCAAGCCCAAAATCAGTAGAAGAAGGGAAATAATAAAAATCAGAGCAGAAATAAATGAAATAGAGACCAAAAAAAATAGAAAAAATTAAAAACACCAAGAGCTAGTTCTTTGAAAAGATAAACAAAATTGACAAACCTTTAGCTAGACTCACCAAGAAAAAAAGAGAGAAGGCACAAATAAGTAAAATCAGAAATGAAAGAGGAGAAATTACAACAGACACCTCAGAAATACAAAAGATTATAAGAGAATACTATGAAAAGCTATATGCCAACCAATTCGACAATCTGAAAGAAATGGATAAATTCTTAGAATCACACAACCTTCCAAAACTGGATCAAGAAGAAGTAGAGAATTTGAATAGACCAATCACCAGTAAGGAGATCGAAACAGTAATCACAAACCTCCCCAAAAATAAAAGTCCAGGACCAGACGGCTTCCCTGGTGAATTCTACCAAACATTCAAAGAAGACTTAATACCTATCCTTCTCAAACTCTTCCAAAAAATTGAGGAGGGGGGGAAGCTCCCTAACTCATTCTACGAAGCCAACATTACCCTGATACCAAAACCAGACAAGGACAACACAAAAAAAAGAAAACTACAGGCCAATATCACTGATGAACATTGATGCAAAAATCCTCAATAAAATACTAGCAAATCGCATACAACAATACGTTAAAAAGATTATACACCATGATCAAGTGGGATTTATTCCAGGTATGCAGGGATGGTTTAACATTTGCAAATCAATCAACGTGATACACCACATTAATAAAATGAAGAATAAAAATCACATGATCATCTCAATAGGTGCAGAGAAAGCATTTGTTAAGATACAGCATCCATTTATGATAAAAACTCTGAATAAAATGGGTATAGAAGGAAAGTACCTCAACATAATAAAGACCATATATGACAAACCCACAGCTAATATCATTCTCAATGGTGAAAAACTGAAAGCTATCCCTCTAAGAACAGGAACCAGACAAGGTTGCCCACTCTCACCACTCCTATTTAACATAGTACTGAAAGTCCTAGCCAGAGCAATCCGGCAAGAGAAAGAAATAAAAGGGATCCAAATTGGAAAGGAAGAAGTGAAACTGTCACTATTTACAGATGACATGATTTTATATATAGAAAACCCTAAAGAATCCACCAAAAAACTTTTACTTGTAATAAACGAATACGGTAAAGTTGCAGGATACAAAATCAACATACAAAAATCAGTTGCATTTCTATACACTAACAAGGAAGTAGCAGAAAGAGAAATGAAGAATACAATCCCATTTACAATTGCAACAAAAGGAATAAAATACCTAGGAATAAACTTAACCAAAGAGGTGAAAGAGCTGTACACCGAAAACTATAAAACATTGCTGAAAGAAATTGAAGAAGACAAAAAGAAATGGAAAGATATACCGTGCTCTTGGATTGGAAGAATTAACATAGTTAAGATGTCCATACTTCCTAAAGCAATCTATAGATTCAATGCAATCCCTATCAAAGTTCCAACAACATTTTTCACAGAAATAGAACAAAGAATCCTAAAATTTCTATGGAACAACAAAAGACCCCAAATAGCTGAAAGAATCCTGAGAAAAAAGAACAAAGCTGGAGGTATCACACTCCCTGATTTCAAAATATACTACAAAGCTATAGTAACCAAAACAGCATGGTACTGGCACAAAAACAGACACACAGATCAATGGAATAGAATCGAAAGCCCAGAAATAAACCCACACATCTATGGACAGCTAATCTTTGACAAAGGAGCCAAGAACATACAATGGAGAAAAGAAAGTCTCTTCAACAAATGGTGTTGCGAAAACTGGATAGCCACATGCAAAAAATGAAAGTAGACCCTTACCTTACACCATACACAAAAATTAACTCCAAATGGATTAAAGACTTGAATGTAAGACCTGAAACTATGAAAATTCTAGAAGAAAACATAGGCAGTACGCTCTTCCACATCGGTCTTAGCAACATATTTTCAAGCACCATGTCTGACCAGGCAAGAGAAACAATAGAAAAAATAAACAAATGGGACTACATCAAACTAAAAAGCTTCTGCACAGCAAAGGAAACCATCAACAAAACGAAAAGACAACCTAACAATTGGGAGAAGATATTTGCAAACCATACATCTGATAACGGCTTAATCTCCAAAATATACAAAGAACTGATGAATCTCAACAACAAAAAAACTAACAACCCAATTAAAAAATGGGCAAAAGACCTGAACAGACATTTCTCCAAAGAAGATATGCAGATGGCCAACAGACACATGAAAAGATGTTCAAAATCAGTAACTATCAGGGAAATGCAAATCAAAACTACAATGAGATATCACCTCATGCCCGTCAGAATGGCTATAATTAACAAGACAGGAAACAACATGTGTTGGAGAGGATGTGGAGAGAAGGGAACTCTCATCCACTGCTGGTGGGAGTGCAAACTGGTGCAGCCACTATGGAAAACAGTATGGAGATTCCTCAAAAAATCAAGGATAGAACTGCCATACGATCCAGCTATTCCACTGCTGGGCGTTTATCCAAAGAACTTGAAAACACCAATGCATAAAGATACATGCACCCCTGTGTTCATTGCAGCGTTATCCACAATAGCCAAGACTTGGAAGCAACCTGAGTGCCCATCAAGGGACGAATGGATAAAGAAGATGTGGTATATATACACAATGGAATACTACTCAGCCATAAGAAACGATGAAATCCAGCCATTTGTGACAACATGGATGCACATTGAGGGTATTATGCAAAGCGAAATAAGTCAGAGGGAGAAGGTCAAATACCTTATGATTTCCCTCATTAAGTAGTAGATAATAACAACAATAAACAAACATAGAGACAGAGATTGGATTGGTGGTTACCAGAGGAGAAGGGGGAAGGGGGGAGGGCGAAAGGGATAATTCGGCACATGTGTGTGGTGATGGGTTGTAATTAGTATTTGGGTGGTGAACATGATGTAATCTATGCAGAAATACAAGTATAATGATGTACACCTGAAATTTATACAATGTTATAAACCAATGTTACTGCAATAAATAAAAAATTAAAAAAAATAAATAAAATATAAATAACAATAAAAGATTCTTCTCTTTGTAAGGAAAAGAAACGCACTCAAGGTAGCTCTAGGAAGAAGGAGGTTTACTTGTGAATACACAGATCTTACAAAAATCCCAACAGCAGGAAATGGAGAACAGTAAGTCTGCCATAAACTGGGACCAGGAATGGAAATTCATGAACTGAAGGTCTCACTCTCTCAGGGGCCACGTGTTCTCTTTCAACCCAAGCTCTCTTTATGAGCCTCATCCAGGATCCCTCTCCGTTTAAAGGGCTTCCTTCACTTACTCACTCTGTACATAGCCTATCAGAGCCACCCCAGCCCTGAATCTCCATAGCCTTGCAGATTCAACAGGGTACAGGCACAGGGAGGCCTATCTAGTGGGCCTGACCAGAGCGTTTGTGCTGCCTAAGATTAGTGGGAGTATGCACATAGGAGCTGGAGGGGCTCAATATGGGTTTACAGAATGACTGAATAAAAGAAGATGAGTATGAGAGAAACCTGAAACAATGAGGGTGATTCAGCAGGAAGCCTTGAAGGAGGATCACAGCCCTGTTCCCAGCAGCATTTAAGAGGCATGACTTCAACCGAATTAACACATCAACCTAACCTCATCCACTCCTGGGACCCTAAGCACATCCACCCCAAAACTTCCAAGCATCAGTTCCTGTAAAAGCTGCAATGAGACATAAGCTATAGAATCAGAGACTATTTAACAGAGGATGGTACCCTAGAGGCTATTATGGCGCTTATTTCATTTTGCTTCATATTTTGTTATTTGTGTAAATGTCTGTCTCCCCCAATAAATTTTAGAGTCCTTGAATGCCAGAAATGTGTCTCATATGACATCTATGTCTCTAAAGCACCAAACACCTCATCTTGCTCATATTTTTGGCTGGCTTCAAAACCTAGTCTAGCACATTACTAATTGTATGACTTTGACAAGTTACTTCACCACTTTGACCTCAGTTTCCTCATCTGTAGATAGGGGATAATAATAGTCCATACCTCCTAAGGTTGTCATGAGGCTTAAATAGCTAACACATGGCAAATAATTTAGAACAGTTCCTGGCATGTATTAAGCTCTTAAGAAATGTCAGCCATTATTAACAGGTGTTGTTTTCAGACTGAGTTGAATTTTTTGAGGCTCCTGAGACATCTATTGACTGATCTCTGTGTTGACTTTGTTGTTTATCTACCACATCTGGGACAGCTGTAACTGCAGAATCTTGTGGGCCCTACTGGCATCTGGAGGTCACTGTTGAGGACAGAAGCTGTGTCCAGTCAGAATGGACTCCCAGGCAAAGTGGTTGTCACTGAGTCTCTATCCCAGCACATTAGCTTAGGACCCAGGCCCTTCTTCACCTGAGGGTGTACCTTCGTGCTGCCTGCAAGCTGTGCAGCCCGCTCTACACAGGCATGCATACACATGCATGCACACACACACACACACACACACACACACACACAACCTGGGGCACACTCCCTACCACCTGCCCTTGCCATTGTCACTCCTATTGAGTCTTGCTTCCCTAGGGCCTCTTTTGCCCGGTTCTCTGACACACCCTCCCTCCATTAATAATCTTACATCTCTTGGTTCTCCTCTCTCCCTGCCTTCCCAGGTGACAGATAACCCCCTAATGAAGCTTCCACATGAATAGAAGAGAGGGAGAGGACATTTCCTCCCTTGCTAATTTATCTGTATGCATTTTTACAAGTGCTATTGGAAGATGACCTGCCTTTATCCTACTCAAAGAGTGAATCCAATGATGTGCATCTGTCTTAGTTTGGTTCTTCTGAAAGCAGAACCTGAGACCAAGACTTGGGTGCAGGGCATTCATTTGAGAGGTGATCCCAAGAATCAGGAAAGAGAGAGCAGGGAAAGGAAGACCAGAAAAGGGGAAAAGCCAATATAAGTGTGCGTGTTAAGGCAGCTGCCACAGGCAACCAGGGTTTGGCCCTGCTGGAACATCCTGAGAAGCATATGGAATTCTTCTGGACTTGTCCGCCTAAAAGAAGGGAGGCAGGAGCATTTATCCCTGGCTCCTGTCCCCATATTGGTTGAAGATTACCTCTTTGTCTGTTAACCTCGCACTTCTGAATTGCACTTGTGCCCTGGCCAAGGGAGCTGCTGCAGCGTCAGAGAAGCCCTGGGGCAGAAAGTGGAAAGACTAGAGGTCCATACCTGAGGTGGGGTGCTGCCAGCTGGAAGCGAGTCTGAGCTCACAGGAAACTGACTGCCACTAGCTAAGGCTAGCCAGAGGACGTGACTTTGGGGACCAGAGTATCTGATACTACATGGCAGGCCAGGTGGGAGGTGTGTGAGCATAGGCATCACAGAGGCAGTGGGTAGGGCCCATCCTTCCTGTATAAGAGGCACCTGGCTGAGAACAGCCAGGAATATAGAAATAGCCACCTTAGACCACCACTTCCTTCTCCCTGCTACCTACTCTTTCCAGAAGGACAACAGAGGCCCCAGACTATATCAGACACACCTCCATCCTGCCGGTAGCCCTGAAGCCTGGCTTATGCACTGCAGCGCTAATGCATGACAGCCTATCCCGCCCAGTCGCAGAGTTTGGTTGGACTCTAGGCTGAAGCTGTATGGCCAGCCTTCCAGATACCATGGTTGGCTGTGCTTTTGTGTCCATTTTAATCCAAACCAGCTCTTGACTTGGTTGCAGGAGCAGCAAAGGGCGTCCCAAAAGGATCCATCTGAACTTCTCATCATTTCCCATCCTCAGGGGATCAGGGAAACTTCAGGCCAGCCCACCAAGACTCAAACAGGAGCCCCCTGATCTCCGGGTGCAATGGAAGGTCCTGTTTTATCGGTATGAGAGAACTCAAGCTGGGTGACTGGAAACTGACATGCCTTCTATTTATTTATGAAATTTGTAACTGTGAAAATTAGCCTTAGAAGTTGTAGACCCATTACTATTAGCTTTATCGTCCTCCTAAGACATACCCTGAGGCATTCTTCCAGATTGAATCCTATTGTGCTTTGCAATAAACCCATAATTGATAATGCCACGGAGCTTTAATATGGATGGAGAAATGAAATCTAGAAAGTAAATACATTCAGAATTTTGCTAGCAGGCTGAATTTAAAACTGATTTTCTGAACCTACCAGGATTATTCCTCCTCAATAATGATTTAATTTGAGTGAGCCACCCTGAGAGCTCTTGTGGGAGGAGGGAAGGAGGACAAGTGTAGCCTGGTTTCTCACAGAGGCCCCTTAAAGAACTTTATCCTGCATTTTGCACCTGTAAGTTTGTGAAGATAAAATTAAACTCTGAAATTATACATGATGGACCAGTAAATAACAGAGGCGCCCACGTCCTGGCTGCAGTTCCAGTGTCCTGATGCGATCACTTGTCACTAACGCTGTCAGCAGTGGGGCGCTGATTCAGTTCATTTCTACAAGGCGAGCAATCACGCAGTGTTTCTAGGTGACCCGGGCAGCAGCAGGGAGGGCCAGTTTGGAGGAAGACAGGTTGTCTTCGTAACTGTTGGCCTGGAAAGAGCCACTTGGGCTGCAGGTGTTTGGAGAGCTTCCATAGGCGGTGCCTCAGGCTGCCTCTTAGGAAAACAGAGCCCTGGTGGACCCCTGAGGAAATCCATTTTATTCCCCTTCTAATAGACTTGTAGGGAGGCAGGAGGCGAGATTTCAGATTGCTACCTTCTCTAGGTCACATTCCATCATAGAAAGGGTTGGCCCTCAGCTATCCGTCAGACAGGACTATGTGGTTAAAAGTATGGATTCTGGAGCCAGACTGCCTGGGCTCATGTCCCAGTTTTATCACCTGTTCATGATGTGGCCTTGGGACAATTGCATAACCTCTGTGGACCTCAGTTTCTTGATTTGTAAAAGTGGGATATTTAAGGTTCAGTTTCCCAGGAAGCCATCTCTGAAATGGAGATTAGCATGCAGGAAGGTTATTAGGATGTGCTCTTGGGATCGAAATGTATGGAAGGGAAGAGAAGGAAGCAAGGTAGGCCAAGGGAGAAGTCAGGATGTGGTGGAGTCTCAACAAAGGCTTCAACCAACTTCATAGGAAGCTCTGGAACTGGGAAGGTCCAGACCCCAACTCTGTATGAAGGGGTCCAGCCTTTATACCACTGCATTGATCAGCCGTTAGATGAGGGTTGCTGACTGTCTCTAACTGAGGCCTTCCTGCAGAGACTGATAGCTTAGGGACATCTGAAGGCAGCCTTCCCAGCAAGGTGGGAGGCAGAAATCCTTCATTCTTGAAGGGGAGGCATTACAGTTTCCACTGCAGAGGATAAAAGAACCTACTTCGTAAGCTTAGGTGACTTAACATGCACACAGTACTTAGAACAGTGCCTGGAACAAAGTAGATGGTATGGAAGTGTTAGCTATTTGTGTTGTAAAGCACTTTGTCCTCTCCCCATTGACAGGACCCATGCGATTGGCAAGAACAGTGTGGGCAATTTTGTGGGGAGTGTGTGTAAGAGTTTGAGAGGAAATGTTGAGTGGTAGCAGGCTTTTGTTTTGGGTTCAGCCAGCCTACAGTTCTTCTTAATACTCATGAGGAGAAGCAGGGTCTGTGTGTGGAGGAGTGGCACTGCTACCCCACATGACACACTTCCTTCCTTGACTAGTTCTGGCTAAAACAGCCAAGCAGGCAAAGATGGTGTCTTAGTCAGCTCAGAGTGCCATAACAAAGTACCACAGACCGGGTGACTTAAACAACAGACATTTCTTTTCTCATAGTTCCGGAGGCTAGAAGTCTGAGATCAAAGTGCCAGTAGGTTTATTTTCTCCTGAGGCCTCTCTCTTTGGCTTGCAGACAGCTGCCTTCTCACTGTGTCCTCACATGGTCTTCCCTCTGTGTGTGAGCATCCCCGGGGTCTCTGTGTCCAAATTTCCTTTTCTTATAAGGACACCAGTCGTATTGGGTTAGGGCCTCACCCTAACCACCTAATGTTAACTTACCTCTTTAAAGGCCGTATCTCCAAATACAGGGACATTCTGAGGTACTGGGAGTTGGAACTCAATGAAAGAACTTTGGGGGACACAATTCAGTCCATAACTGGCAGTTACAGTTACATTCATCCACCTGTTTCCCTGTATAGGGCCTGCTCATCCCCCACCCCGCTGTACTTCCTTGCCTCACTCCATCCCTCCTCCCCCATCCTTCCTCCCCACTGCCAAATGCTGTCTGACTGCTCCTACCCTGCTAGGTCCCTTTGCCCTTGTTACCAAAGCTTATCTCTTTATTGTCCTACTTCCTCAGAGCTATGCTGGGTGACTGCTTTGCTTATGGCTAGAAACAAAATTATACTAAGGTATAAATGGCTGAGTAAACTACTTAGGGTATTAGCTGTATTTTTACAATGAAGAGACTTCTTGGGGCAGCTATTCCTTGGGGTGTGGGTGACTTTTGTTGGTGGGAGGATGATAAGACATTTTGGAGATGATGATTTTGACTTATTGGCTAAATCACACTGAGTTTTTGTCATCAAGGCCAAGGCATTGTAGTTTTTACTGTGAAAGTGCATCCCCTGGGGCTCTAGTTAAAATGCAGATTCTGATTAAGGAGTTCTGGGGTGGAGCCTGAGATTCTGCATTGCTAACCAGCTCCCAGGTCCATAGACCACACTTTGAGGAGCAAGGGCTTAATCCACACTTTTTAAATTTGGAGCATCCCCTACAGTTCAGCCCTCTGTGGCTGCAAGAGCTCCATCCTCAGGTCATGAGAGTTCCTCTCACAATGCCATAGGAGGTTTCCGCGAGAAGGGACCTTAGAGCCCACCCATCGTGTGGATCACAGTCCAAATCCCTCCCCTTCAGTACAGACTGGGAGAGGCAGGGTGAATCTGGCCAGTGGGGAGCAAAGGCATCGAAGAAACTACAGAGTCTCTCAGCTGAGGAGGCTGTGGAGAATATTTAAGGAGAAATCAACCAACATTCCAAAGGGAGGAGCTCATAAGGGCTTCCAAAAACCATATAGACAAAAAGCAAGTGTGGACACTGGGGAGCCATGAATCTGCAGTCCAGACTGGCAGGTCTGAGGTTAAGGGCAGATCAGGGGGTGGGAGAGAGCAAGCTGGCAATTACCTGGAATAGGTGAGGGCTCTGGTGTGAAGTGTGAGTGGGCCAGCTGAATTTAAGGACCATGAGGAATAGACATTCCCCCTATGATTGCCATGTTTAGAAAGTTTTTGCAACCAAGCTATGACTATTACATAATAATTCATTCATTTTCCCATTTTTATTCAATAAAGAACTATAAAATTATAAAACAGGGCTTTTGGTCAGCACAATCTGAAGTTTGCCTGTGTTTCTGCCAGAGTGGATGTAATCCTAGCCCAAAGCAAAGGTATTTGACTTGTTCATTGCCTGGTGGGCTTCTCAGAGACAAATGTGTTGTTCCCCATTTGAGTTGTGTAAATACTGAAAGCAATGGGCATATTCCCATTAATTACCTCCTTAGGATCCTGGAGTTAAGAGATGTTAAACTGGTAGAACTGACTTAGTCCAAGATTCATTTTACAGATGACAAAGGCTGTGCCTAGAGAAGTTGAGGGAGGACCCTTGGTCCATGTTGAAAAATGGAGAACAAGGCAGTAGTGGGCTGGGTATGACCAAGGACAGGCCAGACTCCTCCTCTGAACCAAATGAAGGACATTTCTTTAAGCCCTCTGTTTCTAGTTGCTAGAGGAAGGATATCATCTGGAAGGAATTGTGTTTCATTAGGCGAATATTAATTAAGCCTCTTGAACAAGGCAGGAACTGTGGCCAACTCTGGAAGATAGAGATGACCAGCACAGGTCCTTGCCCCAAGATCGCCAAGTGTAAGGGTTAGGTTGACAAGCTGGGGCTAAAGTTGATATTGAGCCCACCCTAACCACATGAACTCAGGACACTTAACTGTTTAAAGGCTTTTCACTTTCTTCTCTCTGAGATTTTTCTTGATATCAACCCAAAATTCCACTCTTCACCCACATGTTTGCCACTCACCACTCATCTTTCATCCATCCACTGTCCCACAACCACTCATATATCCAGTCTACCTACTCACCACCCACTCGCCTATTCATCCATCCTCCCACCCACTTGCTACCCATTTCACATCCATACACCTATTCACCATCCATCCAATCAACATGCCCACTATCTGACCATCAACCACCACCCATCCATCCTTCCTTCTATCCACCATCCACCAACCCACCCATCTCTTACCTACCTATCTATCCTACCCACCTCCTATCCACTCATGCATCTATCCACCCACACACCGCCCTCCCAGCATCCATCTATCCATTTATACGTCTATTCAATTCTTTATTCCTTCAACATTTATTGAGAAATACAGTGGAGAGTAAGTTCTAATTCATGTTCTCTGGACATTCACATTTTAGCATATGAAAATAATAGCATTTGATGAATACTTTACTAGATAAAAAAAGCAGGAAGAATTAGTGATTAATGCTGCCTTGTAGCATCAGAGAAGGATTCTTAGATGAGAGGGCATTTGAGTTGGGTCTAGAAGACACCTTGAATTTCACCAGTCATTTCAGGCAGACGAAACAGTCTGATCAAAGGCTTGCAAGGGGTGAACACTCTATAGTTTGGGGAGTGGTTGTAAGCAGCTGGGACTTAAGACAGTGGGAAGGGGGAAAAGGCTGGTAGGAGATGAGGTTGTATAGGCCACCTGGGAGTGGCTTTGAGAAAGACTTTGCATCTCATGTTATGGAGGTTGAACTTCATTCCAAAAAGCCAGAGTCATCAAAGTGCCATGACCATGATTTGTGCCTCAGAATAATCTTTGGTGACAGTCATTAAGCTGAGACAGAGAGAAGAGACAGGAGGCAGAAAAATCAGTTAGAAGACAATTACATTATTCTCGATAAGAGATGACAGGGATCTGGCTGAGGGAGCAGAGAGGAGATGACAAAATATGAAAATGATTTAGGTGGTTTGGTCATTTGTATTAATGGAGATGAGGTTTCTACCGGGGGCCACAGAGTTGATGGTGAGGTCATTTGCTGAGATGGGGAACTGAGCAGGAGGAACCAGATGGTGCAGCCAGAGGAGGAGAGAAGTAATCAGCTGTATTTTGCCTGAGCAACACTCAGGTGGATCTGGAATATTGGAGGCAGGTGGGTATCCAGTCCAGAGCTTGGAAGAGGTGCCCTTTGGGTTGTGGGTGTGGCTGTGGGCATTAGGGCTATGTAGAAAGAGCAGAAGGACAAAATAGAATTCTGTGTAACATCAGCCCCTAGGGTGGGCAACAGAGAATGCTTACCAATGGAGACTGAGAAAGAGTAATCAGAGAAAGGGGAAACAAGGAAATGGGAGTCCCAGATGCTAAGTGGGGAGAGATTTTTTTTTCACAATTATTGTCATTATTGTGTATGCTATTCTTGTTATTATTTAACTTTCTATTTTGAAATAATTTTAGACTTACTGAAAAGTGGTAAAAATAGTGCAGCATTCTCATATTCCCTTCACCCAGCTTTCCATAATTTTAATGACTTACATGACCATAGGACACTTATCAAAACTAGAAAATTAACGTTGGTACAACACTATTAACTAAATTATAGACTTTATTCAAAGTTCATCTGCTTTTCCACTAAACTCCTTTTTTCTGTTCCAGGATCCAATTCATAATCCCATTTTGCATTTAGTTGTGTCTTCTTAGTCTCTTCTAGTCATTGAAGAGAGGAATTTGAGGAGAAAGGAGAGGCCCAGGTCAAACGCTAAAGATAAATCTGGTGGGATGACTACAACGAAGATGCCATTAGGTTTGGTAATTGATGGAGTCTATTCCAGTTATAGTGATGCTGACAGCTATGCTTCCAGTATTTCAAATACCAGCAGGGTCACCCATGGTGGACAGGTTTCAGCAGAGGTTCCAGACTAAGACAGACTAGGAAGAAGGACCCAGCCACCCACTTCCACAAAAATTGGCCATGAAAACCCTATAAATAGCAGCAGGGCATTGTCTGATAGAGCGCTGGAAGGTGAGAGGCAGGGTCTGTACACAGGGTTGCTAGGAGTCAGGATTGACTCGATGGCACTAACAACAAATTCTAGTTACTATTGCTGCATAACATAGTAACCCAAAATGTAGTGTCTTATAACCACAACAATCATTTCATTATCTCTCACTATCTAGAACAGGGCTCAGCAGAGACAGCTTGTTTCTGATCCACAACGTCAGGGCCTTACCAGGAGGACTCTAAGGCTAGGGGCTGGAATCATCTGGACACATCTTCACTCACATGTCTGGTGGTTGCTGCTGGCTGTCGGCTAGGACCTTAGGTGAGCTATCAGCCAGAGCATCTCCATGTGGCCTCTCCGTTGGCTGCTGGGCTTTCTCTCAGCGTGGTAACTGGACTCCAAGAGCAAGCATCTCAAGAGAACTAGGTGGAAGCCATACCTCTTTTTATAGCCTAGTCTCAAAAGTAACATAGAGTAACTCGTGCCATAGTGACAGGCCTGCTCAAATTCAAGGGGAGACAATATAAACCCCATCTCTTGATAAAAGGGATGTTGATGTGACATTATAAGAAGAGCATGTGGGGTGGGAGAGCTTGTTGTGGCCATCTTGGAAAATATAATCTGCCACAGGGTTTTCAAGTTTCAGAGTGTGGTGGGGGAAGAAGTCAGAATGAAAGGGATACAGAGTAAATAGCAATCAGGAAGTGGAGGGAGCATGTTGTGTAGTTTTGTAGGTAATTTGGTATTAGAAGGACACAGAGAGCCTTCAGGAAAAAAGTAGGAAGCAAATGTTTATTTTAGAAAGAGAGATAACTTGAATGTGGAGAGAGAGAAAGATTGAAGAGATTAAAGAAATAATTGATGGAACAAGTTCCCTGAGAAAAGCAAGCGAGTCAGCATCCTGCAGTTGCTGAGGCAATGGGCCCTGGAACCAGATAGTCTGGGTTCAAATTCCTGCTTAGCCAATCATTACTGGGTGGCCTTGAGTAAATTACTTCTTCTCTTTGCACCTCATTTTACCCACCTTCAAAATGAAGGTAATAATAGAACAAACCTTTCAGAGTTGCTATAAATGTTAAAAAAGATAAAATATTGGAACTGTGGCTGGCACAGAGTGAATTGCTCACTCCACATTAGCTACAGATAGCTAAGAATCAGGACAGGGGTGGTGCTATTCTGCACAAGGAAAAAGGAGTTATTCTTGGCAAGGAAAGGGGTTACTTTTCTTCAGAGACAGATGAAAAACAAGAAAAGGTAAAATTTGAAGGCAAGGGGGATGGAATCTAGAGAATTTATGCCTCCACTTGCCTCTGTTTTGTCTTTGAATTAGGGTATCAAGGCACCTAACAAGACTGAGGGAACTGGAGGTGGGGTTGTGAGCTTGTGGCGGGAAGAGAAGGAAGCAGCTGACTTAAGGAATAGAAGTGGGACGGGGAGAGGGCAGTATGGTGGGGGCATGCGGAATACTGGGCCGGGTAAGAAATGGCCGCCCCTTGTCAATGGTCCCACCGAGATGGAATACAATCAGTTTGTAGTCTCCCTCTTAGACACAGTTGTGAGATTTTCCCCAACAGGGTGACTGGTATCAGGGAGGGAAAAATGGGAGTTTGGAATGACCCAGGCGCTTGGGTGGGAAGACCAGGGGAAAGGGTACTGAGGATGCTGATAAGGCCACGACGCTAATGATCGCCAGTGAAGTCCAATGCCAGTCTGAGAGAGAAAGAGGGGAGGATGTTTGCTGAGGAATGGGAGAAGGAGGAGACCCTGGAGGCCCAGAGGACACAGAAGAGTTAGATAAAGGGAATGAAAGAGTGAAAGGACAGGAAACAGTTGTCAGGGAAGGAAATTTCTGAACTCACAGGTTTTCACAGATCTTGGCCAGAGAAGAGATGTCCACCCAATATAATGTGCTACGGCCCTTGACTACTTCCTAGGTTTCTGCCTTCACCTACTTCCTAGCTGGCCTTTCTCATGAAGTCCGCACCCACCCAAAACACACACACACACACACACACACATTCAGCCTCACTCAGGTCCTCTGAGATCTGTGTAACTGGAGTTTCTGGTTAGAGCATCCCACAAAATCCTTGGCGGCTGCTAACACTCAGCAGAGGGAGAAAGAAAGGCTCAAGAGTGTGGCGAACAGTAAAGAAGTCGCCCAGGGCTAGGGCACCCAGGGATACTGGGTGTGGTGGGTGACACAGCCCCCCGGCACCCCTAAGATCTGGCAACTCAGTGTGTGAAATAGGGAGAGTAATTTCCATGTGAAATTTCCCACAGTCTTGTCACCTGGCACATCCTGCCTGGGCGGTGTTGATATAAAAACAACTTGAAAGAAAAACAAACCAGAAAAATGAGGAAGTTCACATTCATTAAGCAAAGCAAACATTTTTTTCCCTTCTAAAATTAACTCTTTGACAGTCTTTCTTGGTGGTTGTCTGTGAAGAAAGGAGGGCAGGAAATAAAAAAACAGTATTGTTTGGATTCAGGGCATACTTCCCAGTCTGTGGGGTTCAGCAAGTTTCTAAAATTATAGAGTTCTTTGCGTTATCTAAACAATAATAACTACAATAATAAAATTTCCCTTTTATTGACAGCTTACTGTGTTCTAAACACAATGACCAGCCCTTTTTCCATATTCTGTTTAATTCTCAAAACACTCCTCTGAGGTAGATGTTAAAATTCTCAATTTACAGAGGAGGACACTTAAAGCTTAGATTAAATAATTCGCTCAAGATAACGCAGTAAGCGATAAAACTAGGATTTGAACCCAAGATTATTTGATCCTCCAAATCCATGCTTATAATCACTATGGTATATGGAAATTTGGAAAAGAACAAAAATCATCCCCAAAGCAGCATTGTGACATAGCTTTTGGGTGTAGTTTCATCTTGCCTTTTTACATGTTTTCATTTCTGTGTGTGTTTGTAAGTATGAATCTATGTAACTATCATATACTGCTTTGACCAAATTCTCCTCCTCTTTCCAGTTAACATTATACGACGTTTCTTTTCCCATGGTGCTATACGGTCTTTCTAGCCATCATTTTTAATGGATTCATAATGTTTCATTTGGTAAATGCACCACAATTTATTCTATCCATCCCTTGTAGGTGAAAGTTTAGATTTTGGTATTTGGATTCTGCTGCTATAGCATTCCCACGGATATAGTGTTTTTTCCATGCATATAGTGTTTATGATCATTTCCTTAGACTAGATTCCTTTGGATAGAAGTGGAATTGCTGAGTTTAGACATATAAACGTTTTTATGGATCTTAATTTGTATTTATCAAATACCTTCCCAACATAGTTGCATTAATTGACGTTGTCATCAGCAACAATTTCCCCACACTCTCAACAGCACTAGGTAAGTTTTTAGGCAATTTTGTTGCAGAAAAATGGCACCTCATTATTTTAACTTGCAATTATTTTTTTACTAATGAGGCACGGCATTCTTCTAAATATTGGTGAACTAGTTGTGTTTTCTTGTGGGTGAATTTCTGCTCATGCTCTTTACCCATTGAAATATTAGCAACTGAGTGCATTTCATTTCTTCCCATCTTCTGATCTCTGTGTAAAGAACTTTACTGCAAGTATTTTATAAATATTGTGTTCATATATATGATTTATATATAAACAAATATTTTCAACTTTGAAGTTAAGCTGGTTGGTCCTTTTCCTTTCTGGTTTGTTCTATCATTTCAACACAGAAAGTTCTCTTTCCCCCAGAGTCTTGCTAAATATACACTTCTATTTCCTTCTGCTTTTTCTACCAGATTTTATATATATTTTTTTCATTCATGTGATATTCTTTTGTGTGTATAGTGAAAGGGAATGGCTAACTCTAATGAAGACCACCAGCCCTAGCTTGAACAATGAAATTCATAGATAATCCAACAACGACGACAACAATAAACAGAAACCAACTAATCGTTTCGAATTATTCTTCTGCTAAATCTTTCCAAAGAACTGATAGATTATGTCATAAAATTGACTGGGGAAAGTTTATTTCCCTTGTCCAGCCTTTCGTTGAAGGGCTGATAAACTGTGAAATGACTCAAAGGAGAGCAGACAAAGGGCCTGGGTAGCCCATAAACTGGTCAATAAACCCTCCTCTCCCCAACAATTGACAGGTACATATGGAGCTCCCAGCACCAAGTCAAGAACTCAATGAGATAGTAAGAGGGTGCAGAGACTAGTTTTCAGTCTTTGCATTTCTAGACTTCTCTGCAGAATTTGATACTGTTGGCCAATTTACGGAACCTTCCTTGACTTCCCTTATATAATCTCCTGCTCTCCTCTGACCTCTTTGGCTATACACCACCTCCTCTGCTCCCTTACGTGGCCCACTCCTTTAATGTTTACTTTTCCTGGAATTTGTCTTCAACCTTCTTTGTTCCTCCCTCAGCCCGCTTGCCTTGGATGAATTCATCTGCTCACATGGCTTCAATTACCACCTACATTCTGATGACTGCAAAATCCACATCTCCTCTGAGACCATCCACCCATCGCCCACAGGACTTCTCCATCTGGAGGTCCCCACCTGTGCTTTGAAGCCATTGGACCCCAAATGAGCTCACCAGCCCGCCCTATCAGCACCACCAAAATAGCCTCTTTGGTTTCTGTCCCTTGGATACTCTGGCTCAGTGAGGGTCCTCAATTTCCATCTGGTCACTCAAAGTAAAAATCTTGGAGTCAGACACCCCTGACTTTTCCACACTGCCCCATCCAGTCCTTTCTAGTCTACCTTCTTCAAATCTCTTAAATCCTTCTCTGCCAATTTTATCCATGTGCCACCTCCCTGATTTCAGCACTCATGTGGACTGTCATAGTAGTCTTCAGACTGGCCTCCTCTTCTCACCTTCAGGGACTTTCCCTGACAAGACACACAGGGCCTTCTATGATCGGGCCTCTGTTTACTTCCCCTTTCTTATTTCTTTTGCCTCCATCACTTACACCCCACACAGTAGCCAGGTGAATTGTGGTTCCTTCAACCACACCATGATTTTGCACATGCTGTTCCTACTGCCTGTAATGCCATCCCTTGCCCCTGTGGTCCTCATTTCCAAGCCTTTGCTTATTTTAGTGGGTCTCCTTGGCTATACCCTGCCTAGACTTCACATGTACTCTGTGAAGGTAGAGATGAGACCCAGACCCCACTGGCCTGCCCCTGTCTCATCCTCTTGGGGCTCATCTCCAGGAACGGACACATACCATTCAGTGAGGTTCGCTCTAATGAAGGTGATGGTTGGTCTAAATCCAGGTCAGAAAACTGGATAAAGTCTTTTTTTGCTTTTTAGGGCTTATTTAGGGGCTGCTGACTTGTGAGAAAGCCAAGACGAAGTACAATTTGATTTCCATTTTTTAAAAAAGAAAACTCACGTGTGTTTCATTCTTCACACTTGGATGCTCTTTAGTATTCTTTGTAAGATTCTTTCTCCAGGGTGGCTTAGCTGAGCTATGTGGCTCTCACATAAGCTGCAGGGCCAGACCTGCATTTGCATACATAATCAGAACTGCCTGTCTGCACTAGTCTCCCCAGCAAGCAGCTCACTGAGAGAAGGCTCGGGCTGCCCCCGCAGATGTGGGTGGCATCTTTCCGGCTAGGAGGGCACCTGACTGCTCAAAACAACACAGTTCCTGAATACCAGCGTGATCCCCATGCCGGCAAATTGGGCCAGCAGGTCCGGTGTCCTTGATCAATCATTCCTGTGACATTTATTGGGCATCTACTGTGTGTAGGGCACTGTGTGGCTGTTGAGGTCTCGGTCTTAGGTTGGGTTTCCCACAAAGCAGACTCTGAGACAAGGTCTAAAATCCAGATAGTTTATTCAGGAGACTCCCTAGGAGGCACAAGTGAGAGAATGAGAAATTGAGACAGGGAAGGAAGAAAAGCCAATGACGGGTGCTTTAATGAGCAACTTACTGCTGTGGGCAACTGGGGTGCAATCTCCCTGAGGACTCTCTGAGGCACCGTGTAGAACCTGCTGGGAATCCTCTCTCCCTGGAGGCCGAGAAGCCTGGGGCATCAATGCACCAACTCTCATCCCAAGGGCCATTAACTGCCTTGGCCCCAGGCGTATTAGCTTCCCTGCACTTCAGGTTTGTGCCTACCCGCAGCAGAGCAAGCTCCTGAGGTGCTGTGGAAACCCTGAGGCCCAGGAGCCGGGAAAGGCAGGGTCTCGAGGTGGGAAGTTGTCAGTGTACTTTGAAGCTGCCCACCATGGCTGCAGGTAACTCAGGTGGGTCAAGGTGATATGGTCAATGCAATGAAGGACGAGACATCAACAGGATTGTCTACAGATAGGGAGGTGAATTACATATGGTACCTCTGCCTTCAAAGAACTCGCCACCTTATGGGAAAGACAAACAGGCCAACAATCTAACCATTAGCTGCTGGGATAAGTCCTGGCTCAAAGATATATACAAGCCACGTGGGGGAATATGATTTGCCCCGGGCTGGGAGAGGTGGAAGATCAGTGACATCTTCCAGGAGGACATGATATTTGGGCTGAGCCTTGAAAGATGCACATTCCTCAGGCGCAGAAGGAGGAGCAGTGAACTTCAGGGAGCACAGGCAGCGATCCCCAAGTGTGCAAGGTATGTGTAGTGAAGCACAGGCCACCTGGCATGGCCAAAGCTTTGGCTGCTTTACAGGGAGCAGTGGGTGATGTGGCCAGAATGTAGGCTGCGGCCAGATTGTGCAGGAACTTGAATATACCAGAAGAAGGCATTTGCACTGCAGCCCCTAGGAGGCAACGGGAGCCTATCAGTGCTTAAATAGCGCCATGTTCTGAGCTTTAGAAAGCTCCCTCAGAGAGCAGCTTGAAGGGTGGGTTGGATGGCAACAGGTGAAATTGGAGCCCAAGGATCATGATTAGGAGGCGTTTCAGTCAGGCTCTGGGCAGGAAACAGATGGCACTTTCAAAAGGAGTGGAAGAGTTCCCAGACACCAGAGAGTCCAGTCCCACGGCTACAGAAGAAGGCCACTCGACAGGAGCTGGGGGCTTAGGTAGAGGAAAGCAGCCAGGGCCAACCTCATACTGGCGGGAAGGGCGAGGGAGCCAGAGGAGCAAATACTCCAACTTCTCTGTCTGTCCACTCTCTTAGATGTCCATCTCTGTCCATCTCTGAGATGCCCATTGGTTAAATCCAACCAGAAGCCAGATGGCAGTTGATGCTTCTGCCCCATTGATGCATCCCACAAAGGCTGGACTTTCGAGGCTCAGAGCAGAGTGGAGAAACACAAAGAGTGGGTCTGCAAGAGCAAACGGGGTGTTCAGCCCAGGAGGTCCCTGTAATTGGCCAGGTCAAAGATGACAGCAGGTGAGTTAGTTTTCAGACCATGGAGTCTGAGGAGTCTGTGGCACTCTCTAGTGGAGGTGGTGAGTGATCTGAGGACACAGGGCTGAAATTCCTGCCACTAAAGGATCATTTCTTGGGTGTCAGTCTCCTTCTAATGAGCACATACTTCTGAGAGGGGTAAGGCTTTGTCTATTATCCACCTTTAACTTCTGTATAAAATGGAGTGTTGATGGTGAGTAAGGGCAAAGCCTGAACGAATCTTTGAGAAAAAGGGCCTTGTGGAGAGAAGCCATCATGGGTCTCCATGGAGCCATGTTGGAACCTTGGTAGCCACAGAAAAACAGGAGGGGAAGGGAGACAGCACAACTCTGGAGACAAAGAGCTAAGGGAAGAGAGTGTGGGAGGACACTGGAAAAAAGCTTAGCCTGGGCTGCAAGTGCCAAGGCCTGCGCTTAACCAGGAGTCTGTGAGAAAGAGGCCAGCTTCATGGAAATCCACCTACTGTACACACACACTGCATGCACACACACATGCACACAGGCAGTACACAAAGATAACCCCTGCAGATTAGTCTGATAGGACTGCTGTAACAAAGTGCCACAAACTACGTGGCTTACAAAACAGAGATGTATTGCCTCACAGCTCTGGAGGCCAGAAGTCCAAGATCAAGGTGTGGCAGGGCCATGCTCCTTGTGAAGGTGTGAAGGAAGGATCTGGTCCAGGCCTGTCTTCCAGCTTCTAGTAGTTCCTTTGATTGTGGCAGCATAACTCCAATCTTCACATGGCATTCTCCCCATGTGCATGTCTGTCTCTGTGTCCAAATTTCCCCTTTATAAAAGAACACCAGTCATATTAGATTAGGGCCCATCCTGATGACCTCATCTTAACTTGATCATCTGCAAAGACCATGTTTCCAAATATGGCCACATTCTGAGGTACTGGGGGTTAGAACATATCTTCTTTTGGAGGGACATGATTCAACACATAATGTCCCCCAATGCTCACATGGAGTTGGTGTGACCCGCCTTTCCCTAAGTCAATCTTTTTATGGGGTCCAAGGAGTCTTGGGGATGTTGAAAGCATTAACTCAGCAATCCTCCCTAGGGCCACAGAGTGTAGGGATGACATGAGCCCACAGGGAGAGGAGTCCTCCCTGGAGGGCCTTAAGGGAATTTTTTAAATACACACACAGAAAATGCAGGCATAGAGATCCATAGTTGAATTTCAAATACCCAGAAACTACAAGAGTATCACGGTACATTTATTAAGCACTTGAGTCATGCCAATGTCTGGGCTTGGATTTCCCCAAGCAGACCCTGAGACAAAGATCCGGGTGCAATGATTTATTCAGGAGGCACTGCGAGGGGGTGGAGCAGTTAGAGAGGGGAGAGGGGAAAGCCAGTAAAGGGTGAGCAAATGACTGTGTTACCACAGTGGGCCACTGGGGCTCAGTGCCTCCAGAGACCGCTGAGAAACTATGTGGAGCACGCCTGGGTGTAGGAGCTGGGGTTTTTATCTACCAACTGCCATCTCTCACTGCTGGAGGGGCAATTGCTCAGGCAGAAAGAGGCAGGAAGCCACCAGCTGACTGGGAGCTAACTGCAGTGAACCTCCAGGCTGGGCCACAGGCAGGTGGGTGGAGCACGAATAGCTTCTGCTAGCCCCAGGCACCGTACTTGAACCTCAGCACAGAAGCAAAGTAGGTATTATTACCCTCACTTTGCAGATGAAGAAACCAAGGTTCATGGGGTTCAAAAACATTCTAAAATTCACCAAGTTAGTAAGTGGTCTATCCAGGATTAGAATCCGTTTCTGTATGATTTTTAAGCCAATATTCCTAACTACAAAACTTTATGACTGCTCAGCTAATAAAAGTGTTTTGTGTTATGTTATTCTAATAAGATGAGATTTTTTTCTGCGTTGGATCGGGAACTAATACTGACACCAAGTAGAGACACAGTGACCCCGGGCAGATCGCTTACACCTCAATCACCAGCCTTTGGAATGTGAGCTTAATTCTCCTGCGTTTCTCCACACAGTGCCCTGAGATTTGTTTCTGAGATGTGCTGGAAAGGAGAGGCCCCTGCCTGGACGCCCTGCCAAGGCCTGTCAGGGGAGAGTGGTTTGATGTCAGGACAGAGGCCCATGGCAGTCACACCCAAGTTCCAGTTGGCGTCCATGTGGTCCCCGGCTTTTGTGGACTCTCCCTTTTCCAGGCTTGCCACTGCCTGTCCCTTCCGCAAGGCCTGGGGCGGCAGGGAGAGCCTGCAGAGGGGCCGCTTAAGTCTCTTGCCACCTACCGCTGCGATGACATTCTCCCCTGGTTGGCGTGGAGTGACAGTGATAGATTAAATGCACCAATTAAATTAGATCCTATTTTAAAGAGCTTGAGCTGGATTTACTTTTAATTATAGTGCTGTGCTCGCTGATGAGGTATTGTCGAGGACTTAACAATTGGTTGATTGTGCATCCGAGTGTTCAGAGCGCAGTTTCTGGGGAGAGGCAGGGGAGGGCTTTCTTCCTGAGGAGCTCCTTGGGATAAGACAGAGGAGGGAAGAAGCAGGCAGGGAGAGAGGGAGAGAGGGGAGGATGTCTTGTCTCCACTGAGACTCCATCTCTCTTCTCCTCATTTTCTGCTTTATGAGTCCCATGTTACTTGGAGGTTTAATGAGCCCAGCATAGGATAGAGAAATGGGCCAGAGGCCATGGAGTTGTTCTGGCTTGGGGCCCCATCCTGCCTCTGCCCTACTTGACTGAATGTGTTACCCAGGCGAAGGTAACTAAACTGTCCTGCTGTTTTCTTTCAGTGAGTCATTCATTCATTCATTTCAACAAGTATTTATTGAGCTTCTAGAATGCACTGGCACTGTTCTAGGTGTTGGGAATAGAGCGATGGACAAAACAGGAAAATATCTCTGTTCTCGTGGAGCTCACATTCTAGTGGTGGTGGGGGGTGGGCAATAGACAAACATATTACCCAACAACAGGTAGTGATAAATGCTGAGAGGAAAATAAAGTAGGGTAAAGGAGCAATGGACAGGAGACTCTGTTTTAGACAGTGAGCAGGGAAGGTCTCTCTGAGGTTGATGTTTGAGCAAATTCCCAAAGTAAATGAGGGGCTGAGCTGTGTGGTTATCTGGAGGAATAACATTCTAGGCCAAGGGAGGAATGAAAGCAAAGAACCTGCCCCTGGTCAGGTGGTGTCCCTGTTGCCCCCTAGACCCTCCACCATGCTACCAGCTAAAGCCTATCCATGTGACCACTTCTCTCTGCCTTTAGAGAGGCAGGCTCTTGGATCTTTGTGATCACCCTACTGGGGGTCCAGTCACCGGAGATGCTGATCTACAAATGTGTCTGGCTCACGCACTGATTAAATGATGCACCTTGGCTCTCCCCTTTGAGGAAACTACTTTTGGGACCTGATTCTGTTGTAACAAGAAAGAAGAAAATTTATGAACAAAAGCCCATAAGCCAAGTTTACACGTGCACGGTTGTATCTGAAAAGTTCCTTGGACCATAAATCCAGACGCTTGGGTTTTGGCTCCTGTTTTGCCTGCCACTTACAAATCAAGTGAATTTGGGCAAATCTCTCACCCTTCTGAGCTTCAGTGTTGTCATCTGTAAAGTGTAAAATGAGTCCTTTGTACTAGACTTACAGTACCTTGTAGCTAAGGATGGGGGCAGCGGGCAAGATTTTGTGAATCATGGAATCATGAAAAGGGAGAGGGAAAAGGCCTAGGAAGAGGTCAGAGAAGCCTCCAGCCTTAGCCCCTGGACATCAAGAGTTTTCAGAAATCTTTGCCTTCAGCTTAGAAGTGACAGCCCCGTTGGTGGCTGGAGTGGCAAAGAAGTTCTTCCTCTGACTCAATTTGGGTCCCTAGAAGGAGAACTGAGACAAGAATTCAAGTTCAAGCAGTTTATTTGGGAGGTGATCCCAAAATACACTAACAGGGAGAGTAAGGAAGTGAGACAGGGCATCATCAAGCCAGTTGCCACTGTGGGGACATTGTGAGTCTGTGTAGAACACATGCCTCAGAATTCTACCACCTGAGGGCAGAGAGCCGGGGCATTTATACACCCAGTGGTGTCAGTCAATTGTTGAGAGTTGCTCTGGGGCATTGGGAGTGGTGTTGGCAATTCTGACCCTCAGCAGCAGCAGGCAAGTACACTTCTAAACTTGAGGAAGCCCTGAGATGAAGGAATGAAGGAGCTTGTGGTTGTAAGTTTGGTGGCACTCACTAAAGTGAATACGAACAAGATTCTGACAACAGGACTTGTGCAGCCACCAAAACAGGCAGCACCTCCCCAGATCAACCTTGCAGGCAAGAGGCCCCAACTTGGGCTCCAGAGCCACACCAGGGAGGGCCACTCTTCAGCAGTAGGTGGCAGGTCTGCTCCCTGGTCCAAGGTCCACACCCATGTGGTCAAGCCTCTGGCCTTTGGGAAGTAGCAGGAACAGGAAGCAGGAAAGGGAAGACCAGCTGAGAGAGACTGAGCTTAGTGCCCTGTGAAGTTCAGTACGCCATGGAAATACAATGTGCTCAGCCCCTCAGATGGCGGACAAGCCTGGCAGATGGAGATGTCTCTGCGTGTTGCCCCCTGCAGGAGATGCCATTTCCTGACTGACAAGAGAGTGGTTGTCAGTATTACCATAGAAACCAATAAGACCCACCCAAGGACCCTGTAGTGATGGAATAGACGGAGTGGAGACCAGAATTCCAGGGAATGTACCTCTATGGCAGGAGGCCAAAGCCAAAGATAGATAGTTTCCTTGCTCTTGACATTGTAATTGTGACCCATATTACACATACAAGCGTGCGCGCGGGCGCGCACACACACAGACACACAGACACTCCGCCCTAAGCTGGTTGGGGCCTGGGAAAACACCTGTCACAATGTTGTGCCTACTTGCTGTGTAAGCAGGAACAAGTGGGTGTCTCTGTTTTCCCCTCCATAAAATGATTCAGATGGTACCGGTTCCTTGGCCTCCGCCGTGGGAGGCAGCAAGAGCTGATGAAAGAACGTCTGAGAGGCATTTGGAGCATCTTGAAAGAAAGAGGTTGTCAAGAATTCCTGTTATGAAATGCTCGTTTTCCTTTCCTTTTTAATTCGAAACCTTATGCGTTTTCAAATTGCATTTAAGATATTTCAGACTAGCAGCTGTTCTGAGACCACAAGCCATCCAGAGCCACTGACCACAAAGTTAAGGTAAAAATAAAATCCGAATTAAGAAGATGTGCTCCTGACTTGTGGTCAGATTCCAGGTTGGATCTTAAAAGCTTCCTCTCTGGCCAGCTTCCTGTGCTGACCCCCAGGCTCACTTAGCTCTGGGCTGCTGCGTCTTCCTTGCCATTATAGATTGAAAACAGGAAATTAAGGGGCCTGTCGGGGGATGGTAAAGCTTGAAACAACTTCAGAGAACAAGCTGATGAAGTCATAGATCTTATCTGCCTGCCTTTTCCTTGTCGGGTTTCTTTAAAGATAAGGTAGTGAATCAAAATGTTCTGCCGTTTTTTTTTTTTCAAGATGGAAGAAGAGGAGGATTTCTTTAATGCCCCTTTCCCTCCCAGTGTTTCCAAAGATAACCAGATGAGAGAAATGCCTCGATCATGTGCACGTGCATGTAAAATGCGATTACAGGACAATTTCCCCATCTTGGTCCCTGAGGGCTGGGGGAAGAGCGGGAGGAGGGATGAGGCTTGGGATGGAAAGGAGGCAGGTAGCCACTGGGGCCTCGTGTCATTGTTGTTGATGATGATGTTTTTGTTGTGCTTATTGTTTTATTAAGGCAGGGTGCAAGCCAGAGGGGACACTGTGGGCCTATGGCCAGTTTGTGCGGTGGAACTAAATGAAGATGACTGTCAGAGGATGAAAGAAAGGGGAAAATGCTGTGTGTCGAGGTCCTGCCTGTGAGATGTGGGGTACACCTAGCAGGAACGCGAGCCCCGTGGGCATATTCATAAGTGCTGGGTCCCCCAGGCTGGGCTGGGTCGGGCAGCAGTATTATATTGCGAGTGGCTTGAAGCAGCCTAGGAGGACAAGTGTGAGATGGGGTGAAGGCAATAAGGCATCCAACTGGCCACTCAGGTCTGAGGGGTGAGACCAGAACAATGAGCCATAAGTACAGATATTGAGGGGAGCGGGGAAGGTGGGAGACAGGGGTGGGACAGCTTGGGGGGAGAAAAGACCTTAGGGTATAGTGACTAAGGACAGAGGCTTTGGAACCAGCAGATCTCAGTTCAAATCCAGCTCTGCCACAGGCTTGTGACCCAAGCCTTTTTTTTTTTTCCCATAAAATTGGTTGATATCTATATCATGGGGTTGTTATGGAAATTAAACAAGTTAACGTTTTAAAAAGTGCTTGAGGCTGTGAACTGTGTAGGGGGCTGTAAGGATGTATTTATGTGGTTCCTGCAAGATAGTGCTGGGGGAGGGGGGGGCCTGCCAGGTTAAAGGGAAAATACAAAGGTAGACACTAAGCTTATTTATGAAACAGCTTCTATGGCCTTTTGGTGAACCTAGAGAACAATTTACATCTGGCAAAGCAAAACTGTGATGAGCAAGAGGTTCTGGGTTTTGTGAGCTGTTTGGGGCAGCCCACTGGGAAAGGAGGCCCCTGACTCTCTTAAGCAGTAGACACCTGGCCTTGGCCCTGCCCCACCCTGCCAAGGGTGATGGATGTGGGTCAGGCCCTACAGAGGCCAGGCTTCTCTCTTGAGGCCATTAGCAAAGAGGAACTTGCAGGAAATGAAGAAGAAGGGATCTGTGGGGTGAGGGAGACTGGGGAGGGATGGCGGGATAATACAGCAGAGGTTGGGGCAGGGGGCATTGTGCAGTGCACAACCTGCATAGCTGTACAGAGAAGCCTAGGGGTGGGGATGTGAGAAGAAGTAGAGCAAATTAGAGAAGAAAAAGGCAACAGGCAGGGCAGCAAAGAAGTACACAGGGGATGACTATTCCAGGTTTGATTTTATGCACAGCCCAAGACAGCTGAAGGACTGTTGCCTTTGAAGTTCTCTCTTTCACTGAAAAGTTTAATGTAAATCTAAAAGCACAGGCCACAGGCCATGTGCTTGTTCCAAAAGAAGGAAAAAAGAGAAAATGAATTAGTATCCCTGGGAGAGGGACTCAGCAAACAGGCTTATTGTCCTCTCCCACCAATATCTGCACCTCTCATAGGGGCACCAACATGGAAGGAAGGATCCTCCAAATATTTTCTCATCTCTGCTCATGGGCCCCAGGTTCCCACCTCCTCCCACCCCCTAGGCCCTGGGGAGCTCGCTTCTGATTAGGGCAGAGCCTCCTGTGTTCACATTCACAAATGAGTATTAGCCTTTGAAAACCCCTTCTGGGTGAGCAGAGGCTTCCAGGTGAGGCATTTTAATGAACTTCCTCCAGGCATCTTGGAGCAGCCTGGCGTTACCACTGGACACTTGGGAGCCAGGCTCTTCTGGGTGGTGGAAGGGTGATTGGAAGCCTTTACACCCAGCTCACGGGTTCAAGATGCCCCCACCACACACAGATATGTGCAGGAGGAGCCAGAATGGCCCTTCGAGGCAATGGGCTCTACTCTCTTTGTCAGTGATTCTCAGCCCTGGCTGCCCACTAGAGTCACCAAAGGAGCATAAAAAAATTCTGTGCCCAGGTTCCGCCCTGAATCAATGGAATTAGAACCTCTAAGCGTGGAGTCCAGGCATCCATATTTCTTAGAACCTCCTCCAAGTGATTATAACCACCAAGGCTGAGAAATTACTACTCTAAGAACTTAAATGACTTCAAGTAGCAACTCATATTCCCTCTCTGGGCCTCAGTTTACCCACCAGCAAAACAAGGGTGTTGGACTTCGTAATCTGTATATCCTATTAGTTCTAATATTCTGCAACTCTGTGATTGAGCATCAGGTAAGACACCCATAACGTGTACTCATGAGTACACAGGCACTCAAAACACACATACACACACACCCACATGCACACACACACACACACACACAGTCTCTCCTGCTCTATTCCACAACTTTCAACTTGTCCCTCTCAGTGTGCAGAAGTCCTTGATCTCCACTGCTCCTCCAGCCCTACCCTTCCTTCCCCAAAGGGACTATCAGAAAATTCCAGAAACATTTTAGATAGAAGACCAAAAGTCAAAAGTCCTGGGGCAGTAACAAGAAGGTGAGTTTGCTGAGAGAACTGAAGAGGGAGACACAGGTTCCCAGCCTGGAAGTGCCCTGGAGGTCCCATCCATCCCTCTGATTATTCCTGAGGAAACTAGACTCCAGAAGGAGGTTGGTTGTCCAAGGTCACTTAGGTAGTTAGTGGCAGAGCCAGGGAAAGTTCAGGACCCAAGTATGGTCTAAGGACCTTATGCATCAGAATGATCCAGGGAGTGGCTTAAAATGCATATTCCCAGGCTCCATCCCAGATTTAACATGGCAGACTCCTCGTGTGTGTGTGTGCACGCGCGCGTGCGTGAGCGAGCAGGGCAGGAATCTGATTTTAAATTTGCTTTCCTAGTAAGACCAGAACTATTCTGCACACCACTGCCCTGAAAGCAAGGAAACAGACCTGGCGTGCTAGAGGCCAACTAGCCCAGGGGCACCCCCACATCTGCCCTTTCCTTTCAATCCTGAGACCTGGGACAAGTGTCGGGCTCGTAAGGCTTGGCGGTGAGAAATTCTCAGTGCACGTCACTCTTTCTTGGAGAGCTGGGTGGCTCAGTGATGGCGAGTGGCGAGACAGTGATGGGAGGCAAATGACCCAACTGTGACCCAAGGCTGGTGCCTGACTGGATGGACTGAGGTCACAGGGCCATTACTGGCACCCTTCCCCACCGGGAGCCCGCTGGAGGAGTGCCTGTGCTGAAGGGAGCCCCGGTCAGCAGCAGCAGCCCAGCCCGTCAAGGAGGTCAAGGCTGAGTTCAAGGGCACGGCTGTAACATGGGCAAGGCCAAATTGTGGTCCGAGTCTGATTGGATCTCATTCACCCTTTTGTGGTTCAGCAGATGTTAGATCTGCTGTCTTTTGACTCTGCCCCGACTATAATCCCTTAGTGAAACTTTAAACTCGAGGGCCTGCTCTACACAAGGCTGTCTGCCAGCCGCTTCTGTTCGCAGACAGGGGCGGTAAAAATAACCGTGGGTGGCATGAAGTGAGCACCTGTTATATGCCAGGCTGTGTGCTAGGTGCTTTACAGACATTTCCTTATTTGATCCATACGAGTGTGGTAGGCAGGATAATGGCCCTCAAAGATGTCCACATCCTAATCCCCAGAACCTATGAATGTTACCTTATCTGACAAAAGGGACTTTGTAGATGTGATTAAGTTAAGGACCTTGAGATGGCGATATTAGCCTGGATTATCTGGGTGGGCCCAGTGTAATTGCATGGGTCGTTACTAGAGAAAGGCAGGAGGGTCAGGGTCAGAGAAGGAGATGTGAGGATGGAAGCAGAGGTTAGAGATGAGAGAAGATACTACACTGCTGTCTTTGAAGAAGGAGGAAGGGGCCACGAGCCAAGGAATACAGGCAGCACCGAGAAGCTGGAAAAACAAGGAAACAGATTCTCCCCTATTGCCTCCAGAAGGAACACAATACTGCTGCCACCTTGATTTTAGCCCAGGGAGACCCATTTTGGAATTCTGACCTCCAGAACTGTAAGAGAATAAGTTTGTGTTGTTTTAAGGCAATGTTTGTGATAATTTGTTATAGCAGCCATAGGAAACTTATATAATAGTTACTCCCACTTCATACATAAGAAAATAGAGTCTCTGAGCAGTAGAGGACTTTCCGAAGGTCACTCTGGTGAGTGGCATAGTCAGGATCAGGACCCAGGTCTGTCTACTCCCAAACTCTGTGCTGTTTTTAACTCTGTCTCCTACTATATCCTTGTCTTTCTTTCATTCATGCAATTGCCTATGGTGTGCCAGCCACTGGGCTCAGCCCTGGAGTTACAATCAGGAACACAACAGCCTCAAGCCTCGCTCTTAGGAGCTTCCACTCCATTGTGGGGGACTGAGTAAATAGGCAATGACAGTACAGGCCATCAGGGCTGGGCCAGGGCAGGGGGAGCTAGGGTGCTTGTGAGAACATAAAGAGCAGGACCTGTCCCACACACTCAAGGTCAGGAAAGGCTTCTCAGAGGAAGGATGAGTCAGGGCTGGCCAGAGTGGGGAGTGGAGTACACAGAGAAGAGAGAAAGTGAGCTTCAGTCTCTTCCTACTGCCCATCCTCCACACTCCACTATCATGTTATGCAAATCATTCACAGTGGACATTTTTGCTGGTCTGCCTTCTTTGGGTAAGAAGGATCCCTGACTTTCCCGTAGAGAACCATGCCTCCTCTGCAGCCGTGCTTTGGGTGGAACTGAGCACATCTCAGGTCCCGGGGTGGGGCTTAAACCAATTCAAGACCCTCTCCCCTTGGCCAAGTTTGTACCTCTGAGTCAATGCTGGAGCCTCTGGGTGGTAAGGGAGTCAAGGGGGGGGGGAATGTTCCTCGTCCTTCTCTTCCTTTTTCTGGAGCTAACGTAAGAAATTTTCTCTTCCACTGGATGATGAAGGGTGAAGGCAGGACACTTGGCTACACCTGGGCCACCTACAACCAAAAGAGGAGGGCTTGTCAGTGGTCCAGCAAGTGTGAGGCAAGTTGAGGGCCTCTGAACTGCATCGTATTGTCATGGTTTGTGGAGAGGGGCCCTAGAGGGAAGTGAGGGCATGGCTGGAAAGCCTGGCAGAAGACATGTTTGTATAAGAACCCATTGTATCACGGGAAAGATAATCGCGGGCTGGGGCAGAGTTTCCTCTTGGGCTTTCAGGCAATGGCTCTGCCCTGGAAGCTAAGCCCCTGTCTTGTACCTGAGTATCGGCCAATAAACATTTGTTAAATGAATGAATGAATAAATGAATGCTGAACGAGAGCAAAGGGCAGCTAGGAGCACAGCAGAGCAAATGTGTTGCCCTGTAATAGCTGTTAACTGACCTCAGGAGGAAGGATGTGGAGCCCCTGACAGAGAGAGGGCTCTGACTTTGGGGGGAGTGGGGACTGAGCCAAGAGGAGCAAGCCATGCCTAAATGGGTGAGTAGATGAAGGACAATTGCCTCTGAACAGAAACCATGGGGGTGGGGCTGGGGCAGGCTCACCTAAGGCCCATCCTGGAGTAGCCAAGTGAAATTTCAAGCCAGAATTCTAGATATTTCACTGAATGGGGCCAGAGCTGGTGACTATTCTTGGTACTGTTATTGGGGGCCTTTTTTCATTCACACTCTAGCATGATGGAGAAAAAAAATTGATTATTTGACAAACTAGATCCAGCTTCCCCAGTCTGAGGCCCTCAACTCGCCTCACACTTTAGTATTTAACTCACTTTGCAAACACCCATCTGGCAATGTCTCTTCTCTCTGACCTGCTGCTACCCTTCCCTCTCTCTCCGCATACCATAATAAGTCCAGGCACCACCTGAGCTCACTTGTCCAACGAGTCAGAAAAAAACAAGGAAATCTTTTTCGGCCATGGTGCCATTACCATCACTCACCAAATGGTCCTCGTGTCCATCAGAAGACATATTTCAGAATATTCACAGCAATATGGTTTGGAATAGCCAAACTGGAAGCAGCCTGGTGTCCATCAGCAGGGGAGAGGATAGAGAAATCAGGGCCTATTCAGGCATGGTGGAAGGAAGATGAGCAGTTACATGCAGCAACACAGATGAGTCTCACAACCATGATATCGAGCAAAAGAAGCCACATAGAAGAGTCTAGACTGCATGCGTCCATTTTTATATGTATATATTTCAAAGGCAGGTAAAAGTAAATTGTGGTGTTAGGAATTAGGATGGATAGAGTGGAGGGAAGGGATATGACCGGAAGAGGAATGAAGGAGGCTACTGTGGTGCTGGTAATGCTGGCTGTTTTGACATGAGAGTAACACTTTGGTAATTCATTGGGCTGGACACTCATGGGTTGTGTACTTTTCTGCATGTGTGTTTTACTTTATAATAAAAAAAGTTTGGAGTCTATAATGCCATTACCCGGGAAAAAGGAAAATTTACATAGCTGGTGCTGCCCAGTCTGAGGCTCACCTTGCTGTCTCATGCTGTGGGGGACCCAGGCACATGACTCCAAGGGTTGTGCCCGGCTGTGGTGGTCCCAGATCACAGTAGGCCTGGGCTCCTGGGATCACTTTTTTATTTTTAGACATCGGGTTCACTAGACGCCCATGTAGATGTGCAGTTTTCCAAGGGCACACCTGTGGTTTCAAAGGACTGGGTCAGGAGAGGTGTGGAATGCCACTCAGCAGCGCAGCCTCTCCTTTCCTCTTTGTGCACAGACACCTTATCAACACCGGGCTTCTTGCTCTGCAACTGACTTTCAGTCCATCAGGGATGGTCTAAAGCCATCCTGGACCCCCAAAGAGAAGAGGTCAAAGTTTCAATCCCCTTTCTCCTATCAGATCTCTTGCTCCCTATGTAAATTTGCCTGCACCTTCCCTAGAGAATATCGAGTTCCTCCTCCCTGAGACTTAGGCGGGTGCAGGGACAGCCTTTGTCAAGCCTTCTCAGTAACAGTGGGTGTCTGCTTGCCTTACAGACATGAAATTGAAATGTCCAGCTTCAATGATAGGTTCATCATGAACAAAAAGGTCTGCTTCCTGGGGATTTTAGGTCTCCTCTGCTAGGCATAAAGAAACTGATAAGTCTTAAGGATTAACCTCTCTGCCTCCTTGGTTCCCAGCCTCATAACTTCCCATCCCTGCTCTTCGCACAGCTGTAAATGTTTCTATAGTCAAGATCGTCTCGTTTGTTTCTGTACCTTCACTCATAGCACAGTGCCTGACCATGGTGAGCCCACCCTAACAATGTTGGTTGAATGAATAAGTGAATGATGGGCAAATCCACAATCATCCCCATAGCCTGGCTGGTGGAGATTTCCAAGAGTGTGGCTTGAGTAGAAAGCCACCTTTTGGTTTAAGAACCTGGACAGGAGGGAAAGCGAGAGGGCAAGGGAGAGGAGAGGGGGAAGGACAGAGGGAGAAGGGCGGTAAGGAAAAGGAGGGAAGGGGAGAGAAGTTCAAGGAAAGAGGGAGGGAGGGAGGAGAGAAGAAAGGGAAGGAGGCAAGGGAAGGGAGGAGGGAGGGGAAGGGAGAGGGAAGGGAAGGAAAGATGAGGAGAAGCAGAAAAAAAGTAAGAGAAGGAAGCTGTTGTTAAGAGCCAGGAAAGGTCACTAGCTACACAGAGAGCATCCAGTTCATGGGATTCCCAGATGGTTAGCCTTAAGCCAAAAACTCCAATTGAATTATCAAGAATGCAAAGCCCTTGCAGCAAGTAAAATTCTATTACCCAGGGAGGCGTGTCTCCACATGGAAGAGCGTGACCATGTAAGTCCAAGGAGATTTTGTCATACAATTGAAAGATGTTGCAATCCAGGTGAAGCATTTCCAAAGTTAGGAAGACTCCAAAATTTAGCCTGAAATTAGTGTGTATCAACTCACAAAAACATACTCCCTCATCACATACACTCAAACCTTCTCTCTCAGATCGTACAAGGATTGGGCCCTGATGGCCTGAGGCCTCAGCTTCCCTTCTCTGTCTTTCCATCCCCCACCATACCACTAACCTCCTTTAACAGACCTGAGTACTCAAGCATTTCCTAGATGCCCAAGTGGAAGGTCCATTCCCCTTCCCCTCAGGTGAACCTCTTTACTCACCTTCTACCAATAGCCTTCTTTCAGCTAGGAGTTGGTCAAGACATGACTGATTAACCCATTTGCAGAAATGCAGTTGCCCAGTGTATCACTAAAGGCAAAGCTATCACTAGCTTAGCACAGTGGAAGTTTCTTTCTTTTTCAGGAAAAGTCCGGTTGGTGACAGAGGAAGGGATTCAAACCAATGGAAAGCTCTGCCTCTCTGACAGTAGAGATTCTAATTCCATTGGTTCAGGGTGGGATGTGGGCACAGAATATTTTTTACGCTTCCCTGGTGACTCTAATGGGCAGCCAGGGCTGAGAATCTCCTGTCTTCTAACATTACCCTGGCATCAAAATCCAACCACCAAATATGGGAAATGGAAGAAACAAGTCAAAGGGCCATATGGGAAATATTTCCATGCGAGGCCTAGAAGTAAGATATATCATTTCTGTCTACATCTCATTGGCCAGAAGTCAGTCACATGACCACATTTCACCCTCAAAGGTAGCTGGCAGATGTAGTCCAGCTGAGTGCCCAGAAACAAGACAAAATGGGTTAGGGATCATCCAGCTTATCTCTTTGCCCACCCAAGAGCATTGCTATCTCTGAAATATGATCTTAAGCTTTTTTATTTTTTTTTTTTTTTTTGTGTAAGGAAGATCAGCCCTGAGCTAACATCCATGCTAATCCTCCTCTTTTTTTGCTGAGGAAGACCGGCTCTGAGCTAACATCTATTGCCAATCCTCCTCCTTTTTTTCCCCAAAGCCCCAGTAGATAGTTGTATGTCATAGTTGCACATCTTTCTAGTTGCTGTATGTGGGACGCGGCCTCAGCATGGCCGGAGAAGCGGTGCGTCAGTGCGTGCCCGGGATCCCAACCCGGGCCGCCAGTAACAGAGCACGCGCACTAAACGGCTAAGCCGCGGGGCCGGCCCCTGATCTTAAGCTTAAAGAAAATATTTCAGTTCTTTTTGTTTACTTGTTTTGGATGACAAAAAGGATATGGAGCCTAAGGGAGTTAAAAATTTTAGAAGTTCCCGAGGGAGTTAATGGCATAGCCCCATATTGAGACAGTCTGACTGGGAGGTTGTAAGGATGCAATGTTCACTCACCCTTGAGCTGTGCCAGGGGTGTAGCCATAGAACTAATGGATGTTTGAGGAGGGCATGGTGGGGAATGGGGAGAAAAATGTCCCCGAGAAAATGATGTAAGAGGCAAGACTGAGCAAGGCAGAACAGAGCCCAGGGGGCAAAGGAAACAACTGTAAAGAAAGAGGAGAGGAAGCGCCATGGCTTCAAAAATAGGTGAGACACAGCCGCCGCCTTCAGGAGTTCATAGGCTCTTGGGAGAGAACCAGGTGTGTGTGCACAGCTCCTTGTAGTAAAATACTAATTGACTGTATCTCATGCACAGCCTGGTTTTTCAGGCCACGACTGGTGTGAAGAAGAAAGCGAGTATATGGTCTGAGGGGAGGGGAAGGAACAGAATGCTTCTCTGCCGATGCTGGCCCGCCTAAGTTGGATGTGTAAACCACTATTTAGGTTCTGGAGGACTCAAATCAGCAAGCTGTTCATGCTTGGGAACTGAAGACATTCGGAAAGCCTTCTCCATCCCAGGACTGAGCCAAAGCCATTTGCTGACTGGGACGTATTTGCTGCCCTTTGGTTTTTGCACCTCAGAGCAGGTTAATGAAACTAGGAGTGATCCAGAAAAGAGTATCTGGAAAGTTCCATAAGGACAAACTTGAAAGGTGGAGTATCCTTAATTTGTCTCAGTTCAGGCTGCTATAACAAGTTACCACAGACTGGGTGGCTTAAACAATAAACATTTATTTCTCTCAGTTCTGGAGGCTGAGTAGTCTGAGATCAGGGTGTCAGCATGGTCGGGTTCTTGGTGAGGGTTCTCCTCCTGGGTCACACATGGCTGCCTTCTTATATCCTCACATAGGGGAAGAGAGAGCTCTGGGCCCTTCATCTCCTTGTAAAGGCACTAATCTCATCATGGGGGCTCCACCCTCATAATCTCACCTACTCCTAATCACCTCCCAAAGGCCCCACCTCCAGTCCCATCACATTAGGAGTTAGGCCTTCAACACAGGAATATGAGGGGACAAAACATTCAGTCCATAGCAGCAAGTGAAGGAAAGTGATGAACATCTGTAAATAAAGCGTTTTCACCAAGTCGAGACCAAGAGAGGAGGGGCAGTGCCACTTGAAGCTGCTAACGAGGCTATCCTAGGACAGGAAAAAAGATGCACATGGGAATAGGAAACTGAGGCTTCTTTCTGCCCAAGCGGTGCAACAGGCCTTAAACGTGAGCAGAATCAAGAACGCTGGTGGAAAAGTGGGGCTGGTAAAGTCCAGGGGTGGTGTGTGAGTCATGGGTGGGTGGCCATATTATTTTATCTTCTTACCAGTCTGAGAGAGACATACAGCAAAGTGCACAAATCACAGATGGAGAGCTTGATGATTTTTTACCAACTCGACACAACTGTGCAACCAGCTCCCAGATCAAGAAACAACATGACCAGCACCCTAGATGTCCCCTTGTATTCTCTTCCTTCTATACCTATATGCAACAGCGACTACTCTCTTGACTTCTAACAGCATAGATCAATTTTGCCTGTTTTTGAACTCTGTATAAAGGGAATCATGTAATATGTACTCTTTTGTGTCTGACATCTTTTGTTCAATGTTATGGGAGATTCATCCATATTGTTACATTTAGTTCATTCTCATTGCTATATAGTGTTCCATTGTGTGGATACACCACGCTTTATTTCTCTCTCCTTCTGTTGATAGACATTTGAGTTGTTTCCAGTCTTTGACTATTATGAATAGTCTGGTAAGTGTCCTTTCAGTGAACATATGCATGCATTTCTGTTGGGTAGACACCTAGGAGTGGAATTGCTGGACAAGAGGTACGTGTTTCCTCAGCTTTAGTAAATATTTGCAAACAGTTTTCCAAAGTTATTATACCACGGAGATGCTTCTGAGAGTGAATGGGGTTGCCAACTGGATAAGATACCAGCGCCACAGGAATAAATTGGGACCATCCCAGGCCAACCAGATCAAATAGTCATCCCGTTCACAGAAGGCCTCCCAATCCACATACCTTGGGCATTGCCGGCAGGGCCTGCCGCTGAATAAGTTGGATGTGGTTTGAGACTTGAGGAGCATTCTTGCAATTCTCTGTTCCATAAAGCTGAGAAGCTGCAGATGTCCCTGCAATAAAAATCTATAAACTAACACCTTTCCCCCAGCAAATAAGGGGTTCTGGACACATACCCTCTGGCTAAGCTCTTCTTTTATTATTTATGAGTATTCTCCCAAACATCTTCTCCAGTCTTCTTCATAGAAGTCGGTTGAAGCTGAAACTTTTGGCAGGCCCCTGGACTGCACAGCCAAAAAATTATATGCTGTGCACATCTGCAGTGAGGAATGTGAGGCTTTCTAGGGGAGATTTATTGCCTCCTTTCCCACCCCCTTTTGGAAAGTTTCTGGATGCTGCTCCTTGTGTATAGAATGTGCCTTTGGCTTATCACTACAGCAAGTATAAAAGCAATTAATTTTTCCTCCTTTTGGAAAGCGGAAGTTTTAACTGCACTTCAATACCATTTGCATTTCTGATTTCTATCAAGTTCACACTTCCAGCAAAGAGAGTCCTGCTGATATAATTTGTTTTTTTTTAATTGCACGTTCCCTGGCAGGAAGCTGCTTCTTTTGCCTCCAAAGCAGACAACATGTACACATTGGGAAGAGCTCGGCTCTCAACCTCTGCTGCAGGTTAACTCACCTTGCTGGCATTAGGGAGGCGAGGACAGATATGGGAATTTGGAGCAGGGCCCTCCTGCATTTTTATGTAGACGTTCACATATGCTGAGCTGGTGAAAATCAACTGGCCAATTTGGGTGAAGTGGGCAGATTTTCAGAACCATGTCTTTGTACCTGGTTGTAATTTATTCATATGTTCAGAGAAATTTTGCTAAAATAGAGCGGATTTATTTCTTGCTTGCTTTCACTGATTGAGATCCTTCTATACCGTTTCTACATCATTATTTAGACTTACAGAATGTTTAGTCTTATAAGGGACCCAAGGATCATGTGACCTGATGATCCACTCATGTTATAGGTGAGGAGAGTGTGGTAGATTGAATGAATGGCCCCAATGCTTCACCCCACCTTGCCTCATGGCATTGTCATGGGTGGAGTATACTTCCCTGCCCACTGATATGGGTCACAGCCAAGTGACATGCTTTGGCCAATGGAATGGGCCTTAAGATAGTTCTGAGCCCAGGCCTCAAGAAGCTTCACATATTTCCACGTCCTCCTGGTACCTCTGCTATCATATGAGAAGAACATCCCCACCTAGCCCTCTGGTCCGGGAGGAGCAAAGTTGGCCCAGCCAGCCCCTACTCCTGTGACTTGAAGCAGAGACCCTGCAGCCTAAAGTAATACTGCCACGCTGGGCTCAGCCTAGATCAGCCAAACCCCAGCTGCTCCCTAGATCTGTACTACTCATTACTTTATTGTTGTATGCTACTGAGACTGTGGGTATTTTTATACAGTGATTGCTAACCAATACAGACACTGGAGGCCAGAGAGGAAAAGTGACTCACCCATTGTCACACCACTGGTTTGTGTCAAAGGCAAGTCTAGAACTCATGTCCCCTGTTCTCAGGCCTGCAGCAGTTAGCCCAGGATTTTCACACACATGTGAAAGATACTACTTGGTTGTAGGTCTTGCAGCTTTTCGAAAATGTAGCTTGTAAAAAATTGTTGAGAGAAAACAGATGAGACTTTACATGGCTCTGGGGATTAATAACGTAACGGGGATTGTTCCACTTCTGGTTTGAAGTGAATTTGAGCTGGCTGTTCCACCTCCTCTCCTCCTCCTCTCTGACAGCTGTGGAGTTCCCCAGGACGAAGCGTTTAATGGCTTGGGAGCCGCTCCAAATAGCATCTGCAAGAACCAGGGCTTGAGTAGCCCTGGAGACCATCAGTGACTGGAGCTAGGATTCAGCCCTTTTCTAGAAAGCAGGAACCCCAACCCCCAGCCCAGTGCCCTCAGACCCAGGCCAGCATATGCGAGAAGCACAAGGAAGACCTGGAAAGATAAACTGCCGCACACCCCGCTTCTCTCCCTCCAAAGATTCAAGCCCCGCATTTAGAACTCTGCCCCTTTATGCTGATGACCTCTGAGAGGCAGGTACTTGATGGAGGTAGACGTGGAAAAGAAGTGTCACACTTGAAGCTTATGTCACCCATTTACACCTCCCTGTAAATAAAGGCTCCCACCACCCTTCCCAGGACTTACCACTTACTGACCTGTCTCCCCTTGGCCTGCAGAGAAGGAATGATGGTCATAATTAGAACGCCAACAGCTAACAGAATTTCTGTGTATTATCTTTTCTTACCAATGACTGCTATGGCTGCCTGCCTCCTGGCACAACTCTGGAGCTTTTGTCAGGCTAAAGGACTCTCTTTTCTCCACCTTTAAAACATCCTGTCTTGCTTTGGGCTTGGGCTCAGATAGAGAGCGGGTATGAGAAATGGGGAGAAGAAAACTCCATGTTGTCATATAATTATGTATATGTGATATTTGATCAGTATCTGCCTCCATTCTATATTATAAGTTCAAAGAAGGGAGAGGTCACATCCACTTAGTTCCCTGTTGTATGCTTGGTTCAAGCCACAACACCAAACACGTAGCAGCATCAGTAAATATTATATGAATGAATGAATTAATGAATAAATAAATGAATGAACACAGCTGTTCTGGGAGATAACCCACAGATGGCATCTTTGCACACCCAGCCTGACACTGTTCAGCATGTCAGACCCAGGCCTATGAGTCCTTTGGCATCTGGTTGAGGCCCCTCTGCCACTCCCCATGGCACCATGCCATGCTAAGCTTGTCTTGACAGATCAGTCACTGCTGAGCTGACATCTCTATCACCCAGGCCTCCCTCATGACTGGAGGATACAGGAAAGACACTGGGAACTGTGGCAGCCACAGCAAGTGATCGAACTCTCCTCTCCCCCTGGGGTAAACCTGGTCTCCTGCTCCTGCCCAATTCTTACTCTGGATTCAATGGCTGGAGTTGGCGAGCTGGCAGCATCTGCTGCTATCTGGGACCAAGGCTTTTCATCTAGTGCCTTGTGCCAGCTGGGCAACAGACCAAAGTCACCAATGCAAAGGAGAGTCCAAACTGGCAGGTACCACCAACTACCTATGACAGGGAGGAGAGTCTGACAGGAGGTGTCTGATAAGGGGATCACATGGCCTTTATCCTTGCTCACTGCTGTGAGAGGTTATCTGAGTCCAGTTCAGAAAGGATGAAAAAAAATGTTTCTGAGTGCTTCTGGCTTCCTCTGGTACATGTGTACTGCCTTAGTCCGGGTTTCCCTGAAAGCCTACTCTAAGATAAGATGTGGGTGCAGTCGTTTAGTTGGGAGGTAATCCCACAGAGTGGGAGTGAGGGAGCAGGGAGGGTGAGACAGGGAAGGGAGGAAAGCCGATTTAGCATGTGCTAATGAACTGTGGGCACCTGGTGATGCTCCAATGAGAAATCCCGTGGAGGACACTTCAGTGAATGGGGAGTCTGGGGCATTTATCCACTTCCCCTTGTCCCGCATTGCTTCAGGGTTGCCCCTCCACCATTAACTCCCTCACATTTCCCACTTGCACCTGTGCTAAGCTAAGCAAATTCCCATGGCTCTGGAGAAAGCCCTCAGACAAAGAAGCTGAGAGATGAAGGCCCTTGGGTTGGGGAGGAGGGTGGCTGTGGTGTGCTCTGGAACAGTCCTTCTCAGCTACAATGAATTCAGGTGGGTCCAGAGAGTATGGATGGGGCATCAGCAGGGTCTGCATATTTTTGCTTACAGTTGGCCTGGAGTCAGAAGACATGGGTCCGAGGCCTCTTCCACCTAACTATGAGATCTTAGTCAACTCCCCCTCAGCCTCAATTTCCTTATCCAGAAAAAAATAATAAATTTTGCCTATCCAACTTTGAGGGGTTGTTGTGGAAATCAAATTAAAGCAGAGAATCAAATATAACTTACTTTTATGTTTATATGAAATCTTGTTCCTTTAATTAACTTGTCCAAAAAGCTATACTGCTCACCTGTCAGTAGGTTAAATATGGAGGGTTTCCAAGGATACAAGTTGTCAAAGAAACTTTAAGAGACCAAAGGTAAAATCCAGTTGCAGATGGGAATGTGTCAATGAGTCAACCTACAGTGGGTTCCAGATGTTCCTCTATATAAATTTGGTCTCATAGAAAGGAAAACTGCCATTACTTCATTCAAAGAATTCTTCCCAGATTTGGCTGGCTCTACTTCAGCCTGAGTTGTTGGTCTCCTCTTCACGCAACCTCCTTCCTCATAAATTCCCCAGTTCCCCAGGGTGATGCTAAGGACATCCTTGCCTCTTGCGTTCCCCATTACTTTAGTTAAGGTGATACTAGCTGTTGTAACTGATAAACCTTCACATCTCAGGAACTTATCACAACAAAAAGTTTTTTTTTTTTTGTTCTCACTCACATGGCAGTCCAGCATGAATTTTTGCTTATAATTGGCCTGGAGTCAGAAGACATAGGTCCCAGGGACATGGGACCCAATGGGACCAGACAGTGATACCAGTCAGGAAGAATGCCTCCATACAATGCTTCCAGAACCCAGGCATCTTCCGTCCTGTGACTTTGCCATCTTCAACACAAGGCTCCTAAAGTTGCCTTGAGGATTGTCTCTATTTCCAGCCAACTAAAGAGAGGAAAGAACATGGGCAATCAAATGACAGGTTTTTAACAGTCCAGGTCTGGAAGTACTGTACATCAGCACTTCCACCCGTGTTCCATTGGCCAAAACTCAATTAACACGGCCACACCTAATTGCAAGGGAAGCTGGGAATGATGGTCTACCTGAGTGCTCAAGAAGAAGAGAAAAGAGTTTGGTGGCCAGATAGCAATCTCGGACATAGCTTCCATAGTCATATGGTCAAGGAAGAGTTAGAATTGGATATACAGCACAACAGGAGACATTGGCCAGAAAGCAAGTCAAGTCTAGGGAAGTCAGATGAGGCAAGGGAGGAGGACCACGCAAGGGCCATGGTTGAGGAAGCCAGCACTGTATATTTATTATACTCCTTGTTGCCTATATACTCACAACCCTGAAGTGCTTAACTTTCTCTCAAAAGCCATGGACTGTCACAACCCCATGTCTTTGCCTGGAAACTCTCCCAACCACATCTAACTGGTCAACCATGTGCCAAGCCCGATGAACCATGCCTCCTGGTATTCATGCCCTTGTGTAATCTCCTCTCCTTGAATCTGGGCCGCTCCTATGACTACCTAACCAATAGAATACAGTGGAAGTTGGAATATAATTCTTGGACAGCCCCTAGCCTAACACTTAAGAAGACCTGGAAGTATCTGCTTTTCCTGCTTGGGAGCCCTGGGTCACCCTTTGAGAAGTCTGGTTGCCCTGCTAGAGAGACCATGGGGAGCAACCATGTGGCAAGGGAGAGGCTCAGAGACTACCTGGAGAGAGAGAAAAGCTCAGCTGAATCCAGCCCCCAGACAAACTGCCAGCTGAATTCAGCCACAAGAGTCATTGACAGCAAGGCCAACAGAAGAATCACACAGCTGATTCCAGCCCAGATTGCAGAATCACAAGCAAATAAAATATTGTTTTAAGCCACTAAGTTTTGGGTGGTTTGTTAGGCAGTAGTAGATAGCTGGAACGATGTCTTTCAAGTATCATGCCAGCCTTTGCCTCTCCTTATATGCATTCCCCTTAGTCCTCCTTCTACCTTCTCTAACAGATCTTTAGCAGAGTTAGGGGCCTTCCTTTTTGACACTTCTCTATACTCCTACAGAATCCTATATACACATTTCTCTTACTATTTCTCACTCTGTGCCATATCATTTGCATTCTTGTCCCTCTACCTTTAAGGGCTATGTATGCACTTTTTGATAGCTTAGACCAAATTTTATTTCTTCCTGTGTTTCCTATGCCTACTACAGTGTCTGACACATAGTGGGTGCTCAAACATGATTCTTAAACAAGCAATCATTGTTTTGCAATTGGTTCGTGGACTGGAAGATGGGCTTAATCTAAGGGAGAGAGCCAAAGGGAATGAGAAGGTATATCTTTCACCCAAATGTTCATAAAGGAAACTCAGAGAAGGCCTGTGGGAGAGAATTGTGCTAGATAATCGGATTCACTTTTCTCCAACTCCAGTTGAAACTCCTTCTATTTGGAGATGTTGGGAATCTAAAAACTACATTTTGCAGATTCCTTTCAAACTAGGGTTCTGCCAGCTTGATACAGTCTTGAAAGATCTGGAAGGTGGAAGAGAGGCAGAGGCCATCTCTCTGAGGCAGTTCAGGTGGCCAAGTGGGCTCTGTCCACATGAGCGTTGGCAGCAGCAATACTCCATAGACCACTGTCTGGTCAACAGCGTTATGGATGTGAGTGGCTGTGAAGGAAGTGACCAAATATGTCTTGACCTCTGGGTCATAGCCATGGTGATGTCTGTCCTATGACACGAAAACCAAAATATTTTTCTCCCTCCTTACTTCCAATGATTTTAAAAGCACCTAATTCCCTCTATTAAATCCCTTTCCACTCGAAATATCTACATTTCTTTCTGTTTCCTGCACTGACTCCTGATGCAGGCGTGCTGATTGTGAACAATAAATGGGAAGAAGGAGAGAAATTTCCTGTATATGAGATGTTGTGGAGGAAGCAGAAGTGGTGCAGCCCTGGGGAGAAGTTGAGAGGCTCGGCTGGCTAAGCCCTAGGCAGTGTGGAGAAAGTGCTGCAAGGGCCTGGGAAAACATCATTGGCCATGGTCTAATGAATGCTGAGAACCCCGGTGGACAAGAGTAGGAAAAGTTTCCAAACTATGGGAGGCATAATTCCCTCATGTAACAAGGAGGTTCAATCGGAGGACGCCTCTGGGGCCTTCACAGGAATTGGGACCACAGGCCTCAAACCTGAGGTTTCCACACACCATCTGGAGGGGCTGGGTAACATGAACTCAAGATCAGGAGCTGGGGCAGGGAGATGCTGTATCTGGTCAAGAATGACAGAAGAATCCAGGCTAAAACTCAAAAGGTTGGGCATTGTTGGATGAGCCTCAAGCACTATATAATCAACCACATTTTACAACAGTGTTGATGACTCTCTAAGTGGGGCAATGCTGGTTTGTTATGACGTATATTTTCCCAGAGGTTAGAAAGTAGAATGGAATTTACTCTACTTCCGTAACAACAACAAAAAGGCCCCTGAGTCCTTGCTGCAAGGGACACCTCTATGTAAACGTTGAAGACAAGATGGCATGGTGGTTTGGAGCAAAGACTTTCACATCAAGAAGACCTGGGTTTGAGTCTGAACTCCACCACTTTCCAGTCGTTTAACTTAAGGCAAGTTAATTAACTGCATTGAGCCTCTATTCCTTAGTTTGAAAATGGAGACACTAATGTTGTCTCCCTCATAAGCTTGCTGTGATGATTAAATGCAATATTTCCTTTTAAAGTGCAAAGCACAATGCCTGGCACACAGCAAATGCTATAAAAATGATGGCCACAAACCCAGTGGATTGTGGGAAATAATCAATTTGGGGCAATTCACTTACACGAAATCTATTGTGAGTATTTAAAAATTCTTTGATACTTAGAAGAAAAAATTATGGTATTGTTTGTTAACGTATTTATATCCATAGTACTAAGATGAATACTTATTTTCAGTGACTGGCAATGAAAATGTTTAATATTTATTTATTAAGGGTTTACAGTGCGCTAGATACTCTTTGAAGCACTTTATATGCGTTAAATCATTTAATATTCTCAACAATCCTATAATGTAGGTACTTTATTATTTCCCTCATCTTATTATAGACAAGGAACTCAGAGCTCAGAAAGGCTAAGTAACTTACCCAAGGTCACACAGCTATCAGGAGGTCAAGTTCAGATTTGACCCCAGTTGTTCTGGCTAACCAGCAATTAACCTCTACCGTAAAGTGCCTCTCATTTGAAGAATATTCTAGGAGAGTTGCTAGATCAGAACTTATTTGTAAGCAGGAATTGTTCTGTTATTAAAGAACTTACAAGGGAGACTAGAAAAAAAAATACATTGCTTGTGCGAGTAAATATTTACACACACCAAAATATTTATGTTCGTATATGTGAGTACTGCTTTCCGCAGGGGGAGAGGAAAATGTGTAAATATTTACTCACTGGAAATAGCTGACAAGTAGTTAGGAAATAAGAATATTTATACTGTACATTGCTTTTTTGCTGTCAAATTGTTTCATCTGGAGTCTATGCACTAATTCCCAAAGTGGACAAGCAACACGACAATCCTAAAATTGTAAATTCAAGGCTCCTTTTGGAGGTTCCTAACTTGGTTATGAGACCAATTTCCAAATAAAGTTTATTCCAATTTTCCTAAATCATATTTTCTAAAAATGTACACTGCCTTTTAAGATGTCCTGATTCTTTCTAGGAGGAATTATCCTTAGGCCAAAAACCAGAGGCTCTGCTGTTATGCCCAGGGCTCCACACTGTGGGTTCTGGCAGGGAGACATACTCTAGGGCCACTTTTGGACGAACATTTGGAAGTGGTTGGGAAGCAGGTCAAATACTGAATTGGCTAGACAATGGCCTCGTTTGGTGGTGACCCCCAGACAGAGCCAAAGACAAGAACAGTTTCAAATTAAAAAAATTATTTTAACATAAATAGTGGGGATTTTGAGAGAGATTGTAACAAAACGGAATTCAAATAAATGAATAGATATATATTATGAGCCTAGTGTTGGCTTTGGGTTGGTGCTTTCACATGTCATTGTGTTTCATCCTTATTGTGACAGATATCCTTTATATCAATTGGATTGCCTTTAGCTGCAAACAACGGAAAATCTTGATACAACTGATTTAAACAACAAAGGATTTATTACTTCATGTAATAAGGAGATCCAAAGTGGGGATGTTCTGGGGTTGATTACTTCAGTGGTTCAACCCTGCCATCTAGGTCTCATGTTCCTTCCATTTTTCCCTCTGCATTCTTGGCGAGATTGCCTCATGATCAAAAGATGGCTGCTCTAATTCTGGAAGTCATTTGCAGATATCACAAAGTCTAACAGAAGAAGAAGAATTTTTATCTTCATCCATCTCTCTTTCTTATTCAAATCTTTCCCAGAAGGCTTCAACAGACTTCCCCTCAACAGACATGGCATTGGCCAGAAATAAATCACACACATATGCCTAACCAATCACTACCAAAGGGAATGGGGCTGCCATATTTAACTTAGATGAATCACGAGTTCTCTGCCTTCTGAGGACAGGGCTGAGGCCTGATTCCTTTGAAGCATATGACGTCCTTGAGCAAAGGTGATTCCTCAATGACACTGAGGTGTGGTAAGAAAGGATGAAGAAGGTAAGTAGTTACTAGGTAGGCAACAGACAGAGTCCACTGCATCTCATTTGAAAGATGGAGAAAACAGGGCTCAGAGATGTTGTGACCATGCATTTAGTAAATGCTACAGCTATAAGTCAAACCCAGAGCCTTTTCTGTCATACCATGGCTGCCTTAAGTACCTCCAACTGCTGCTGTTTTCATGTTACTGGAGCATTTAGGTACGTGGGCACAATTGATGTTTTCCACTGAGCTCCATCTCTATTTCCTGTCTAGACAATTGTGAAAGGGCTATTTGTGTAAATTTAATTCATTCATAGACATTACCCACCCACCATTGGCTACAAATCTCTTTTCTCCCTCCCTCTCCAGCAATCCTGTCAAGGGTTACACTTGCCTTAGCTTGGAGACCTGCCCAGAAGAGCATCTCCAGACCTGGGCAGCAGAGAGTGAGGAGCCAGAGAAGTGACTACAGCTCCTTGGCCAGTACTGTTTTTGCTGTAGGTACCTGGGCCTATCCCACACTCTGTCTCCCCCAGGCTTAGATTCTGGCTGCCCAGTACTCAGCCTCTCCAGCTTGGATTGTATATTGCTTGTCATCCAGCTCCCTGCCCATCTGGTCTCTGGAAAATATCTGCTTCTCTATTCTTAAGAAGAAGAGATACTGTCTCCAGTATCTCTTAGTTTTGGAGTCCTGATTCCTTGACACGGACCAGGGTGTTCCTCCTTTGGGTTCCCTTTGTCTCTAGAACTTTCCTCTTCTCCCACATAGGTCATTGTCTTATATCAGATTGTCTTATATTAGTCTGTTTCGTCATTATATTGTGAGTTTCTTGAGGGCAGAGTCTACATCTCTTCCTCTTGGCTCAACTAACCCCAGTGACGACTAAAATATCTTTAACATGATGGCAACTATCTTCCTTGCAAGATCTGAATGCATGAACTTTCATATGCATGGGGGCTTCTGTGTTTTGGCTAATGAAGAAGGAAAGAGATTTGTTCACATTTGTTTTGTTTATTTGTTTGCTTGTTTACTTGTTTTTAATGCTAAAGCACTAGGAGAGTAGAGAAGAGAGGCAAGGAAGTGGAGAAAAGGATATGGCATCTGTTCTACCGTGGCAGAGGCTGCTGGTGGCCTACCTAAATATCTTAAATATGCTCCCCTTATTTCTTATTAACATAACCTTCATTTTGTTCAGGGTGGCAGTATTCCCAGCTATCTTGCAGCTAACGGTAGCTACATGCCATAGTTTTGGCCATTGACATTTAAGTAGAAGTCATTGTATGGGGCTTCCAGGAAAACTTATGTGGTAGACTCTGGTATACCACCCAGATCTCTCTTCAGGAATGAATAAATTGTTGCTTCAGCCATTGGGAACACTTTTATCAGACATCCCTTTGCTATTAGCACCTACATGGATTGCCTCAGGTGAAGAAATCACCTTCCCAGGATGCTAGCCTCCAATGACTTATAAACATAGGAGATTAATATCTGGCCCCTTCATCCCAATTTGGGTCAACTCCAAAGGGCCATCTAACCTCCAGAGTCCCCAATGGGATTGGTTGAGACCTTCATTAGGACTGTATCATGGCCCAACTTCTCCCTCTGCTCACTCCTGCTTCCTTCCCCTCCCTTATCCAGATATTGATCCTAAGAGTCCTCCCTAATAAACCTCCTACATGTTAATCTCTATTTAAGAGTCTGAATCCTGCATAACTCAACCTGTGACAGCTCCTTAAAGAGGAAGCTTCAACTTACACTTTTTGACTTTTGCTCTCCCCTTTTTTTCCTACCTGGCACACAGATGGCACAGCAGCCATCTTGTGACCATAAGACAAGAAGCATAGGACAAAAGCCACACACTCAGGACAGCCAAGTGAAAACATGAAGGAGCCTCTGTTCCTGGTGGCATTGTGGAATCGTGGTATAGTTCTGAACTGACAGACTACCTCTGAATTTCTTGTTCCATGAAAAATAAAAACAAATCATAATTTGGCTAAGCCACTGTTTTATGCATCAAAACCTATTTCTAACTAAAACAGCCATCAACGGCATCTGAAAGACAGTTTTGAGGCCTTGTGAAAGAAAAGTTTATTCACTTAGCAGTAAACTAAGAGTCAATATGCTCCTCCTACTATTTCCAAGTCTACACTAGGCATCGGTGAAATAGTGTTAAATAAGACAGACAAGGTTCCTGTTCTCACGGAGCATAAATTCACATGGAGGAGACAGATAAATACATAAATGAGATAAATAGACAAAGTAATTGCAGAGTATGATATGGACTATGAAATTAATAATCATTATTCTCTACTAATGCATAACTTGGAGGGGGTCTACTTTAAAAAGGTGGTCAGAGAAAGGCTGTCTGAGAAGTTAATAGCAAGATGATTTCTAAAGAATGAGAAGAAGTAAGTGATATGAAGATCTAGGGGCAGGGCATGCAAAGGCTCTGGGGAGGGTGGGAATGTGTCTGAGGAAGAGAGAAGGGGTGTGTGCGCCTAGATCTTAATGAGCATGGGGAAGTAGGTGGGGGCCAGATCACACAGGGCATTGTAGAGCAAAGCAATGTGTCTGGAATTTAGTATAATTATTTATAACGGGAGGCCACTGAAGCAACGGCATGTGGCATGTTCTAAGTTACTTTGTGAAGGATCACTTTGGCTGTTGTGAAGGATCACTTTGGCTGTTATGAAGAATCAGCTATAAGGTGGCAAGGGTGACAGTGGAGAGGTGATTTAGGAGACCAGGTGAGAGAGGACGGAGGCTTGGAATAAGGTGGTAGCTGTGGAGATGGAGAGAAGTAACGGACTCAAGAGTTTGGAGGTAAATCCAGCAGGACTTACTTGTGGACTGAATGTAGGGAATGGGGAAAAAATCAAGGATAAGTTCTAGGTTTTTTAGCTTTAGCATCTGGAGGAAAGTGAGGCCATTTACCAAGATGATGAACACCTAGGGGGAACACATATGTGGTGAGGAGAATCAAGAGTTTCATCTTTTTTCTATGTTAAGTTTGAGATGTTTATTAGAAATTCATGAAGAGAAATTAACTAATATTGGAGCCATAAAAATGCATGACAGATCTCTTAGATCTCTTGTTGCAGGAAGCAAAATTGATTTCTACTCTCAGCTGCTACGCCTCACACTGAGGACACATTTCCCACAGGCTGCTCTAGGGCAATGACTGAGTACAATGGGGTGCTAAGGCAGGTCCACTCCTGCAAGATGTGGGGACACCTCTGACAGGCGTCTTCGGCTCAAGGACTCCCTATTGGCCTGGCTGAACATTTTCTAGAACTGTGCTGCAGTCCAAGACTCTTCCTACCCAAGTCTCCTTCTTTCCCCCCTCTCCCTACACAGGTGTCAGGCCTGCATCACTGTCTGGAGACTCTTCCTGCCTTCTCCAGCTCTCTACCTGCTTTACTTCAGAGGAGCTTCCCCTCAGTAAATCTCTTACATACCCAATCCAGTCTGCTTCTTGGAGGACCCAAAGTAACACAACAAGGCAGCTAGATATATGAACCTGTAGTGCAGGGGAGAGGTGTGGGCGGGAGATGTAAAACTGGAATATAGATGGTTCGGTATTTAAAGTCATGAGACTGGATGAGATCACCTAAGGAGTGTGGGTGTAGATAAAGAAGAGAAGAATACCTAGGACTAAACCTTGGAGTTCTCTTTGTAGAGGTTGAGTAGAGGACAAAGAGCAAAAATTTTGGCATGGAAGCCAAGCGATGGAAGTCTTTTAAGAAGCAAGGAGCGGCCAACTGTGCCAAATCCTCCTAAGACAACCAGCAAAATGAGGAAAGAGGAGTGTCCACTGGATTTGGTAACTTGGTAGCATGGAAATCAGAGCAGGTAAATTTGTTGGTTTAGTGTTGAAAAGATAGACATCCTGTGTGATTATTTCTACTTTCTCAGCAAAGAATGAGATGAGGTAATGAACTTGCAAGTAAGGAGTGGGGGAAATACAGAAGGTTTGAAGAAAGAGAAGAGAGTATGAAATAGTTTTATCAGAAGGCCAATAACTAACTTCCTAGGGAGGTTTGCCACGTGGTTAGTGTACCTTTTTGAGGTGTGTGGTCATACATTTTAAGTGACATCAGTCAGTCCATTTGAGTAAAGGTCAACGTGCAAGATGAGGACAAGTGGAGCTGTCCAGGACCCAAGGGATAGACAGCCAACCAAGTCTGGAGAGGAGGTCGGTCTTCCTCCATCTCCCTTCACCCCAGCTCTCAATGCAACTCGGACATCCTAGGAGTTCAGGGTTGGCACTGCCGAGAAAGAACTGCTGTGTGGTGGAGCTTTGGGTATGACCATGGACCTCAGAGGAGCTGTGTCCTCTGGGAGGCCCTGGAGCAGGGTTCGTGAGGAGGGGACTTGTTCCTATACATGGTCAAGGCTCTTTCTGGGCATTCCCAGAAATACTTGGAGAAAATTTTGTGATCCTCTAGCCTTGGAGGTAGAAATAATGCACTGTTGCAACTTTGTTACTGAGATGGTTAACTTTATGTGTCAACTTGGCTGGGCCACAGCGCCCAAATATTTGGTCAAACATTAATTTGAATATTTCTATGAGGGTGTTTTTGGATGAGATTATCATTTAAATCAGTCGGCCTTGAGTAAAGTGGATTGCTCTCCATAATGTGGGAGGGCCTTATCCGATCAGTTGAAGGCCTGAATAAAACAAAAAACTGAGCTTTGCAGCAAGAGGGAATTCTGTCAGCAGATGGCCTTTGGATCTGCACTGTAACATTGGCTCTCGCCTGGCTCTCCAGCCTGACAGCCTTCGGACTTGGAGTGCAACATGAGCTCTTCCCTGGGTCTCCAGCCTGTCAGCCCACCCTGCAGATTTTGAACTTGCCGGCATCCACAATGATGTGAGTCAATTCCTTAAAATAGATTAATCCCAGGGGCCGGCCCGGTGGCATAGTAGTTAAGTGCGTGCACTCCGCTGCAGCAGCCTTGGGTTCGGATCCCGGGCACGCAGGGATGCACCGCTTATCAAGCCATGCTGTGGCAGTGTCCCATATAAAGTGGAGGAAGATGGGCACGGATGTTAGCCCAGGGCCAGTCTTCCTCGGCAAAAAAGAGGAGGATTGGCGTTGGATGTTAGCTCAGGGCTGATCTTCCTCACAAAAAAAAAAATTAATTAATTAATTAATTAATCCCTCTCTGTCTCTATCTCCCTCTTTCTTTGTCTCTCTGTTTCTCTCTCTCTCTGTCTCTCTGTCTGTTTCTCTTTCTCTCTCTATAGATAAAGATATAGATATAGACATAGGGATAGGAATAGGTATAGGTATAGATATAGATATAGATATAGATATAGATATAGATATAGATATAGATATAGATATAGATATAGATATAGATACAAATAGATGTATAGATAGATATTCACATCCTATTGGTTCTGTTTCTCTGGAGATCCCTGACTAATACAGACATAAATTCTAGTGTGACCTCGTTTGTCCTCCAAGCCTGGGGAAGCATAGTACTAAGATTATATTTTTTATTTCCAGAACCAAGAAAGTGTCCATCACACAACAGCCCACTGAGTATTTGTTGAATAGATGAACAGATAGATGAATGAATGAGTATAATAGAAGGATGGATGGATGGACAGATGGATGAATGAATGGAAGAATGATTGGAGAGATAATTGGATGATACTGTGTTGGAAAGAGCACTGAGCTCGGAGTAGGATGTTTTGTGTTTCATTCCCAATTCCGCCACTTACTAGCTTTGCGACCTTGAGTATTTCTTTATAATAGAAATGGGAACAACAATAAATAACAATACTTTACCTACCAACTCCACAGGAAGCTTGTGGCAATTGAATGAGATACCTAAAGAAACTAGTGCCATCCTAGATTGCATTCATAAACAGACAATACTCATAACAAACCCCTAATAATCCCATGGTGCTCTGCAGCATTGAGACCACGTTTGGAGTGCATATTGTGTGCTCTTGAGAGCTGGCGATGTTTTAGAAACTATGAAGCACTCTATACCTCCAAAGCACTTTTATCATCATTATATTTTCTCAGTCTCTGAGCCCAGTTTTTTGGGGCCTTGTTTTAATTGACTTCCCTGAAAATTCTGAGGCCTTCCTTGCTGCCTGTCTCCCACCTAAAGAAGCTAGACTTTTTGGACCACATCTGTGGTCTGCTTGACTTTTTATTATTTTTTCATGAAAAAGGGGAGTCTATTGGTTTACAGACCTCAGAAATATAAGGCTTTGTCTGGATATAGGAATTCAAATTCAGAATCTGTCTCCTTTTCTCCATCTCACTGCTTTCCTGGGCATCAGTTTCACTCTCAGGCAGTCTTTGCCCACATGGAAAGATGGTGTGCTGGCCTTCTCTTGCCTGCAGTGTTCTTTGAGTCTAGCTCAATTTCTAATCCAGCTCCCTTTTCTCTTAAGTCACTCCCTCATCCCCAAACAGACATGCTTCATTCAACCAGCATTGTCTTCTTGCTTCATCTTCTAATTGAAGGTCAGATCAACATATAGCAAAACTGATAGCATATCTTCTACCAAGCTGGCCCTAGGATACAGGATGCAATTAACCCACTGTGATTACAGATTGGCTGGCTGCAGAAGATTCTGCGATGAAAAGTCATCACATGCTGGATCCTTGACTCTCTGAAAAAAGATGCTCCTGGGCTGTCATGGGCAGACATTGGAGGTGTTGAGTTTCATTTTCAAAACTCAGCTGTGGTTTTGAGTCAAGACAATTCAGTCCAAGAGGCTCTTTGAGGCCACCCTGAAAGGGAGGAGTCTCAACAGTCATTGAGATGGGTTAATCATGTCTGTTTTAATCAAATCAGAAAGTAGCCCCACTCCAGAGCTAAATAATGATGTTTGTCCATTCATGGAACCATCACCTGCTTTCCTCCTCTCCAGAAAAAAATGGGATTGGGCCTCTTGTAATGTCAATTTCTCTAGAGTATGGATAGGCAGACATCCAAAAAAAGAGGGGGTCACGTCTTCACACAGCACTGAGCCTTATAGCAATGCTCTGTAAATAGTCCTCCATTATTTGACAATCTGACTCTCAGCCATTGATCCTGTTCTATTAAAACGAAAATTAGAAGGGCATAAGAAACGGCTCTCCACGGGCCAGGATCAGGCAGGGTTCCAAAAGTAGAGCTTTCTGCTTTACTTCCACAGAACAATGTGTTCAGATTTTCATTCAGGGTCACGGGTGAAGCGTGGTATTGGCAAACAGCTCACTGACCCAGAAAGGCAATGTGCACTTGAACAGGAGGCAGGAAGCCAGAATGCCATCCCAGTTCCTGTTCTGAGAGCTTCTGCCCTGGCCCTCTGAAACTAGAACACCACCAGCCAAGGTCACCATTTCGGCGCTCTGTATTGGGAAAGAACTCCAGCACAATTTTCTACTTAGGATCAGAATGTTAGTGCTGGAAGGAATCTTAAAGATCCACCTAGTTCAGTGTTTCCCAACACAAACTATACTAAGAAGGGGTAAGTTCTCTAAATTCTCTACCGTGGATCAATTAAAACTATATAGAGGTAATATATATTTATTACATTCTTCAATAAACAGTGGAAACCTATTTAAACTCTTTCTCACTCATTTCTTTTATCACTTAAATAAAACATTAATTCACATTAAAGACATTTTATTTAAAGAAGGATTTTATAGATTTTAAGGAGCAAAGGTTTTCAGTGGTAAATTTGCTGTCCAGAAAATTTGTCCTGGACAGATGCCAGATTGAATGTTAGAAGGGCCTGATTCTATTTCAACCCCTTTTGTTTCTTCCATGAAGAGAGAGAACCGAGGCCAAATATCATAGAGCTGGGACCTAAACTTGGCTTTCTAGACACCAGTCCATTGACCTTTCTGCTGCCTTGGGCTCCTTCACAATGGAAGGCAATAGATATCGGTCAATCTACAAATAGATTTGGTGTCGGTAAAGCTCAGAGCTCCACCTAAGCAGAGAACAATTTGTATTTACCATCTGGCAGAATTCACAGCACACATTCTCAACTTATTGACCACTCTGGTGCCCAATTTCTATCATCAGTATGATGTAGCAGTTAGGATATATTTCAGCACAACAGAAAAATCTGCCTGACAGTGGCTTTTGCCACAAGTATGCCTATGGCTTACTTAATAAGCAGTCTGGATGTGGGCAGTTGCAAGGTTGGTTCAGCAACTTAACAAGGCCAACCAAGCCGCTCCATTGCACAATCCTTAGCCCAATACCTTTATCCTCAGGTTTGCTGCCTCATGGTCTCAAAATGGCTGCTGCAGCCTCGGGCATCATCCTCACCTATCAACACCCAGAGCAGGAAGCAAGAAAAGGTAAAAGGCTTGATTCTCCTGTGGCCTTCTGTTTTATCCAGGGGCTAGAATTTCCCAGTATCCCTCCATCACAGATCCTCTTACATCTCATTGGTCAGAATCAGGTCACAAGATATCAGTTAATTGTGAAAGAAAACAGAATTGCTCTAGTTGTCTGGGTCTAACCATGATTTATCCCCTGAGCCTGGGCACATTGCCACCGAAGAAACCAAAGTTCTATTAGCAAGTAAAAAAGGGGAATGGCCTTTGTCTAAACAACCATCAGTGTCTGCCACACATACTCACCCACACTGACACATGTAAATGAAAGGGTTTCCATTGGAAGAAACAACCATGAGCTGATTCCCTACTTCCTTTCAACATTGTGAAGCCATGACTAATTTGTCTCTAAAAATATAGAGAAACCCCATCACATAGCACATCCTCAGCCTACAGCGGTCCATTGAATGAACATTTGTGAGTCCCTGTCTTAAAAACTCATCAACCCAGAGGCAGTGCTGCTCAAGGCCAAGGGAAGCTACCTCTCTGCACTTCTAGAACCTGCCACTTTACCTGCCACTCTGTTCTCTCCCAATGCCTCTGAGCCTTCAGAAAGGAGGTCTAAAAAACTGCTAACACCTCTGCTTGTTTCCCCAATGCATCCTACCCTGAGAAGTTCCCTTCACTGCAAACTGGGGGCCCAAACCTACAAGCCTGGCATCACAGAAGCTGATGTCAGAGGCAGCTCAGAGTACACGCTATTGCTGCTCAAGATGTGAAGTCCTCTACAGATGGAAGAAACTCTTTTTTAAAAGCAGAGGGGAAGTGTTTCTTTTGCATTGGCATTTTGGATATTGTAACACAGAGGTGAGACTAGGGAGAGGAGCTGTTAAGGGGCTCGCCTGTAGCTCCCAGATCACCCCATCAGAGGGCACCGCTTCCCCTGCCCAAGTGGACCACCTCTAGCCCCAGAGGGCCCCTCTTTCAGCCTGGCTTTCCCAGGTCACCATTGCCCAGCAGCCCAGCCACCAGTTGTCTCTCAAGTAGCACCAGACAGCTCCAAACCTCTGGTGCCCGCCGGCTCATTCCAGACCAACGTGCAGCCCTGGGTAAATGTAGAAGTCTCGACCCGCCTCCTTGAACAAGTCTGCCCCATCTCCAGGCCTCAGGAAGGGAACCTTGTCTTTCACAGAGGCCTGTTAGTGCATGAGAGTGTGTCAAAGGCTTTGCATTCTAAAATCGCACATCTTAGGTAACTCAGAGTGCTGTCATCAAGTTTCTGGCTCTTTGGAGTTGATGTCCCTGAAGTTGTACAACAGACGAGCACATCCATGTCATTCTGCAACTCTCTCTGCTGTGGAGGTGGTTTCTCTGAAAATGTCTGTTTCCTCTTCCATACTGGGTGCGCCTGGAGCCCGGGGCCAGTGTCTTATTTATCTATGCTTCCCTTGTGCCTGCCCCTCAGAGGGGCCTCAGTAGCTGTTTCATTAATGACAAATGACACATAGACCAAGAAGGAAGATAAAGCTCTACCCCGGTCTAGAGGCAGGGTTGCAAAAGAGAAGGAGACAATTATAGCCTTCACCTTCTGGCAGAAGACCCCCCGTGATGTCTTGCAGCCCTGAGTTACCCCACGCTCTCGTGCACACACTGCGAGTCCCGCAGCTGCCTTCCTATTTACCGTATCCCTGTGGCCAAGGCCATTTCCTGTGTTCGATGTAGATCTATCAATAGAACACACTCAGAGAGTTTCACTTTGTGTTTCCTCTTCCCTCTGCACTAACAACATGAATGTCCTTATTACAGCCATACACCGGCCCCAGTCTCCCACTCTCTGTAGGATTTACTCGGGGCTGTAGGAATCCGCTATCACTGCGGGTCTTTTTGCCAGAAAACTGAGACAACAATTATCTCCTCTTTCCCACCCTTGACTTCATATCAGGTAGCAGGGAGTGCAATCCTCCCTCTTGATCTATGCACTTCTGTGTTCTTTATCCTTATTCTTCTGTGGGACATTCTCTTTCCCTCCCTCCATCTCTCTCTCTCTCTCTTTCTCGGATTGTAACCCCCTTATCACATGTTTTAAGGAACAAGGAACCAAGGACAGGGAGATGCTTCCAAATGTGATCAGGATTAAGCTCCCTGTATGTCCCTACGTCTCTAGAAGATGCCCTGGGCAGGAGAGAGGGGTGTTTGCGTTTATCTGTGCATTGGGAGAGGCACCACCTATGTGTGTGGAGAGAGTTTGAACTGGGGCACCCGCCAAATGTATGTAAGGACTGGAGGGGGCAGAGCATGCCATCCAGAACCCCCATAGCTCCTGCTCCTAAAGGCAGTGTTGAAAAAGAGAGGGAGACAATGCGGCTTGCCACTCGACGGGCCCAGAGCTCCTGGAAGCGTGGCTGCCTGGGCTGGCTGTGTGCATTCATGCTGAAGCATTGCCATTTTCTCCTTGAGCGCCTGCCTTTCGGAACCACTGGGATGCAGAGGACACATACACATTGCTGTTTCCAGCTGTGCCAGAGCCTGGAGCACGTGAGGTCCCAGAAGCCAGCCTGTGCTGGCTCAGACCAGGGCGAGACAGAGGGCTGTGAAGGAGCCGAGGGTGGAGTTGGAAGAAGTGGCCTATAGCCAATGAGTCAGTGTGTACAAACTTCCCTGTGCCTCAGTTTCCCCAGCTGTCAAACAGGAATCACACTCTCTACTCGCCTTCTCTTACATGTGTTTTGTAATGACATCATAAAATATCGCTTGCTAAGTGCCTGACACTGTTTCAAATGCTTTAACTTTAGTAATTTATTCAATACTCACAGCAACCCCACAAGATAGGTACCATTATTATCCCCACTTTTCACATAAGAAATAGAGGCACAGAAAGATTGAATAACTTGCCCAGGGGCACACAGCTGGTAAGTGGCAGAGGTGGGATTTGAACCCTGGTCATCTGGCACCAGGGTCGGTGCTCATAACTACCACTTTATACTGTTTTGTGCTACATAAATATAAATGCTTTAAATAGTCAAAAGTTCCATACAAATGTACTCTTACAAATGGGGTTGGGGGCGGGAGGAGTACTCTGCTCTGGAGATGTTATTGGCTCATGCCACATACTTTGACACTATTTAGGTGGGCAGAGGAAACAGCTCTCAACCAATGTCAGAGAGGAAGTTGATACATAAATACTCCAGCTTGCTCACCCATTGTGGGGGACAACTTTTTAAAGGTGTGCTCCCCAGCATCTCGCAGAGGACCCAGTGGGACTGAGCCCCAATTGCCCACAGCAGTAAGCTGCTCATGAACACACCCTTTAGTGGCTGCCTTCCTTACCCTGTCTCACTTCCCCACTCTCCTATCAGTGCTTCCTGGATCACCTCACATATAAGCCACTTAAACTTCAATCCTGTCTCAGAGTCTGCTTCTTGGGGAACCCAGCTAAGACAACTTATGCCTTCTAAAGTGCTTTCTCATTATTCGTCTTTATAACAATCCTATAAAGTAGATGGAGCAGGTAATATAACCCCCCGTTTTACAGATGAAGAAACTGAGCCCCCAAAGCATTCAGAGATAGACCCAAGATCATAAGGCTTATAAGCAGTGGAGCTGGATTAGAACCTGGTTCTCCCAAATCTCAAAGACTGGAGTGCCTATGTCACATGACTCTGAGGTTCCTGGGGACACTGACATGTTGCTGGACACAAGGCAGTATGTCTAAGCATTTTCCACTATCAACGAAAGGGTATTCATGAGACACAATACATGACTGGTGAAGACCAATATCCTATCTATGATACCGTGACAATAAGGTGTTGTTTCCAAACTTTGTTGATTGCATAACTTATCCATAAAACATTTTGAGTTCCCCCATTAGATATATATACACTTGTAAATTACACATATATGCTTATAAATTATATAAATATATATCACTGTATTAATTTAATATATACATAATATGGTAAATTGAATTATTGGTTCCAATCCTTCACTCTCCTGTAGTAGTACTGCATATTCATATCCTTGCATCCTTGCCATGACCTCATGGTGGCCAGAATGTACTTCCCCACCCCTTGACTTTGGGCTTGGACCTGTGACTTGCTTTGGCCAATGGGGTGTTAGTAGAAGTGATGCAAGCAGAGGCTCGAGTTGGGCTAACCCTCTAACATGTCAGCAATTGCCACGAGAAAAACATGGTCCAGTAAGCCAGCAGATCCAAGGAGAGCAAGAGTCATGTGGAACAGACCCAGACTCAACCTGCAGCTTGGTACAAAGTCCAGCCAAGCCTAAACTAAACCAGCCATCCCACAAATATGAAAATGAGAATAAATAATGGTTGTTTTAAGCCACAAAGTTTGAGAGTAATTTGTTACTCAGCATCATTGTGGCAAAAGCTGACTGGTCCAATAATAAAACATCCAGAAAATAGAAATTTAGAAGAAATACATATATATATATACGTATATATATATACACACACACATATATAATACTTCTTTTGACCCCCAGTGTCTCATTTTATACACCTCTTGTGATATGTACACCCTATTTATGAGACCATTTCACTAAGTGTGCAGGAATCATGTGGTGTATTTGTTGATTTATGCATTCAGTGACCATGAATTGGGCATGTGCTATGGGTGTACGGTGACAATACATACTGGCTACCCTGGAACAATCTTGGTTGTCTTGATATAATTATTAATGACATCTCCTTTCACTCTCAGAAGTGACCCAATTTGGACCACAAATTCTTTGGTCATCCTCATCATATGCCAAGCACCGTGCTGGGTATAGGGAACTAAAAGAGGCACATCCTTTGAGGGTGTGTGGGGTGGGGGCAAGAAGTCAATGCTTCCTAAAGAAGCAATGCTTGGGCTGAGTCTTATAAGACAGAGGTGGAGGAAGAAGAAGGCACAAGACTCACAGGTACAAAGGCATGGATGTATCAGATTGTGCATGGAAATGAGGCCGTGAATTTAGGAGGCGTGAGAGGTGATGTTGGATCCATAGATGGTAGCTTTGTTTGCCATAGTAAGAACTTTGGCTTCTTCCTTGAAAGCTATGAAAAGTCCTAAGGGGTTTTAGCAGGGAAGAGGCATGATCAGATTTGCATTTTAATAAGATTATCCCAGCAATAATATAGATTGGAAAGGGTCAGAGAATGGAGGCTGGGGGGCCAGTCAGAAGCTCTTACAACATTCCTGGTGAGAGATGATGACGGCTTGAATGAAGACCCAGTGGGGATGCAGAGAGAAAGGGGCAGGAGGTAATGCCTATCTGACATGATGTCAGGCTAGATGAAAAGAGGTAGAGGGGGAATCATCTTGGTCATTGACATTAACAACATCTCCTTGGATATAGGAAGAGCGGCTCTGATAGTTTCCTTGGGTTCCACAGTGATCTGACCTTGCCGTCTTACTTGTATACGACAAGATGAACATGCCTATGAGTAAGCAAGAAGCAGTGTGATTAGTGGGTGTAGTAGACATGGCCAATGCCCTGCCCATATCCTCTTATCCCACCTAAGAGGTCACTGCTGAAAGTTCTGGTGTATGCCTATGGCTTACTGTGTCTCTCTGGCTGAGGCTGTTCTCTGGCCATGGGGGCATATGTGGCACTCACAGGGACTGGCTGAAAGGGCCAGGGAATTAACACACCAGGAATGATCTTCCACACTGGGTTGTATCCAGCCTCTCAGAACACCCCCAGCAGGTTGGAGCCCCAGCAGCCCACAGTAGTAACCCGCTTATTAGCACATTCTTTATCAGCTTTCTTCCCTTTTCTGCCTCATTTCTCACTGTGCTGCCTGAAATCATCTCCCAAATAAATTACTTGAACCCGAATGTTTGTCTCAAGGTCTGCAGACTATGGTCAAGAGCCAGACTTCCTGAATTTGAATACCAGTTTTGCCTCTTACTATCTGTATGTCTTTAGGCAACTTCACTCTCTGTGCCTTGTGCCTCAGTCTCCTTGTCTATAAAGTGCAAACAATAACAGTACCTTTCTCACAGGGTTATTGAGAAGATTAAATGAGTTAATATATGTATAGTGCTTAGAATAACGCCCGGCCCATGACAAGTGCTATTTATGTGTTAAATATTATTATTATTACTATTAACCCATTTGTCTCAACCAAATGCATTTTGCAACATAAGATTATGATGTCAAATGTCTGCTGTGATTAATGGAAGGGAGATTTCCCCAGTAGCTCTCATCAAGCACTATTGCCCTTTGATCTCTACTTCACATAATGGAATACCTAGTCAGGAAAACAGAAACCAACTAGCTGTTTCAGAGAGACTTTAAAACAGGGCATTGGTTACCCAGGTATTGGAAGGCTGGAAGAGGCAAAAGAAGAAGGTAAGTTAACTTAAAGATTAGCAACTGCAGGAAGCAGCTCCCACCCCTCAGGCTAGGAGAACAAAAGGGAGGTGGTTACTAACCCCTCTTGGTGAGAAGGAGGGACCACCATCTCAAGAACTGAGACCATGGAGGAGTGGACATGGCTGCTCCCAGAGACCCCCATAGCAGAAGGAAACAAAACGAGAAAGAGAAAGAGAGGCACGCAACGCTGCATTCCTCCTCCTGCCTTCTGATCTCCTACCACTGCCTCCCTGTTTCTTTTTGGACAGTCTTTGGGGTCCTTTGGGCTATTACTGAGTCTTCCTTCTTTCCAGGAAGAAGTTTTCCTTTTCTTCTTCCTGCAACAGCCTATCCCTCACCTCCCATCTGCAAAGTCCGCCCTTTCTCTGAACCTGTGCTTCTGCTGACACACATGTGATTTTGACCTAAAGCCCCAGAGATTCATAATTTGTGTTTCCAATATGGCAGCTGCCTGTCACATACAGCCATCCTGGAGTGAAGCCTCTAGCCTGTGTTCTTTGATCTTAAGGCAAAATGGAGATTTTGGCTTATGCCAATGGGTGGTTGGAGGAATTGTTTGGTCCTATGCTTTATAGAATTCAAGGTTAATATTCTCATATTCAGGGCCAGAATGGAAGAGGCGCTGCGTGCTTCTCAAAGAAACCCACCATCCTCATGTACTGTTTAACAGAGAATACGCCAGATATTTTTCCTGGCTATCAGACTCAATTCAGGCCAATTCAAGTTTTTAGCACCAACTGTACACACAACATGGTTTAGATACTACAAAGGAGGAAGCCTTAGCCTTCCAGGAACGCTCAATCAGATTGCACACAAACTAATTAATCATAATAGTGATAATGTAAACTGAGATTGATACAATACCTTGAAGTTTTCCAGACATAAAATTATCTCATTTTCTCACAATCACGTTGTGAAGTAGGCAGTGTCACCACTTTACAAAGAGGAAACTGAGCTCAGAAGGGTTAAATGACTTGCCCAAAGTCACACAGCAGATAAATCCCAGAGTCTAGATTTAAATGTGGGTCTGAGTTCAAAGGTGAGTTCTCTGTACTCTGCTCCATGGCACATGAATAAGCATCTAAATGAATGTGGGAAGAGTTAGGGTCCACAGGCAGCCAGAAATAGAGGAGGTGGGCACAGGATGCAGTATATGGGGACAACTTTGAGATGATAAGCTGGGGCTGCACTCTGAGGAATGGACGGCATTTGGAAAGCCAGAGAGTAGAGAGCACACATTGTAGTGAGAGATCTGTATTTGAGAACTGGACGGGCAGGACCTCAGAGATCACACAGCTATTTACCCCACGACAAAATCTAAACCCACTGCATTTAAGAGATTTGTGCAAGGCCCTCCAACTGGTTAAGGCAGAACTTCAATTAGATCTCAGGGTTCCTGACCCCAGATCCTTTTTTGCTTGCCCCTTGGTCTTGGGTAGTAAATAGGCTAGAACCAAGTTTCTAAGAAAGCATCAAAGTCATCATTCCTCTCCTAGGATTTCTGGGATTCACATCCATGGATTGATCCTATCCCATCCCATGGTGCCAGTCATGGCATTGGAGAGATGTATCTCACCCTTCCGCAGCACAGGCTTTGAACACGATGAAACCTAGGTTTGGATCTTACACTAGCATTCACTTGCTGTGTGACCTTGAATAAATTCACAACCTCCGGAATTTCTGCGCTCCCACCTGGAGGAGAGGATACTAGAGCCCGCTTCAGAGGGTGGCTGTAGGAACCAAATGAGGCATTAAAAAGAAAAGTCATAGTAGGGGCTCAGTAAATAGTAAGATTGCTGGGGTTTTTTTTTTGGTGGTGAGGGTCCCACTGCATTGAACAATCAGAGAACCAAAAGGCCAAAGAGAACAAAGGGAAAAATTGTCACACGAACTAAATAACCCACCTGATATGTTTAACATAACTAAGAATTCCGTAGCACATTATGGCACAAACACAGGTGCCATCTCTCACCCTGTTAGGTAGACTCCATGGGAACCCCTTTCATAGATAAGGAAACTGAGGCCTGGGGTATGGGAATGATTTGCACGAGGTCCCACAGCTGGATAGTGGTGGAGTCAGGACTCCAAACTGGGCCTCTCCCCTCCTAGACCTGTGTTCTTTCTACTGTGCTGATGAGGAAAATGCAAACTGAGGAACTGCCAAAGATTCTAGTGCAATCTGAGAGACAATTGCAAAGTTTAAACCAGGCTGCTGGGGACTGTGGGGCAAGAAACAGGTGTGATGAGTTGCCTGGGGAAAAGGGCTTCAGTACATTACAAAGGAGAGGTCCAAGGAGAAAGGTAGGTTTTAGGCATCAGGGAGAGAAGAAAATTAGGTAGAGAGAGTGTGTGCCTGTGTGTGCGCCTGTGAGTGTGTGTGTGTGTGTGTGTGCGTGTGTGACAGAGAGAGAACGAGAGAGAGAGAGAGAGAGAGAGAGAGAGAGAGCGAGAGACAATGAGTGTCACCATCTGGGTTTCCCAGGAAGCAAACTCAGAGATTTTAGCATGCAGGATGATAATTAAGGAGAGACCTTGGGATTAACATCTGGGGAAGGGTGGGGAAGGAAACAGGAACAAGCAGATGGAGCTGACAAGCTGCTGTGAAGCAGGCCTGATGACAGCCTTGGCCAACTCCATGGGGAGCAGTGGAGCTAGAATGGACCTTCAGAGATGGGTTGAGAAGGCCAAGCCTTTATGTATCCATCAGTTGCTGGATATGAGCCAACCAGCATGGGCCGTGGCCTCAGGCATGGTGGTCTCTGCTGCTGGGGGCATCCCAGAAGGTATGACAGCTGGAGGGCGTCCACTTCCACTGCTGGCACTCCCCTTCCTTGATGAGGGATCTGAGTGGCTTGTCAGTGGATCCACCAAACTGTGTATGTGTGAGAGTGTTTGTGTCTGAGTGTGAGTGTGTGGTTTGTATGTGTGTTCTCTGCCCTCCCAGTGGACTTGGGTTCCTGCACTGAATTCCCACGAGAGCCCTTGACCCTCCAGCTTCACTTTCTGTGCCAGCCTGGGAAAAGCATGGACAGCAGAGCATCTGTGAGCACCAAGCCTTCCCATAGAGGAACCACCAGACAGAGGCCCAGAGCCACCCGTTGACAGGCAGGGCGGAGACCCTGAGTCAGGACCTGAGAGCAAACCGTGCAGCACAGCCAAGTATAGATGCAGGGACATGAGAAGACATCCTGATGGAGAGTGACTCAGGGACATGAAACCCTGAGAAGACAGAGAAAAGAAGTGATAGAGACAGAAAGAGGCATACCTACACCATGAGACATGGAGAGAAACCTGAGGAAAGACAGACTCACATAGAGAAAGGGAATGAGATTGCATGAGTCAGCCAGGATCGAAGAGAGATACAGAGACATAGAGGACACAGAGAAAGAGACCAAAAATTAGGCAGAGAGAGACACAGAGAGAACAAAGAGAGACACACAGAGGGAGAAAAGATAGAGAGACACAGAACAGAGACAGAAGTGACAAAGAGAGGGGTCCTCAGCTTCTTCCTCTCTCTCAGATGAGGAGGTGGGCCAGGTGATGGCTTGGCTCCCTGCCAGCTCTCTGATTCCATACATTTAGACCTTCTGTTTTTCATTCAAACATCCAGCAAGTTTAATCTCTCCATATCTTGATGCTGCAGCATGAGAAATTTGTCCCTATGTAGGAGCTGATGGCGAATTTGTCCCTATGTAGGAGCTGACAGGGAATTTGAGAGAAAGAACAGAGCTGCTGGGTTAAGGAGTCCTGGCACGTTGGAATGAAAATAAACCTTGGAGATCCTAGGGCCACCAGACTCCTTAGTGTTATAAATGAGAAAACTAGGAAGAACTAAACTGCCCTGCCTTTTTTTTCTTATTCAAAAGAGATGACTGGACAGCAGTTGCTAAAAAATATTTGAACTATAAGGTATGTAGTTGTTGTGTTTAAAGAAATTTAAATTTAGTGTTTCCCCCTCAGTTACCATCTATGGTAGACGGTGCCTTTGTCCTCCTCTCCTTCCCCTCCCGCACTGAACCATGCCTCACAGTATTGCCTTCTTTGTGAAGTCCCCTCCCACACTGACTTGGGGAGTGGCTATGTGACTAGCTTTGACCAATGGGACATCAGCAAGCATGAAACAAGCAGAAGCTTAATAATGGTTTGCACATTGGGGCTTGCCCTCTTGTACACTCCCTGTCAGAACCCAGCTGCTGTGCCGGGAGAAGCCCAAGCCATATGGAGAGGCTACGTGGAGGAGAACTGAGGCTCTGGACCGTAGCTCCTGCTGAGCTCCCAGTTAGAGGCCAGCACCAACTTGCCAGCCACTTGAGTGAGCCGTCTTGAAAGTGGATCTTCCAGCCCCAGTCAAGCCACTCCAGCTGTTGCTGCATGAAGTAGAGCTAAGCCTTCCCTGCCCAGCTCTGCTTAAATTGCATAATCGGGAGCAAATAATTGATTGCTGTTGTTTTAAGCCACTAATGATTAGGGTGGTTGGTTACCCAGCAATAGATAGCTGAAACACCTCATTCACACTCAGAAGAGTCTGAGCCTGCTCCCTGGGTCTGACAGAATTCCTAATGGGTTCTCCATTCTGCCTCATGGGGTTTCTTCCCGCGATTCAGTTGAGTGCCTTCAATCCTATTCAGGTGGGGCAGAAGAACTGCTAAATGGCTTTCAAATTCCATCTTTGCAGTGATAGGTTGCTTGGTTCTCTGTGTACGTGTCTTTTTGAATATAAATTTTCTTTCTCAAGATAAATATCTATTTGCATAGACAAATAAGGGCTGGTGAGATAGGAAGAGCTGATTTAGGGAAAGCTTCTATAGTTTGCTTGCTTCTCAGGTGCTTGTGGGGTTTGAATGCATCAAGGTCCCAAACCTAAAGGTTAATGTTTTGACACTGAGAATCCATCAGTCAGGGAATGAGGATGGGGGGAGAGTTTGCATTAATTATTAGTCTGACTCTTAATTTGAATCGATGAAAATGCCAGAATGATGGAGGTGTTTGGACTGAATAATAATTAGAAGGCTGTCGTGGGCCTGAACAGAGTTGTAGAAGAGGAGAACAGAGTCCACAGGCAGACGATGGGCTGGGGAGGCAGGGCTGGGCCTGGACAGGACAGAAAAGCCAGAGTTGTGGCCAGAGATCCCTGGCCTTGTCCAGAGTCATCAGGGGAGGCTGAGAGAAGAGGAGGCCCACTGGGCAGGGCAGGGCCAAGCAGCCGTTCTGTGGGTCTGGGCCATGAGAGAATGCAATTTCTGGAGCACCCTTAGTGTTGCTGAGCAAACATGACAGTCAAAGCCACTTGGCTTCTGAATGTGCCCACTGTTGCTCTTTGAGAAATGGGCCAAGTTGTGGATGCTTCCATGTATCAAGATACAGCCCCATCACGGGACCAGAGATGTCCCATTGGACTTTAGATACCAGCTGTCATCATGAGCCACTTTAGTTTGCAGATGAGTGAACTGAAGCTCAGAGACTAGAGGAGCCTTGGCCAAAGTCACACAGCTGGCGAGGGACAGAGATAGCAGGATACCAGGTCTTCTAACTCCTGCCCCAGTTGTCCTTCCTTCAGACCCCAGTGTTTGGAAGCTCTGTGTAAATTAACTATCCCGATGTATTTCCACCTTCTGACTAGGGGCAGGGCGCCAAGCATTTAGGCCCTTCCCTGGTGAAGAAGAGGACAGGATCGTTTGAGAGAGATGGCTGTTGGTTGCATGTGTAAGACGGGACTCAGCAATAGCCGGAAGGGTAGCTGGCTAATTGTTGGACTTTGCGAGAACCCAGATTCTTTTGTGCCAAAATAGCTTGTCTAAAATTCCACTGGAAAGTCATTTCTTTGGATTAAACATTTCTATCTTCCTATGGTCTTTTAAGAAATATAAATGCCCCTGAAAGGGATAGCATAAAAGTAATTCACATCTTAGTATGAATTAACATAATCAAGCCACCTACTCATTTTATAGACATGTATCCAGCACCTCCTTTGCTCCAGACACTGGGATCCTGAAGTGAAGTCCTTGCCTGGAGGAGCTCACCATCTCATAGGGGAGACAGACATGTGATGGCAACACAGTAACTGCTCTTTGCTGAGCATCTGCTATGTTCTAGGCACTGCATAAAGAAACCGAGTTTTAACAGAGCCCATCACCCTTCACAGTGTTATCTCCAGGTAGAGAAATTAGGTTGCTTCGCAAGGTGACATAGCTAGTGAGTGGTGAAGCTAGAATTTGGACTCAGATCTGTCTGATTGCCAAGGCCGAGTGTTTTCCACCACCTCACACAAGGGCCCACGGCTCACTTGGAAATGCACTAGATATGACGAGAGGAGAGTGGAAGCGGCTGGTCTAATTGCTTGGACTTCAAGGCCATCTGGGCTAGTAAGGGCGTGGGGCTGGTGAGAGGGTACCAGTCATTGTTCCTGGGAGGACATAAAGACAGAAGGAAGAGCTTGGGCAAAGGCATAGGAGGATGAAAGGATTGTCTGCTTTCAGGAAACTCTAAGTAGTTCACCATGACTGAAGCCAAGGGTGTGAGGGCAATCTGCCCAGGAAACTAAGCTAGGCAGGCAGGCAGGGCCAGCTCTCCCAGGGTGGTGCTAACAAAATCTCGATTTTATCCTGAGCTGTGGGAAGTCGTTGGCAAATGTTAAGCAGAAGAGTGTTTGAAAAGACACAGCTTTAAAGTCCAGGACTCCTAGAACTAATGCTTAAGAACCGGTACCAGATTCTGGCCCTGGTACCAGATCTGGGTTCCATTCTGCTTCACAACTATGTAAGTAGTTGTTTCATTGTTCTCTCTCCCCCTGGAATCTAAGCTCTCTGAAGTCAGCGACCATGTCTTCTTAATCACTGTTGTAACTATGAGATCTGGAAGTCTCTGGCATACAGTAGATGCTTGTGGAACACTGCCAGTTGCTCCCCCAGTTCCATTCTCCCTTTCCTCCTGGACACGTAGTCACCCAGGTAGAGATGACATTTCCAGCCTCCCTTGCAGCTAGATGTGGCCATGTGGTTAAGTTTTCCCCAATGGAATGAACGTGGAAGATGTGTGTGCAAATTTGCCTCACTTGCTTTAAAAACTGCTTGCCCTGGAATTGTCCTTTCACTTTATCACAAGCTAGAACACAAATGCGCCCTGGACCAGGTTTTGACCTTACAGATGAGAGAAACTCCCTAGTGGGTGGCAGAGCACAAGAGCAAAGGATCTTGGATTCCTGAAGAACCACATGGAGCTGAGCTGCCCTGCAAACCTGGACCACTGACCTTAGAACTGTTACATGAGAGACAAATGATTTGCTCTGTTTTGTAAGCCACCACTCTAGGGAGACTTTTGGTAACAGTACTTCAGTCCTCACCTTAACTAATATAGTGCTCAATAAATATTTGTTGAAAACAAACACATAGATACAAAAAACAGATTGGCGGTTACCAGAGGGCAAGAGAGTGAGGGGAGTGCGAAAGGGGTAAAGGGCACATGGGTACAGTGACAGATGAAAACTAGACTTTTGGTGGTGAACACAATGCAGTCTAGACGGAAACTGAAATAAAACGATGTACACCTGAAATTTATACAGTTATAAACCAATGTGACTTCAATAAAATAATTAAAAAAGTAAATAAAAATAAATAAATATTTGCTGAATGAATGAATGAGATACGTTGTTCTGTAAATGCTATAGGAATATTATATCATTTCTCCAACAAGACCACACCTGGAGTGCAGGAACCCAATCTCTGTTTACCATCCCCAAAGTACCTAGGTTGGTGCCAGAGTCTTGTAGAATTGAGTTAAATAGAAGAAACTCAATTCTGACTAGATGCCTCTCATTAGACCAGCCATTTTAGTAGTCTGCTCTGCCACAAGGGAAGAGGATTATCTCCCTCAACTGGTAATAAAGAGTTTAGGAAGTGTTTAAGTCTCTTTGGATGAGGAGTTACTGAGCACAAAAAAAAGTCGAGGTGGCACAACTAAGGTAAAAACCTCATGGGTGACACTGGAAAATTTGCAGAATTACAGCTGGCAGAGCTCAAGCATTTTCACAGTGGCGGAAAAGTCACAGGGGAGAAAGGGAACCCCCCTCTGTGGAGAGAACCCCCCTCTGTGATGCATCATGCATCAAATTTAACAACATAGCCACACACACACACACAAAACCCTGTTCTGCTGAGAACTCGTTAGTTACATCAGATGTGACATATGGGTGGGTAATATAGTCTGGAGCCTAGATTTCTTTAATTAACCAATAGCAATCAGGACTGAGGGCAATTCCAGGGGAATGGTAATTGTCTGGAAGTTCTGGTTGCCTGCAGGCTGAGCCGCAGGCCAGACACCCAGCCAGCTCTGTCCCTGTGAAGCACGCTGAGCCAAGGTCATGACTGCCATTTTAAACAGGGTCTTTTTTCAAAAAGATTGCGATCACAGCTGATTGTTGTGGGTGAGGATTTCCTCTGTGATGTATACAACATGGGGAGAGTGAGAGTGCTGTGTGGGGCATCCCATAGTGCCACAGTAGGGAATATACAACCTGCTAGGGCTCTAGGGACCAAATTCTGCAGGTGCTGGGTGACCAGGGACTCAGGGAGGTCCATCTGAATTGGAGTTCTTTGGCTTAGCAAGTATTTACTGTATAACTAGTAGATACTAGGCTTGAGGCCAGGTCTAGATATTTATGAAATACTTTTAAACATTTGGGAAGAAATGCGAAACAAAATATTTTCCTGTGATGACAGTATCCGCTATTATTGTAAACTCCTTGTGCATAGAGATGGCATTGTTTTCATCTTGGTATATCCCAGAGGACCTACCTCATGCTCTACAGGGAATAGGAGCTCAGGAAATGTCAAATCGAGTTTAAATTCATAAAGTGATGCTAGCTAGACCACCAATGTGTTACTTTAAAAAGCATTTTGATATCAGCTTTAATAAACTGATAAGAACGTCATATGAATTTTTGACCTGTAAACTGGTCCTTTTAAAGTGAGAGAATGGGTTTTTTCCCTCCTTAAAGTTGTTGAAATCATTCCCTTACGATGGGGCGTACATTTTCCATTTGCCTGGCAAACCCTTTTCTCCCTGATAGTGCCAAAGTACCCATCAGACCCCTCTCTGGATCATCACAAATTCCAAGTAAGAGCAGTCTGAATGAATGAGGTGTGTTATTTACTGTTCTAAGTGAAGATGGAAGATAAACAGCTCTCGTTTGTCTGGGTCACAGGACAGTGAGCTCAGAACATTCCCAGGCTTAAGTCAGGACATTTAACATCCCGGAGGAGTTAAACTGTCAGAGAGGAAAACAATAAGGTGGTTCTGGGTCCCTGAACTTCCAAAGAAAGCCTCAAGCATTAATTTGAACTTGGAAGGACATTGAGACTTTGTTCCTGTCACAGGTTGTGCTCTCTGGGAGCAGAGGTAGAGTTTGTGGGACAAGATGTTTGTTCAAGATCCACACCTCAAAGAGAGCAGAAGAGAGGGGAAGGAAGCAGGAGTGGGCAGGGGGCGGGGAGGCACTCAAGCTGCAATGTGTGCCTAACTAAGACTCAGTCAACCCAGGGGGGTACTCTAAGCAAGGATTGCCCATAGGAAGTCTCATGTTGGGCAGAAATGGCTGGCCCTTTACACTCTCCCACTGCTCAGCCACAGGAGGTGGCTCCCCCGAGGGAAAGGCATGCCCTCAGGCCAGACAGCTCTCAGCAGCTGAGGTGCTCCGGGGAGGAGCTGACAGCTAGAGGCTGTCTGCTGACCATGCTCTTCGCAGCTGGGAAGCGAGATCTTCCTTGAAGGGGAATCTGGGTAGCGCATCTCTGTCTATCACAGATCCAGAGGCAAAATTGGTTCTCAGTGCTGCCCAGGGCTTCCTGGCTACTCAAAGCCTCCTGCCTTGCTCCCCTCAGCCTGACCTCTCAGGTAGCTGATGAGCTCCAGGCAGAACTACGAAGAACCTGGTTGTCTTTCCCCCTGTGGTCCCTCCTTCCTCCCATCCTTTTCCAGACCCTTATCCTTTCTCCTTCTTTCCTTTAGGTATAATATTCATTTAAAAAATGTTATCAAATACCAATTCACAGCTCCAGGCCTGGGAATAGCAGAGAGAAACACAAACTGCTCCCTGCTCTCAAAGAGCTCACATTCCAGAGGAGAAAATGATATTGAACTCTCAACAAAATCAATTATTTGATTACCAGTTTGATGAGTATACAAAAGAGGCTCGTGTGATGCTATAAGTCAACTGTCTACTAACTTTAAAGTGACCACTAATAACCACCACTTAGGTGTTTGTTCTACGCTGAAAGCTGTTCCAAGAAGGCTGCCTGTGCTAACATCTATTTCTCAGAGTGAGCCCAGGAGGTAGGTTCGATTACCACCCCCATGTTGAGGCTTAGAGAGGTTAAGCAACTTGCTCACCACTCAGCTAGGGAGTGGTGGAGACAGTTTTAAATTCGTATAGTCTAGCTTCAGAAGTCATTGTCTTAACCTTTGTGTTGCACTGTCTCTCCCAATTATTTGACACAGATAACTTATTGTGACCACTTGGGATGGGCAGGAAGAGGAGAGATTGGCAGGCACAAAAGTGCTGGGGAAGACCCCAGGGAGGAACAGAGCTTAGAAAGATGAGCAGATGGGCATGAGAAGAAAAGGGACATTCCAGGCAGGAGAACTGCATGAATGAGGCTTGTTAAGAAATACTCACAAGATCTGTGTCTTATTAGTTTAGAGGCAAGGGTTTGAGTGCAAGTAGTTTATTTGGGAGATAACTCTAGGAAATGCCAGTAGGAGAGGTGGGGAAGAGAAACAGGACAAGGAAAGCAATCAACAAAGGGAGTGTCATCAAGCTAGTTACCACTTTGGGCAAATAGAGAGTAATCACTCTGAGGACCTCTAGGGGGCAGCATGGGACACTCCTCAGTTGTCCCAACCAAGGGGCAGGGCAGCTGGGGTATTTATCCACCAGATCCTGTCAGATTGGTTAAAGTCTGCTCCCAGGGTCGGGAGGGAAGAGTGTGGGGGACATCGATTCCCTGGCTTCTTTCTCCCGCCATATGCACAGGCAGAGCAGGATCCAGCGGCCAAAAGCCCTCAGGCAGAGATGCAGATGCTGTCATTTAGAAGTCAGCCAGCATGCACAAAAATGTTAAATATCAAAGGTATATGGTCAGGACAATGGCAGGGTATGCTAGGAAACATTCTGGAGATGGTGCAGGAGGTAGCTCTGTTAGAGAGGGAAGAACACGCCTCATGATAGGCTGAATAAGGTCCCCCAGAGACGTCCTAATCCTCAGAATTTGGGAATATGTTAACTGATATGGCAAAATGGACTTTGCAAGCATGATTAAGTTAAAGATTGTGAGATGGGCAGATTATCCTGAATTATCTAGATGGGCCCAATGTAATTGTAAAGGTCCTTATATGAGGGAGGCAGAGTCTGTAGCAGGAGATCTGATGATAGAAAAAAGAGGCTGGAGTAACGTGAGGAGGGGGCCAGAGACCAAGGAATGCAGGCAGCCTCTAGAAGCTGGAAAAAGCAAGGAAATGGATCCACCCCTTAGAGCCACCAGAAGGAACCAACCACATCAACACCTTGACTTAAGCCTAGTGAGACTGATTTCAGGCTTCTGGCCTCCAGGAATGAAAGAGAATAAATGTGTGTTGTTTTGAGCCACCAAGTTTGTGGTAATTTGTCACAGCAGCCATAGGAAGCCAATACAGGCCTCTTCTGTCAAGCCACTGCATGCTCTACAGGAAGTTTATCTTTTCCACCATCACCTTGTATTTGTGTGGCACTTACGTTTAGAGAATTTTCCCTGTGGCACCTCATGACAACCCTTTGAGGTAGATAAGGAAGGTCTTGCCTCCGTTTATCTAAGAAACCTAGTCTCAGAGAAGCCAAGGGTTTTCCCTGGGCTGCTCAGAACCTTAGCAGAGGAAAATGACTGCTTCTGCTACAGCCCTTCTACCCTACTTTTGGCTCTGCATGGCCTGCATGCTGTGGGCCCTCTAACTCCAGAGAAGGCCTTTTGCTTCCCAAAGCCATCAATCCAGCTGCAGCCCTAGCCAGAGCCTTTTGGCTGCTGCCTGGGCTGGGAAAATTCTCAGAATGTCACCACCTGAGGCCCCGTCCTTTGGAAGCATGGACTTGGTGTAGAGGGGAAGGCAGCCACGCTAGAACCACTCCCAAGAATGGTCTTAGACTGAACAATTCCCTGAGCCTGCCTGCCCTTGACCTCCATTTACTGACCTCTTAATCCATCAGACTGCCAAGAGAACCTTTTCCTGAGTTCATGGTATTACAGGAGGGGCCTCCCATATTTTGGTCTCCTGCATGTCACCCTGGGGTAGTGGCAGAAAAGGTAGAACTATTCCTGACTCTGCTTCTAGCCAGCTGAGTGACCTTGGGCAAGTTAAAGTATATCTCTGACACTCAATTTCCTGGTAAAACAACCATTTCTGGCTTGCCTTACAAAAAAGGCATAGTTAGAGTCATCTCTGTAGGGTCACTTAAACAAAATCTCACCACAGCAAAAGCTTTACCTACCAATTGATAGAGTGCCTAAAATTCCACTATTAGATATTCAGTTCTTCTTGGAGAAGATCTTCTATTTTTCAAGGGCCACCTATTAAAATGAAAATATCCTGAGTGGTAGTTATACCTCAGGTTATGATGAGTTACCAGTTTAACCCGGGATTATTACGTTCTTTCTAGCCTTCTCATTTGTATTTAGAACATAAGAAGAAAGGGGTCTCTTTGATAGGAAGATAGGGACAGGTTCCTTATGAAGAGAGGTAAGGAGATGCTGAGGAAAATCTTCATACTACCTGTAATTTTGTCCTAGGCTGGTCTTAAACCAAGGTCTGAACTCAGTCTCGTTTGTCAGTGACTCTCATCTCTCAGTCAATGGTCTATCTTTGGCAAGTGTTCCTTCCTAACCCAGCCTCATAGGACACCCGTTTATAAAACCAAATGCTATTTTACAAAGATGTCTGTGCATCTGACGTGAAGGAGGTGCTATGTAATAAAGTCTCCTGTAATAAAATCTCCTGTAATCAAGTCTCTCTCTCCCTGCATTTATGTACCTGAAAAGTTAAACTATAGATATAAAGTTTGATTGCTGCCCTAGCTGGAGTCCCAGAGGCTGAAACTGACTTACTGATGCTTTGTAGGGGAGGCGACCCAGGACAGCAGAAGTGAGGGGAAAAGAGAAGGAAGGCAGCGAAGGAAAGAAAATGAAGGCTAGGGGGTACATTTCGCAAGATGTACACTGATAACTCAATCTTGGCAGACATCTTCAAAGATGCTGTACAGAACCACTGCATTTGAAACCATCTGATGGAGGTGAGGGGCTCTGATGCCAGTCCCTTCCTGCGGCTTGTCTCTCTCTTGTCACAGCTCGCCCCAGGGAGTGTCAACTCCCCTACACATCCAAGCTATGTTCCTTGGCCTCTCCAGGAGCTTCTAGGGAAGCCAAAGCCTTCATGGTTCAGACCTGGTGCTGGAGACATAGCAGTGGGCAAGTGAGAGGCCAGGTTGAAACCCAGTGAGGCAAGGGTGGTGGCACTTCCCAACTGCAGGAATGGGAGCAGTCACTGATGCTGTTCTGGCTGGGAAGCACAAGTGGCCAAGGGGTGGAGGTGAGGAGAGATGGGGCCCAGCAGAACTGGGGTGATGCCTAAATTTGTTCTGAAACGGTTATTGAGCGCCAATTCAGAAATTCAGAAAAGAATGGGCATTAAGGATCATCTCATCCACTCCCCATCCAGTGTCAAAGCCTCAAGTGTCACCTTTCCTCCTCTACTGACCCCTGAAACTAGCTGATGATGCTGGAAAATTCTGGAGTTTAGCCTGCAAACCACCTATGCAGATTGGTTTCAGGTATAGAAGTGGCTCAGCAATCCTTTGCTGGGCCACACTATCTCAAGTTTGGATTTGAAGAAAATAGTCCCTCAGCCAAAGGGCAACGCTTCTTCTGAATTATCAGAGCACACTCTGCAACTGGCCTTCTTCCTCCTTTGGGAAGTTAGGCAGAGTAGTGTAAGCAAAGCTCGAATAAATACTTGTGTGTTTCTGTTTGTGCTCTTGTACCAAAACTATTGTCATGAGAACATGCCTGCACTAGCCAGCTAGAGGAAGAAAGATGTAAGGAGCAGAGCCAAGTCACCCCAGTCTTACCAAGCGAAGCTGCTCTAGATCAGCTAATAACAAGCAGACCCTCAGACATATGAATGAGTCTAGCCAAGGTCAGCAGAGCCATCCAGCTGACCCACAGCTGGCCGCAAACGCATGAGTGAACCCAGCTGAGATCAGCTGAGCCCAGCCCAGAGTAGCCGAAATTGCAGACCTCAGAATGAAATAAATGTTTATTATTATATGCCACTGAGATTTTGTGGTGGGGGGTGGGGGGAGTGGTGCACAGATTTATTCTGGCACTGGCTGACTGATATAACTCCGTCCATCCCAAGTTGAACTCTCCCTCTGTGAATTCCCATTGGCTCTCTCTGTACCAGTTTCTCATCTGTCTAATTCTTTCATATACACAAGTGTCACTTCCCAGACCCAACTGCAGACTCTTGAGTGTTCATATTTACATTTCTCTGTTTCTTTACAGAATATTTAGCAACTACACTGAGCATGCAGTAGACCTTCAAAATGTTGATGCGATTTCTAAGCCCATGTGGCATGGACTACTTGCATGAATTTCCAATGCCACTGCTATTTGCTTTTCATAATTTTAGAACATGAGAAGTAGAAGAGAACTTAGACAGCATCAGACTCCTTCATCTTGCAGATGAGAAAACTGAGGCTCAGAGATTAAATGACTTGTCCATGGCCACAGGGCTGGCTGGAAGCAGAGCTAGACATAGTGGCCAGGTCTCCTGGCTGTTATTCCAGTGCTCCTTCCCTCAGTATCGACGCCAGTTCTATAACTAATTGGCAGGGGCTGCCTGGTACCAGTGTGATGAGAAGGATTCTGAGGCTAGATCTGCGCATAGCAGGAGAGAGTCTCATGATCAATTAGCCATGTCTTCCAGGAGCGAGGAATAAGTAGGGGTAGATGTGTCTTATGGTCCCCATCTCTGCTACATCTGGCTGCTTGTTGGTTAATCTGTTGGCTTATGTGTATTAAAAAGATGTCATTTTGTTTATTTCACCTTCGTCTAGTTCCTGGTTGGAAGTTCACTTTGGAGACCTCCAAAGGCTCTGGTGGACTCCTTTAGCAATCCCTTCCCCTTGCTGCAAGGCAGCATTTTAAAAACTCTTCTTCTAGTGATCCTGTTCAAGGTGGCAAGCACATAGCAATGAAGCCCCACACCAAAGGAAGGCTGAAGATCTGAAAAATCAATGTCAGAATCTGGCGCAGAGTTAACAGCAGCAAATGGAGACATTATAAACTGAAGAACAACTGTTGATTTCTTTTTTTTTTTTTTGCCCTGAAAAGCTGGGTTCTGCTTGCCTCGGTCAGTGTCATTCTTTCCCAGGTTAAGAGACAGGGACATCACTGAATGCTGCACAGTCTGCCTTGAACTGTGAGGAAATCCCATGAGAGTAGGATGAGATGGGGGCTCTATTTTCCTTCCCTCCTTCCTATGGAAATTGAAGGGTCCTTTCCTGGCTTCCTATCCTTGCATGGGCCTCAACTTAATGTCACTTCCTCAGGGCAGCCCTCCCTGATGCCGAAGAGAAGGGCAGGTGCCCCCTTACATGTTCTCATGTCCCTTATATTTTTCCTTTGTGACAGGGGTATTTCATTGAATCTGAGATCCATCAGTTGTAAGACCTACCAATATTTTATGTACCAATCAGAAAAAATATGCCACCACTTAAGCCATAACACGATGCTTTCATACCGCTTAGAATTTTTATTGTATAGTTATTAAAGAGCACTTTTAAATTTATTTAGACAGACTTCTATGATATTGCACTCTTGTGCAAAGGAAAATATACTCAAAAGTAACTGGTTGAGGCAATAATCCTTAACCTTCCTCACATTGAGAATTTGGATATTTGCAATTGCCTTGTGACTCAGAGTCATCAAGGCTCGTGTACTGGTCTCTACACCATCCATCGCCTCTCTCCAGCTGCTGCGCTCACTGTTAACAAAGGGCTTTTACATACTCTAATTCACGCCATCCCCACAAAAGTCTCTTCAGGTGAAGAGGACTGGAGTCATTTTTATCCCCAACCTGTAAATGTGAATTTTGAAGCTCAGAGCTGTGAAGCCACTTGGTCAAGTTTCTATGGCAAAGTAACCAGCAGAGCTGGTACAAGGCCCCAGATAGTCTGATTCCTGGTAAAATGTTCCTTCTGCAAACCTTCTTTACATTCATTCCTTTTACAGATTAAAATCCACGACTCCCAGAAGAGGGTAGTTCTTGCAATTGAGCCTTGCAGGGAAAGAGACCAAGGCTGGAACCGCAGCTCTGTGACTGCCTAAGTTGTGGGAACTTGGGCTAGTAGCTCCACCTCTCTGGGACTCAGTTTCTCCATCTGAAAAATGAGGATGTCAGACTACTTCACAGGGCTGTTGTGAAAACTCAGTAGGTTAATGCTGGGAATGAGGTTAGCACAGTGCCTGGCACAGAGTGAGTGCACAATAATTGTTAACGACAATTATTATTGCAGCGTTATATGTGTGAGGGTCGATGCTTCATGCAATGGGTTGTACAAAACTGGTAACATCATAGCAGAGGAGAGAATCCACATACATCAATAAATACAATGCAAGAGAATGTCTGATGAATGCTAGAGAAGTACATCCTGCTCTGGATGAAGAAGGGAGGGAAATGTTAATCTGATTGAAGGTACCTGGGAAGTCTTCAGGGCAGGATGTGGCATTTGAAGGATGGGAAAACATCCAAATGTTGAAATGGGAGAGTGGTTTCCATGGGGGAGGGGAGGTGTAAGGGAGGGGAGACAGCATAAGCCAAAGGTAGAGTTCTAAAAGTATAAGGCATATTCTCACGATAGTGGATTGCTCCTTTTAGCTAGAGGGCAAGATAAAACAAGATAAGGTAAAGAAGCAATCTAAGTTTTATTCTGAGGGGGAAGAGAAGTCACTGAAAGATTTCCAGCAAGGCAATGTTTTGCTCAGGGTCACCGTTTAGAAGGATAACTTGTTGGCAGAGTATAGAATGGCATGATGTGGGGCAAGATGGTGGGCAAGGAGACCAGTTAGGAGGCTATGTCAATAGCCCTGAAGAGAGGTTCTGAGGGCCCAATCTTGGGCAGGACTGGCGGGAACATAAACAAAGACGAATTCATTTGAGCCGCACTATGGAGGGAGAACCAAGTAATTATGTGGTTATTCCCAGGATGGCCAATGTGGGCCAATGGACGAGAAGAGGGAACAGTTGAACAAGTCCCTCTGTATGTCTGAGTGCTAACGGCCAGGGCCATGTGGGAAGAGCAGTGGGGCTCTGATGATGTGGATCTAAGCATAGGAGAAGGGGCCAAGGTTGAGAATGGAGGAAATGGCCCAGGGACATGGTATTATCAAAAAGGAGAGGGCTCAGGACATGAGAAAAGTGGGGTCACGCCTTGCAGGGGGTTCAAAGGTCTTAAGTCAATTGGCAAGATCACACATGATCAAAACCCCTCACGGAGGCAACGTATTGAAGGGCAGCTCCTGATCTCTCCATAAATTTGACATAGCCACCGTCCCTGCACTGTTGGAATAGATCACTCTTTCTTTCATGGGCCACCAGATAAGGCAGCTGGCTTGCACAATGTGAATACATTATATGAAAAAAAATAAGTCACTTTTCATATTAAAGTCATACTCGGCAGAAGGAGACTGTTACATTAGAAAATAGAGAGAAATGCAGGAAGCAAAGATGACCGAGGGAGCCCCCCACACCCCCCTACATTCCAGGAAATCAGTGTGGAGCCGCTCACACCACTTAAATTGTTCTCCATCTTCCTCACACATGTGTACAGAGCCACGGTTTCATTTGCTGAAGTAAAATGTGTTTGTTGTATGATTCCACTGCGTCTACACAAGGCCCTTTTATCAGGTGTGGAAGGTTGTAGAAGATACTAGAGAATGCAGACCTTGCCTTTGAGAAACTCTCAGTTTGGGTGAGATCAGGCTAAGAGACCATGACTTGGAGCAACCCCAGGGTTACCTAGTGGTGAACACAAGATTGCGTTTTGCTCTACATATACAAAGGTATTGAAGGATCTTGTAGAAAGCAAAAGACTATGATTCTTTTGATGGAAGGAATTAGGAGGAAATGAGTATTGATCTGGTTCACGAAAGAAAAAGACAATTTAGAGCAACAGAAAGGAGTGAAGAGGGTGCTTCAGGTAAAGGGAACAACATGAACAAAGACACAGAGATTTAAAATGATTGTAGTATATTGGAGCACAAATAATATATAAATTAGGATTGTGTTCACTTGCAAGCAAGAAAATATCCAAGTAGTAATAGCTTAAATAAATAGGAGTTAGTTTCATATAACGAGAAATCTACAAGTTGAAAATTGCTGGTGTTGGTTCAGTCACTCAAAGATATCAGAGACAGTATTTCTTCCACTTTCTTAGCCTTTCCCTCATGCCGGTCCCAAAATGGCTACTTAGCTCCAGCTGTCATATCTGCATCCGCATTCAAGATGGAAGAAAGAGGGAAGGTGATGCCAGCTATTTTAGTTTGGGTTGCTCCAAAAGCAGAGCCTGAAACAAAGACTTGGGTGCACATAGTTTAGTTGGCAACTGATCCCTGGAAGCAGAAGAGGCTTAAGCAAGGAGAGTGAAAGAGGAAAAGAAAAAAAGACAATATAAAGGTGTGCTAACGAGGTTGCTGCCTTGGGCAACAGGGGCTCAGTTCCACCTGGACCTCCAGAGAAGTGTACACAATGCCTCCCAGAATTGTAAGCCTGAAGGACAGGTGTCTGAAGCATCTACCCACCAGGCTCTCTTCCCTATTGGTTGAGGGTCGACCCCGTGGGCGTGAACTCCACACGTCTAGGCCTGTCTTGTGTGCAAGCCCAGTAAGCTTACATAGTGTAGGAGAAGCCCTGGAGCAGACAGCAGGAAGATGCACTGCACACACTTGAAGTTGGATGTTGTCTGCATGAAGTGAGTCCAAACAACATGAAACTGTCCACTGCAGCCGTGGCAAAATCAGAAGTGGGCTACGGGCATGTGACATGGGGTGCCACAGCCCTCTGCCACATCAGCAGACCTCCTCATGTCTTATTGGACAGAACTGCCTCACTTGGCCACTGCTAGCTGAAAGAGAGGCTGGCAAGTGAGCATCTTAGCTTTTCCAGCCACTAGAATAGAGCAAGAAGAGAAGAAAAAGATTGGAAAGGTCTACTGATGAAGGGAAACATTGTAAGAATTCAGATCCTCCAAGGCCATGCTACATTAGATCAGCTACTCTGATCTCATCGTTCTATACTGAGAAAGGAGCTGAGTCCTGGGTAGGGTGAGTGACTTGCCTGCCCCAGTCCTGTAGTTGGGGTAGAACTGGGGTTTGAACCAAGCCTTCCAGCTTTGGAACTTTTCCACTCTCTCCATAATAACCCTCGTAGGCTGCAGAAGAATGTCTGGCCTGGAAAGCTGTTTAAAAAGAGAAAGAAAAGAAAAGCAAAAAGCTTCTGCATAACTGAGGTGGGGTCTGTTGTCACAAGACCTGGAACGATAAGCCCAGGCATTTGGACTTGTTCTGAGGGACAATGGGGAGCCACTGTAGAATCTTAAACAGGAGCACGGCAATTTGAGTTGCTTGTAGGTAGACATTATATAAAGATAAGAGGTTATTTCTCTGTTGATTACGGCTGCTGATTCAGCCAAGGGGAAATGGAGTTCTGGACAGGCTCGTACCTCCAGCCGTGACTGCAGGTGCTGCGGAGGGGAGCTGCGGGCTGCTGTCTGACATTCGCAAAAGGCCCCTGCTCTCCCGAGAACGGCTTGATGCTTATTGCTAATAACAAGGCTGGCAGCCGGCTGCAGCTTTCACTCAAAATTCTCCAGCTTTCAGTAATCAAAGCCAGGCCTGGGTTGTTCCTTGGCCCTAGACTGCAAAAGGAATTTCCTTTATTTTTGAACATGGAGAGAATAAAAAGAAGTACAAGTTGTTTTATAAGACAAGTGGGGCAGCAATTTGAAATAGGCATTTAGGCATCTCTTAGGGATTAACATCAGGACTCATTTAAGGGCTTGGAGTGTTAATAAGGATGAGATGTATTTATTTTTCCCTGGGTTCTTTTTAGGAATCCCTGGGTAATGTTCTGGAATTGATCTACACTGGTTCAAATTTCACACATCCCCCCATTTTCCATGCTGACTCTCCCACCCCTCTTTTGATGGAGTTGCACCTCCTATTAATTCAGAGAAAATGCCCCATCCAGGGTGCACAACTGGGCATAATTGGTACCCAGAAATACTCTTCATCAGGTTGAGGCAGCTCAGCAAACAAAATGACCCTCTTTTACCTAGGGAATCTGGTTTGAAAATTGGACATTAAGTTACACTTCTAATTGAAATGAATTTGATGGTTTCAGAACAGTCCCCAGTGATCTCAGCCCACATCATAAAAACCACCATAGGCAAATTGGCACCATTCAGCCTTGGCTCAAACAGGCTAGGGAGTAAAAGAAGATGTAAACTGAATTTGTGGTTGTTTTTATCTTCAGATAGACAGGCTGGGGGAGCTTCCAGAGGAGAATTCTTGGGTCAGATTACATCACTTTCCTGACAGTCTGGGAGGCAGTGGGTTATGGTAGGAAAGCACTAGGGTAAGAGTCTACTCTTGTCTCTGCCAGCAATTGATGTTGTATTCTTTGATAAGTCATTAAATCTTTCCATGCCTCAGCTTCCTCGTCTGCAAAATGGGGATAATAGCATCACCATGGCTCATGGGTTGGTGTTGGGCTCAGGCAATGACAGCTGAGGGCTTTGCCCCATGGACTGGGGCAGCCCCCAGACCCCAGGGCTCCTGAGTGATGGAGCAGTATGCACTTCCACTCCACCAGCTGACATCCAAAGGAGAAGCTGGTTGTCCTCCCATGAAACTTGGCTGTGAGGTTAGACGAGCTCAAAGCAAAGGACAGTGACAAGACAAGGAGGGAACTCAGGGTGGACAGTGACTTCCATTACTAGGGGGCCCTGAACCACCTCATCGTCCACATCAGCTCTCTATGTATCTCAGGCACATCTACTTAAGCAGCATTGTACATGTATTCTGTACCTACTATGAGAGATGCCAGCTCTTTAATGCATGCTCCATGCCAGGCGTCCTGCTAGGAGATTTACACTTACCAATGAGAATCCTCTCCACAACCACGTCAGGTAGATTGTAATATTCCCACTTTACAGATAAGAAGAATGAGGCACAGCAAGGTCACGTGACTTAGTCAAGGCCACACAGCTAGTACGTTATTGAGTAAAAATGGTACATGCCAAAACCTATCTTCCCACTCTACTGTATTTTCAATCACTGTTCCAAGGGGAAAAGGTAAAAATGAATAAGACCCAGTCCCAGCTTTTAAGAAGTTCACAGTTTAGTTGCAGAGGTTATTATGTACACAGAAATATATGTTCACAAGCAGAGTAAACGCCTGAGAGGTCACAAACACAATTACTTTTAGGGAGTAGAAATGGAGAGAGGGAGAGGAAAGGGAGTGTACTTGTCAGCTATTGCTGCCATAACAAACGACCCCGAACTTCAGTGACTTAAAACAGTTCTTACATATCTGGGAGTTGGCTGTGTGTTGGCCGATCTGGCCTGGACTCTGCTAGGAAGATTTGCTTCAGGCTGGGTTCAGGTCTGCTGGTCCGGGCCAACTGAGGGGGCAGCCATATCCTGGGAGAAGCTATTCTCGTGACAACGGCAGAGATGCAAGAGGGCAAGTGCAACCACACAAGCACATTTCAAGGTGCTGCTGCTTCATTACTGCTAACATCTCATTGGCTGAAGCATGTCACATGGCCAAGCCCCAAAGTCCAGGTGCAGACCAAAGGGTAGGGAGGGCTACAGAAGGGGTGAAGAACTAGTTTTAGTAATCTAAGCTACCCCCAGAGAGCTTCAGTTTTTACAGCAAAATATCTTGCATTATTAATTTTTCAATGATAAGCATGTATTAGTTTTTAATATAAAATCCCAATTTACAAAATACTACAAGGCAAAAATCCTTCCAGGAAGATTAGAATGGACATTCCCTGGGAGGACAGAGCCTGAGATGACATTTCTCATACTATTTTCTATACCCCAATAAAAACCAAAATTCACACACACATACTGCAATCTAGTGGTTGTTGTAACCTAGGTATGTCCTCAGTGCTATGGGGGCCCATATGAGAGGTATTTTTCATTCATTCGTTCCACAAACATCGATTTAGTATTACTGTGTGCCTAGGCATTGGAAATGAAGAGAAGAACAAAACGAGTCAGCTCACTGCTATCATGTAACTCAAAAGTCTAGCAGTGAAAATAGACTCTGAACAAGTATAACTAGGATAAATTATTGAAGGAGGGGCAGAGGAAGCTATGGAAATAAATAAGAGGAGAACCTCATTTAGATTGGGGTTCTGGCAGAGACTCGTAGGGGTTGTGCCCCAATATCCTTTCCTTTGTTAATAGTCAAAACCCCAAATTTTAACTGACGCCCCTGGCTATCTGGGATAAAGACAACGTTTCCTAGCCTTCCTTACAGCTAGCTATGACCATTAAGTTTTGGCCAACAGATATAAGTAGAAATGGTGTACACAACTTCTAGAAAGTGCCCTTAAAGGGAGGAGTCATGCTTTTCTTTTCTCCCTCATCTTTCCTGCTGGCTAGAATATGAATGTGATAACTGGAGCCAGAGCAGCCATCTTGGACAATAGAGTGACCTTGAGAATGGAGACCACTCAAGATGAAACAAGATAGAAGGAGCCTGGGTCCCTGAGGATTTCTTGGAGGGGAATGGCCAACCCCACCCTGCACTGCCTATCTCTGGGCATTTGTGTGAGAAATAGGCCTCTACTTTCTTTAAATCACTGTTATATTGATTTTCTGTTACTTGCAGCTGAAACTTACCCTGACAGATAAAGGGGTTCAGGGGCAGGCCTCCTTGCCAAACTGAGATTAAGCTGATAATGAATAATGAGAGGACAAAGAGTGTGGGTCAATCTGTTCCAGACAGAGAGAACAGCATATGCAAAGGCCCAGAGGTTGGAGAACATGGGAGTTTAGGGCAAGTGTGGAATGGAAAGTGGGTCAAGGATTGCCATCAGGAGCTTAGATCCCTTTCAGTTACCCATACACCTATTGCCTCCTCCTCTCCTCCCACCTTTGTCCTTCCTCCCTTTGTCCCTTCTTCCCTCCTTTCTTTTCTTTTTCTTTCCCTCCCTTTCTTCCTCCATCTTTCCCTCTCTTCTCCCTCTCCTTCTCTGCCTTCATCCCTCATTTCTTCCTTACTTCTTTCTGACAAATATTTGTTGAGCACCTACTATGTGCCAGGCATTGTACTAGGCAATGGGCGCACACCGTCATGGAACTGACAGTCTGTTGGAGGGACAGATATTAACTAGAAAGGAGGGAGTGAGGGGAAGGGCACGTGTTGACTTTCTGTGGCAGACATGGAGAAGCACCGTTCAGATCCCCCTTCAAGAAAGGACTCGCTGCCCAACTCCAAGAATTGCAGTTAGTTGACAGCCTCCAGCTGTTGGCTTCCTCAGGGTCAGCCTCCACATAGAACTGAGGTCATGTTCCTCTGGGAGTGGCCCCCAGCCAACAGCTGAGGAAGGCGGTGGCACTCAGGGCTGTTCATTTCCACCCAATGGGGGGCTGCTTTAATGGGCACCCTTTGCTTGGAGCTCCCGCTGGGCAGGCAGAGACTTTTCAGATCAGCATTGCAGCCCACAGGCCCCCCCCCCGCCCCATCCTGCTTCCCCTCTTCTCCTCTCACAGGTGCTCCTCCCAATAAACCCTTGGTACTCCTGACTCCATCTCAGTGCCTGCTTCCTGGACAACCCAACCTGCGATAGACCTCAAACCTTGTCACACTCATTAGAGGAACTGAAGCAATACCAGTGTGCCTGGAGCACAGAGAATGAAGAGACAGAGGTTGGTGATGAGACAAGGACTAGAACACCATGTGTGACTCGTAAGGAGCTGGGATGTTATCCTAAGTGCATTAGGAAGACGTTGAAAGGTTTTTAAAAGTTCACACTAACTTCTGCATGGGTTGGAAGGGGCCAGAATACCAGTTATGAGAAACTGCAGTCAATCAAGGGGAGAGAGGAAGGGGGCTTGCCCTAGTGCGATGCCCACAGGAGTGGAGAGCAGTGGACAGATTCTAGATGTCCTAGGTGTTTGTGGAAGGAGAATCAGCAGTACTTAGTGATGGATTCGATCTTGGAGGGAGGAGGGTGATAAAAAGGGAGGTATCGAGGGCGAGCAATTGGGTAGAGGGATTTTTCGTTTTCTGAGATGGTAAGTCTTGGTGGAAAAGTAACAGATTAGGGGGTGAAAACCAAGAGCCCACTTACAGATGTGTGGATTTTGAGACTGTTGGATGTACAAGTCTGGAGTCAGAGAATGGTCTGGCCGTGAGACACACATTTGGAAGTCACATTGTGCCAAGAGGGTTGGAGACCTGGGAGCTGACAAGGAGGTGTGGGGAACTGTCCCCTTCCCTCCAGGTTGTCTAGTACATCTTCTTACTCCACTGCTCGCAAAAGCTTCTAAAACTTTATGTCCTTCCAGGAAGTCTTCTCAGGTGGAAAGAACAAAGTGTGCTCATGGCCCAGCCTTGCCCTTTGAAAGGAACTTCAAGGTCTTTACACTCCCTAGTCCCATCATTAGCCTTGCCCTTGAACCAAAGTACCCTGTTTCCTGAGCCTTTCCAGTAATTGCTGTGCCCCCCACCATTACAGGCAAGACCCTGAGAGCTGGGGATCAGCCACCCAGAGAAGGAAGTTTGCCCCAGGACAACCTGGGGGCTTGGGAAGGCTCTGCCTCCACCTGCCCAGCTCTCAAACACTGACCATGAAACACTCTACCTACTAATATCTCAACTGCACATCATAGATATTCAGTAAAAGTGTGTTGAATGTATGAGGTCATTTTATCATTTATTTGCCTGATCAGCGTGTCTGTCATAAAGCCCACCTCTTCGATTTTACCTTTCAGCACAGATTAAAACAAGATAGCCATTATTTTCCAGGCAAGCACCTGTCAAGTGAAAGTTCCTCCCAGAGAAGTAGCTTGCCACAGAATGAAAAGAGGCCCACCTCTCTCATCTGTGCAAAATGGGATGCCAATCCCTACACCATGCACCATACAACTAAGTTGGTCTGAGAAATGAGCAGAAGTCCTCAGCCCAACAATGTTTTTGCATTCACGGAGAGATGGTGGGCTTATATACCATTAACCCCACCCCAACCTGAATCTTCTTTGTTGAATGGAATAATCCCAGTTCTCTTCATATTTCCTTAGATATAACATTTTGCAGCAAAACATTTAATGCCTGCAGGCCTTGGGAACTGGCGTTGATCCACAGATGACACAGTGTGCTGGACATTTGTCACACTTTGGCCACGAGCACTTCTTTCCTCTTCTAGCAGCCCACTAGTTTTGCTTGTGGGGAATTTCCTCTCCCCTATTGTGTTTTGGGGGGGGGTGCCCACTCTCTGTGGAAGCCAATGAGGGCTCTCCTTCACTACTCTAATCCATTAAAGGGCAATCAGTTGACCTAATCTTCTGGGAGGAACTTGAAGGGTGAGCAGAATGACACAAAGCCAGAAGAGGGCTTGGAGGAGATTCATTTGCCCCAGGAGTTGTGCCCTGTCCTGACCTCTGTAGTGCCTCCTGCCCAGGTTTCCTGCCTTCCATCATTGATCGAAGCTCTCAATAACATCCCCTTTTGCCCAAGGTAGCCAGAGAGTCCATTTCTGTCACTTGTGACCACAAAATTTTGAATTGACACAGGCAGTTTCTGAAAGGGGCACTATTTCATCATTAATATCCAGCATTGCTGAAGAGGGAAGACTAATTAGTGCAAACCCTCTTACTTCACCTATCTTTGGGGCAGTCCACAGAGGATTTATCCCTGAGCCACTAATGAATTTTGCAACTGTCACAAAACAATGCAAATAAGTAAGACCCGCATCTGCTGAACACGATCATGAGGTCAAACTGTGTGTAAATAAATGCTTGCTTCAAGGAGAGGGTAAATCCTAAGGTGAGGAGTGACAGGGCTTTGTTTGCATAAACCCAGCAAGGTATTATGGGTAGGATATTAATTAAATTATGCTCCTGGGCCTCACGGAGCCCCAGCTCAACGGCTTCAGCTTGTTGACAAACTGAACGCAGGGCCCCCGGAGAGAGAACTAACGTTTTGATGAACAGGTTTGTTGGGGGTAATGTTTCCTAGCTAGCATTTTAATATCATTTTTGACGCTTTATCTGAGCAACCAGGAAAGAACGTTCAGATAAAAGTGAGGAGCAGGCATCAAATGTCCAGAAGATGAAACTTCCATCTCACCTTGGTCCACTGGAATTGGCTCTTGGGAAGAATTTTTTGGACCCTCACCCTGCCCCAGGCCGTGCTGCATCACCCCGTCTTACCCCACTCCCCAGTGCACACACAGCTGGGAGAACATCTCTGAATAATGCTGAAGCTGCCTTAGGTTTAAATGAAGTTTTAATGATTGCAATAGTCTGCCTAAGACCCCTTCAATCTGTCCTTCTGTTCTTCCTTCCTTTTGGAAGAAATTAACCTGATGGTAGGTACTGTACCATCTTCACGTCAAGGGCTTTTATTTTAAGGTTGAAATAAAAGAACCCATTTCAGCTAAAGTGGAAGGTTGGTCCTTGAAAGACTCTCGTGACCACCAGATGTGCCCACTCTCTGAGAGACACTGACCGGGCGCGTTCAAGTTCCTTGTAACTGATTAATGACCCCCTTTCACCCGTCCCAACCATTCCCGTCTTCATTTGCACTACATGGCCTCTTTCAACTCAAAATTTCATTCTTCATTTGAGGATTATAAAGCTTCTTTTATATAGAAAAGAAAAGCTTGCATATCCGTCTGAGAATATGCAAACAAATATAAACTAATTAATGTTCCCACTATCCCCCTGGAAGTGTGTGATCGTCCTATGACCCACCAGCTTCCCTGGCATTTCCTGGCGTAGGCTGGTGTCCAGTATCAGAGGTGTCCCTGCTTCACCCCGTACCTTCCCTCACCACACTCAGCCAGCAATTCTCAACCGTGTTTCCTCCAAACTATATTAAGAATCTGTTCACTTCATCTCTGTCACTCCCAGCTGGTTGCTTACCTTGACTATAGAAGCAGACCCCCTCTTCTTCTCTTGCCCACTCCAATCTATTACCCAATTCTCTACCCAGCAGGTGGAGGGAGATTTCTAAGATGTAAATCTGGAAACGTCACTTCTTGCTTAAAGGCCTGCAGTGAACCTTTCCCAGCAAACCCCTCCCTGCTTCCCCATCCTACCCCAATATTGATCTTTTGGTTTCTCAAACACACCAAAATCTCCCCTGCCTCAAAGTCTTTGAGCACATTGTTCCCTCTGCCAATATTTGGACCAGGAAGTGACCACTATGGCTGATCTCTTCCAGAAACTTAAATCTAAAGAATTATTCTAAGCCTCTGAGTTTTAGGGTGGTTTGTTATGCAGCATTATTGTGACAACAGCTAACTGATACAGCATCCATTATCTTTTCTTCTAATGAGAAGACCTGGATTCTATTTTGGAGATCGCTCCCCCCGCAATCTCCATCCCCATGGTTCTGGTGGGGATGACACCATCCCTAGCTCTAGACATGGCCAATCAGAGCATTCCATCCTTCTGCCCAGAGGGACTGGGTGAGACTCAGCATGTGACCCAAGCTAGGTCAATGAGATATAATCCTGGAAATTTCCCAAGAAATAATCAGAAAGTAAAAAGTTTCTAACAGAGTTTTTGAGCTCCTAAGTGAGACGACTATAGCTGCCACCAGGAAGAAAGAGCTTTCCTGAAAATCAGAGGGAAAGAGCTGAAAGGAAAGGCACAGATATCTGGTGACATTGAGTGCCTGGATCCAGCTATTCCTGATGATCTACCCCTGGACTTCCCAATTTCATAAGCCTATGCTGTCTTCTTTCTTAAACCATTTTGACATGGTTTTCAAATCCCTCATGAAGTCAAAACTCCCGACTTGTACAAGTTCCTGCTTGCTTCTAGTTCAGCCCTGACACTGCACCTTGTCTTCTATCATGTCTACCCTGACTAGGTCCTTGCCTTAATTTTCTCACTGTTTCTCTGGTCCTTCTCAGTCTGTGGTCTTATCTTTAGGGCCATCCCTGCCTCTTTCCTCTTTCTAGAAATCAAGTAAGAGGCAACAGCTCCATTCAGAAAACAAGCATGTCATCCCAAGGGCCCAACCACTTCATAGTTCTCCCATGAGCATCAAGGCAAGGAGAAGGTTGGCAGGGCAAATGGCATGATCTAGATGTGGCAGAGAAAAGTGGGACAGATGCTCTGTCTGACTGCTTTGAAACTCTGTTGGTTGTAAGATCTAGAGAAAGAAGTCAAGTCCCAAGAGGCATCACTGGATAACTTGTACAATGTAGGAACTGCTGAATGTTTGACCCGTTTGCGTCAAATGTTGCTGTCTTTAGGTAAGCTCAGCACAGAGTTTCTAATAACCACTGTTTCCCAACCAGACCCAGGGTTCCTGCTGTTAATCAAGCAATGTTAATCTATTTTTATCAAGTAAAAGGTGTGATGACAAAGCAATAGTCCTGCATTTTAAGAGAAATAAGTAAATGAATGAGCGATTTTCTAAGAAGGTAAGAAAGTAAATAATAAATTGTAAATAAACACAAGCATTCAAATGACTGTTTTCCTTTCAGAGAAGTCATCAATAGAAGCTCTGTACTTATTGTGATGATGTTGCCATTGCTCTCAACCTTTCTGGAATTCCCACTTTGAAAGACAACCCTTTTTGGGTTGTATAAACTCTAGTATGGGCTTATTAAGGCGTGATATTAGTTTGACATTTTAAAAAATTTTCCTTTTCATCCTTCTCTCTCTTAGTGTTTAAGAACTGTTGATACCTGATCTTTGTAACAGACTAATTCATGTTGCTAGGTGTCACTTAAGCCACCAGAGATTGCTTTGTACCTTCCAGGCAGAATTTGAGGTTAGCCCATCTGGCATTCTCCTGCTAGTGCCTTAGTCAGCTCAGGCTGCTGTAACAGAATACCATGGAATGGATGACTTATAAACAATAGAAATTTGTTTCTCAGTTCTGGAGGCTGGAAGTCCAAGATCAAGGCAGTGGCAGATTCAGTGTCTGGTGGGGACCTGCTTCCTGGTTCATAGATGATCATCTTCTTGTTGTGTCCTCACATGGTGGAAAGGGTGAGGGAGCTCTCTCGGACCTGTTTTACTGAGGGCACTAATCTCTTTCTTGAGAGCTCCACCCTCATGATCTGATCACCTCCCAAAGGCTCCACGTCTAAATACCATCATATTAGGGGTTAGGTTTCAACATATGAATTTTGGGAGGACTCGAACATTCAGTCTATAGCAGCTTAATATCATCTACATTTTTAAATCATAATGATGTAAAATCATTCTACTTTTTTAATGATCAATTTCTCAAGTCACAATCTGACTTGACATAAAAAGCTCTTCCTTCTAAATCAGTAGCAATACAAGAGGAGTATAGGAATTATTTCCTCTGTGACTCTATGCTATCCTCTCCAATCAGTTCCTCTCATTTAAAAGCTCTCCATCAGACACTGACTCAGGGCACCATTCCTTTTAGGCAGGCAGCAACCTGCTAATGATGTATACCTGCCCTGGCCAATATGGTAAACACTAGCCACATGTGACCATTTAAATTTGAACTTAAATGAATTAAAATTAAATATAATTTAAAATTCACTTCCTCAGTCTCACTGGCCACATTTTAAGTGCTCAATAGCCACATGAGGCTAGTGGCTGCTGTATTGACAGCACAGATAGAGAACATTTCTATCATCACAGAAAATTCTATTGGACAGGGCTAAGAGGGAAAGAGCACAGTCTGGCCCTGCCATTTAATAAATGACCTTGGGTAAGTTTCTTCACCTCTCTGAGCTTCCTTCTCCTTTTTCTGTAAGGTGAGGCTAACCATACCTGCCTCACAGTGATTTTGTGTGTGAGAAACTTGGGGGAGATGATGTGTGTAGGAACGCCGACAGCATGTCAGCGCTCTGATTCTCGTGTGAAGGCAATTCCTGAGCTCCCCCAAAAGGAGCTGGCTCCTCAACACTCAACCCTGAGAACCATTCCAACTCTTCTTCCCACCAGACTCCTTCCCCTATTTCCTACCCATCTGTTGTCCCCATATCTGTTGGGACTGGGTTGTTCTTGTCTGTTTTGCCAGGACAGATTCCCCAGTCCTCCCTGTCTATAGCATTTGGCTCAGGTGTTGTTAGCCAAACCCAGCCCCAGTCCTGGGCTTCCTACTGTTTCTATTGCATCTCCCTAAGTCCTGCATATACTCCAACTCAGTATTATTGGCCTTCCTCAGCTCCCAGGAAACTCAGTCACCCACACCATGGATGACCAGGCCCAACCTCAGTTCTTGATGGGGTTGCAGACACTTTGAGGTGTGGCCACGACACTCATTCAGCCCCTGGATCAGGTAGCAGCAACTTTCCCTGATAAGGTCCCCAGACTGACTCTCAGTTGTCCTCTGCAGTCCCATTAGGGCCTGTGGAACTTATGGCCACCTTGCACAGCACCAGGGAGTTGAGAATGGCTCCATATGCTAGCACAATTTCATTTCTCTCTCTATCTGCCTGGGGCAGACTGCTTTTTCAAAGACGACGGCACCAGTATATCCCATCCCACATGCTCTTCTTACAATGTGACGTTCACACTCATTCTTCAAGAAATGGGGCCTGTGTTGCCTCTCCTTGAATCTGGGCAGGCCAATGATTATGGCAGAAGTGAGGCAGTATGACTTCTGAGGTCATAAAAAGAAAATAACACTTCCACCTGGTCCTATTGGAATGCTTAGCCTTGGAACCCAGCCATCATGTTGTGAGGAAGCTCTGGTCCCATGGAAAGGCCACGTGTAGGGGTGACATCCCCACTGAGCTCCCAGCCAACAGCCAGCAGCAAGTGCCAGACATGTGAGTGAGTGAGCCTTCATATGATTCCAGTCCCCAGTCTTCAAGCTATCCCAGCTGATGCTTTATGGAGCAGAGAGAAGCTGTCCCCACTGAGCCCTGCCCAGATTGCAGATTTGTGAGCAAAATTAATGTCGTTATTTTAAGCCACTACATTGGTGGGTGTTTTCTATTACATAGAGGTAAATAATCAGAACGCTATCTGATCAGACTGCACTGCCACTTTGACTTTTCTGCTACATATAAGGCTATAACCAGGTGCCCTGGGGCCACTCTGCCTGGCAGTCTCCACACCAGAGTTCCAGATGGGGAGCACAAAAGTCCCACTGTTGCTGATATTCTCCTTAACTTCCAGGATCTCAGCCTAGAGTGGGGAGAGAAGAGTCTAAGTATGGACTTTTCCTCCCTCTCTCTTCTCTTTCCCATTTTCCATCTGGGCTGGAAGGGGCAGATGTTTTTCTTCCTGTTTGGAAGGAACTTCCCTCATAACAAAATCTCTTCCTTCTCAAGAAGGCATATGCCTAGCCCCTTCCTCAGGGCCATAACAGCAGATGGAACACTGGGAGAGACACTGACGTACCCATAGAAGAAAGTCCAAAGATATTTAACCTACTACGTAAGACTCTAGATAAGTTATTGACCTTTTTACAGAGTCACAATGTGATGGGCACCATTGAAGGAGGATAACACGCCCTGGAGGGTAGAGAGAAAAAGGATTCCTGCGTGATTTTGTGCGCAAGGGCTTCTAGATGTTATTGATACATTGTATAATAGCATAGTACAGATATAGAAGCCCAGACCCACAAAATGCCTTAATCTTATTGCCCGACTAAGATGTATTTATAAGATTTTCTCCACACGCAGAGGGAATACTTTCTTCACTTTTCATTCCATTTCCATATTTTGAATTATCTTCACCTGCAGGAAGCCCAGATATGTGGAGGCTCCTCCCTTGAATAAAATCTGCAATAATTTTCTCTTTCCTGGCAACAAGTCCATCCTCACAGTGAGTTGTCCTTTCACATTTATAAGGATGTGGACTTATCCATAAGCACCCCATTTGCACATCCTCATTCATGTTCTTTGTCATTATAATTGCTAATAACACTATGTTTTAGAATTGGCAGGAAGATTTAACATCGGTGTAGTAGATGCTTATTGGTATGTCTGCCCAGTCCTTGTTCTCTAAAATTGTCCACCTCATGAACAGGGTTTGTTTTCAGCACACTTGGAAGCCATGGTTTTTCCACATGACTCCACTTTCCTGACCATAACTGACTTGCCCAGGGGCAAACACATGACAAAAACTAAACTGGATTCTCTCTCTCCAAAATATGAATGGAGACATTCAGAAACTGGAAATTAGTGGTTGAACTGCATTAACAGCAGAGTTCTGGTGGGACGTAATATGGGAAAGGGGGCAGTGAGTTCTAATGTCCACACCATTGCTGGGGAACCAACTTGTGGCCCTTAATAACTACCCAAAGTGTTAGTGTGGATTCTGCTCTCTCATGATCCACACTGATAATAGACATGATGACTTTCAAGTCCATGGGTTGGCAAATGGCCTGACTTAGTTTAGGTTCCCCTACAAGCAGATCCTGAGGCAGGGATTTGAATGTAAGTGGTTTATTTGGGAAAGACAAATAAGGGGATGAAGAAGTATGTTAGTGAGGGTTCTCCAGAGAAACAGAACCAATAGGGTTTGTGTGTGTGTGTGTGTGTGTGTAGTGAAAGAGAGAGATTTATCTTAAAGAATTGGCTCACACAATTTTGGGAGCTGGCAAGTCTGCAGGGCAGGCTGACAGGAGACCTAGAGAACAGATGCTGCAGCTTGAGTCTGAAGGCAGTGTGGAGGTAGAATTCCTTATTGCTCTGGGGAGGTCAGTCTTTTTTTCTCTTAAAGCTTTCACCTGATTGGAGGCCCACTCATACTATGGAGGGTAATCTGCTTCATTTGAGGTCTACTGATTTAAATATTAATCACATATAAAAAATACCTTCACAGCCACACCTAGACTGGTATGTGACAAAAAACTAGGTACTATGACCTAGCCAAGTTGACACATAAGATTAACTATCACCAGAAGTGAGACAAGGAAGGGAAGGCAGCCAGTAAAGGCTACATTATCAGGGCATTTATAACCATAAACAACTGGAGCATAATCCCACTAGGGGACTCTGGGAGACAATGTAGAAAATATATCTTAGAGTTATTCTACCTGAGGAGCGAGGGAGCTGGGGTATTTATCCACCAAGTCCTGACTGTCATTGACTGAGGGCTACTCTGGGGAATGGGCATCAATTCTGCAAGCCTCTGGGCCAGTTGCACACTCAGGCATAGTGAACTACAGCAGCCAGAGAAAGCCCACAGGTGACAAGACACATGGCCACACAGTTAGGAATTAGTCTGACATGCATGCACAGGATAGGTAAATGCTAAGGGGACATAGGTGAGGCACCCATAGCATCTGCTACATTATCATAATCCTGGAGTGAAATGGTCTTTGTGGCTTTAGAGGATAATTAGAGAGATAAGAACCCCTCTTCATCATTCAACTGAAGATGTGTTACTCTGCACTCAACTTCTTTCATCCTAAGATCTCACAGACCTCTTGACAAGTACATTCAGGAAAGAAGAAGGAATGGCATGAAAGACGGGTAGTGGAAGTCATGGCTATACAGATATCCCCTTGACCCACACTCAATGACTTTTTCTGGGGTCATTCAAAATGTAAATTGAGAGACAATAGAATTGTGCCCAACACTGCTAAATGCCTACCCATTATCCATTTTTTCCTTCTGACACTCATAGAATCTCAATTTTGTTGGGGATTATGATGCACCTAGTTAAACTGCTTACTGCCATCAAGGGACGAATGGATAAAGAAGATGTGGTATATATACACAATGAAATACTACTCAGCCATAAGAAGCGATGAAATCCAGTCATTTGTGACAACATGGATGCACATTGAGGGTATTATGCAAAGTGAAATAAGTCAGAGGGAGAAGGTCAAATACCATATGATTTCCTTCATTAAGTAGTAGATAATAACAACAATAAACAAACACATAGAGACAGAGATTGGATTGGTGGTTACCAGAGGGGAAGGAGGGAGGGAGGAGGGCAAAAGGGATAATTTGGCACATGTGTGTGGTGATGGGTTGTAGTTAGTATTTGGGTGGTGAACATGATGTAATCTATGCAGAAATGGAAGTATAATGATGTACACATGAAATTTATACAATGTTATAAACCAATGTTACTGCAATAAACAAAAAAAAAAAAAACAAAAAAAAACTGCTTACTCCCAGACTCCCTTGCAGCTATGCACAAGCAACTGACCCAGTTTGGGACAAAGAGATGTAAGTGGAAGTTACTGAGTAGGACTCACAGGAGTATGTTTTGTTTTGTTTTTCAAGGGGAAAGACTCAGCAGGAGTCAACCCTTTGACTTGTGTCTTTGTTCTTCTGTCATCCTGACTGACATATGGTCACAATATTGGAAGGTAGAGCAGCCATCTTGTAGCCATGTGAGATCAGCAGAACAAGAAGTGAGAAGCAGTCTATAACCCCGATGATTTCCTGGAGCAAATGAACCAGGCCTAGGCTGCCTATTTCAAAACTTCTTATCACAGAAGAAAAATAAAGGCCTTTGTGCTTAAGCCACTGGAGTCTGGTTTCTGTACCGTGTTGCCATATACAATCCAGACTGACGGGAAATAGTAGAAAGAACGTACTGTTAATTATCTGCAATTATTATTCCAATTATTTATGTACATCCCCTGCTAGAATGTAAGCTTCAAGAAGGTAATAATTGTGTTTATTTGTTTACTACTGTATCCCCAATACTGAGCACTGTTGAAACTCAATAAGTCCTTGTTGGATGAAGGGATAAATGAACGAAGAATGATCCTCATCGTTGACTGCTCTATATGCATTGTTTTATTTCTCCAACAAGATTATTCCTCAAGTGCTGACGCCCAGACTTCCTTGGCGTCCCCCAAAGCACACATCACAAAGGCAAAGCATAACTTAATGAAAGAATGATTGGTAGTCATGGGCTTGAATCCCAGCTCAGCCAGTTACCAGCTGAGTGACCTTAGACAAGTAACTTACTCTTTCTGAGCCTGTTTCCTTTCTGTAAAATGGGAAGGACACCTACCTCACCGGGTGGTTGTGGAGATTCTGAACAACATATATGTGGGTAGTTTATTTGAGACATAAGCTCGGGGAGAAAGAGTGAGGGAACAGAGAGAAAGAAATAGGGGAAGGAGGAAGAGCCACAATAAAAAGGGATTATAGAGGGGGCTTGATTCCACCAGGACCTCTGAGAAATACAGAATGCCTCCTAGAATTGTCTGCCGCAAACACAGGAGGCTGATTTGAGTTGAGCATTCCCCCTGGTAGAATTACCTCCTCCATATTTCTGGGCTTTGCTTCCAGGATGAGCAGGTTCCCATGGCTTTACAGAGGCCTTGAGGCAGAAAGAATAGAGAGATGCATGCTGCGTGCTTGAGATGAGACACTATTTCAGTGTGGGTCTGAACTCACACAGATGGATCCATCTCTGCTGGGGCAGATAGCAGAGATGCTCTGAGGAAATGGGGCTTGGGGCACCTAAACATCTACTACATTGTACAAAGAGCCCGACGCTTTATAACTATCCAAATGACCCACATTAGAAATGTGAATCTATCAAGTATTGATGAAGATGTGGTGAGAGGGGCACTCTCACGCACAGCTGGTGGGTGTGTAAACTGTAGCAGCTTTTCTAGAAAGCAATCTGATTTGGCTTAGTGAAATTTAGTTGGTACATGCACTGTGATCGAGTGACCCTCCTCCTAGGTATAAAGCCCAGGGGAATTGTCCCATGCACAGGTCCAGAAGGACATCTTTATAACAATGCTCACTATTGAGCTCTTGTTGGCAACAACTTGGAGCAGAGTTGAACACAACCTGGGTGTCCATCCTTAGGGGACTGGATAAGAAAAATAAAGTGGATGTACATTATGAAATCCCATGCAGCAGTAAGAAGTGACATACAAAACTGATATACAGCAACAGCGATAGCTCTTCGTGACATTGCATTGAGTGAAAAAAGGTAAGAAAATGAACAAGATTTATAACATGATACCAGTCATGTAAACTAAAAACCCACTCGCAAAAAGGAGTTGCCTGTTTTACATGGATTCACACATATATAAGGACACACACCTTGCACACAGAGGGGATGCCTCTATGGGGAAGGGGAATAAAAGTGAGGACTGGAGATGATGGGGGGATGGGAGGAGGGAATAAGGCATAAGAGCCTTACATGGCCCAGGGTTCATTATGTGCTACGAGCTGAGGCCTATGATCAACCACCTCCCTGTACCTGAAGGCCTAAATAGATTTTTTTAAAGTAAATAAAGTGCCTGGAACACAGTAGGTGCTCAATAAATTGTTGCTAAGAATGTGGCTGCAGTGACAATTGAGCAATTTTCCACAAAGACGAAAGCTTGACATATCCCCTGGAAACTAGAAGGCAGAAAAGGAATGGCTTTCTCCACCCCATGCCTCATATCTGGGGGGGCGTTTAATATTGGGTCACTGGGCCCCCAAGGGGATCTGTCAATTTGGATGGGGAAAAAATTGTATGTTTTTTCACTAACCTCTCACTGCAATTTAGCAAGTCCACAGTTACATTAGTAGTATGTATGAGTTTATCACCAAGAGAAATCACAGATATTTTTATATCATATTATAGTGTTGCAGATATCTTGAAATATGCTCAGCACTACTTGGAAGTTATGGTAGTTATTACACCTGCCACTAGATCATATTTAATGCATTAATAAATGTGCATTTATTACATATCTGGTTTCTTATATTTTTATAACTGTTATTTCAACATAATTGGTTTCCTTTGTGATTTTCTGTATTTTATGTAACTAAAGCTATTATTCTGAGAAAAGGTCTGTAGGCCTCACTAGATGTCAAAGCATCCCATGGCATAGCAAAGGTTAAGACCCCTTCAATAGGCTTTATCATTATCCCCTTCAGTCAGAGGATTTGCGAGAAATTCACAATTAGGACTTTCCGTTGTGCCATGCTCACTGGACAAGAATGAGTTAAATGGTAGCCCCAGCACTGTGATGTCATCCAGCTGGTGCGGTGGCAGAGTGGCTGCTGCCTCTCAGCCCTGTGGGGTTGGGGAGGAGAGGAGCAAAGAGGAGGATGGATGAGGGAGCGAAAAAGGAAAAAGAAAGAAATGGGAAGATAATTTCCCCGGCTTCTTCACATCACTGAATTGAACTTTACTTTTAATAAAATTATTATTAAACAGAAATGGCGTGCTCATTATTTTGCATTTAGGTGATATTCAGAGACACGATCCCAGTAATTATTTGCGCTGGGCAATGCCGGCATGTTCTAGCTTTCTGAACGCAGTTAAACCGGCATCTCACCTTCCAGGCATAGGTTTTCCTCAGGCTATGGAGAGGCACAGTCTCTACTGCCTTCTTCCTTTCGCTGCCCTAGAACTAACAGGCAGCCTTAATTAGGCCCAGAGTTTTTGCACTGGTCATGGGGTACCTCACTCTGATATGGAGAAATATCCCACCTCCATAATCATGATGTTTGCATCGGAAGGCACTCCAGAGAGAGGCGCTTTCTTCTTTGTACACATCACAGCTATTCAGACCCGGGCTTACCTTAGGTTCTCCTCAAGGCAGACCCTGACACAGAATTCAAGTGCAACTCGCTTACAGGGGAAATGCGTGAAACCCTGGTAGAGACAAGGGGCAGCAAGACAAGGAAGGGAAGGCAGCCAATAACGGGTGCCTTATTAATCCAGCCACCACAGTGGGAAACTGGATATCAATATCTCGGGGAAATTCTGGGGAAGGTGTAGACCATGCAACTCAGTGTTATCCCACCCAAGGGGCAAGGGAGCTAGGGCATTTATACACTAACCCCCAGAGTCAATGGTTGAGGACTGCGCCCAGGGGCTGTTACTTCCCTGGTATTTCCACCTTGCAGAAGCAAAGTGGCTTTTTGCAATTTTGAGAAAACGCTTCGGCACAGAGCTGCAGACACTGGCTCTTGGGGATGAAAGGAGCTCACTGAATCGGGAAGACGGGTGGGGAGATGGTGGGGCATTGATAGTATCTGCTGCTGGCCCAGTGCTTGCAAGCCATCTGCTGGTGCTCAAGGTAACAGCCTGTCCACCTCTATGACTCAATTTCCCCATCCCTGCAAGAGGCAAGGGCTCTCCAAAGGTTGCAAACTCACAGCCTGTGAACCAAATGAGGTTCTTGGGTGTGTTTTGTTTGGCCAACATGGCTTTTTTAAAATTTTAGAATTGAACCAACTTAAAATGAGGAGGTTTCACATGAAAACATGACTTTTTATTTTCTCTAGAAAAATCTAGTTGGCAACACTAGACCCCAAACTAGATGACCCCCAATACCATATGGCTCTGGGAATCTAAACTTTTCTCTTTTCTGCCCAAAGCCAAATGGTTTAAGGGAAAACTTTCATAGCTTGCCAGCAAATTATCTCCTATCCCCTTTTTTGAAAGTTTTTTTGTTTGTTTTGTTTTTTTGCAGAAAACAATGCAACTCTATGCCTTTTTACATAGTTAGGGAGTTGGGAATTGGGTTAAAACACCAAGTAGCCTCAGCCTGCCTGGCCAGGGTTTAGAACCGGGATGTTTTAGCGTCAGCTGGCAGGCCCCCTGCTCACAGGGAAGGCCCCGCCACTTGTTCCCAGAGATGGTGAGGGAACCATCCTTCTCCCTCCACGCCTGCCCCCAAACTCAGGCCCAGGAACATTTTATAACCCAAGAACAGCTCTGGTCTGTACCTAACATAGGACCCCAAATTCCTCTAGCTCTTTCCCGCATTCTCCTTCAGCTATTGACTATGAGATGAATCAGCTGTCTCCAGCTCAAAGAACCTCTCCTCAGCTGCTGGGTTCCAGCCAACCCCCAGAGGCCACCAACTGTGCCCATCAACAGAAGTGGAAGTCGAGGGCTCTCAGCCTGTTGCTGTGTTGCCCTGGGAGTTGGCAGCTGATGACACGGCCTGGCCCCTGATTGCCAATCTAGATGGCGCTTTAAAACACCCATCCCTGGGCCGGCCCCGTGGCTTGGTGGTTGAGTGAGCGCGCTCCACTGCTGGCGACCCGGGTTCGGATCCCGGGCTCGCACCGACGCGCTGCTTCTCCGGCCATGCTGAGGCCGCGTCCCACATACAGCAACTAGAAGGATGTGCAGCTGTGACACACAGCTGTCTACTGGGGCTTTGGGGGGAAAAATAAATAAATAAAATCTTTAAAAAAAAAAAAAAAAACACCCATCCCTGGCGATCCCCTCAAACACAGCTGTGATTAGTCTAGTCTCCAAGGCCCTCGAGAAAAAACTCAGTGACTGAATAATAATGGGAAAGCCGGTCTAAAAGGGTGGAAAGTCTGAATTCAAGGGTCTTCACGAATGAAATGAAGTTTTATTCATTCCACGTGTGTGAAATAAGGGCCAACAGGACGGTCAAGGAGCAACTCTGGCTTAATGAACGGGTAAGAATCATCCGCTGGGTCACTTCCTTTTTGTAAGAACAGAAATGGGTACCGTTAAAACGATTTTCTAGTCCTTAGGAGCAATTTGAATTCTTGACTGAGTTGGGACTTGCCTTTCCAAACGTGACTGAGAACACGGCTCTGGCATCAGACTGCTTGGGTTTCAAATTTGGGCTCTAGCTGTGTGAGCTTGCACAAGTCTTAGTCTCTCTGTGCCTCAAAATCATCACCAGTAAAATGGAGAAAATAGTAAGAACTTCCTCATAGGGTTGCTTTGAAGATGAAATGAGACATCCTTGTAAAACACTCCAAACAGTTTCTTGTTCAGTCAGATCTCGGTAAATGTTATATATTATTGTTGTATTGTTATGTATTGTTATGAATGATTGTTTTTCAAGGATATTGCCAAGATTAACATCAGTTCTGGTTCTCCACGACAAAAAATTAAATCCAAATTTCTGAATAGTGGGGTCTGAATTGATGAGCTCTTTCCAGCATCTTGCTTTGCTACCAGCCCCTGTTACAGTAAATCTGATAAGCAATGCAGGGGGTGTGCACTCGCCGACAGAAGCCCTCTGTGGGACTGGCGGCAGAGCCCAGCATTGGCTGCCGGCCTGGGTTGAGAGGAGGGCAGGGGCCTGGCCACGGTGGAGCAGGGCCTCCGTGCAATGCCCATGGGTCCAAGGACTTTGTGTATTCAGCTGGCCTCCCTGCCCATTTGCAGGTGGAGGTAAAACATCAGAATCCAATTTTTTGTCACCTTGTGAAATTATGAGCCTCCATTCCCGTTGCGTTGGTATCATCAGAGCACAGGGGACACGTGGGGTGATGGCTGTTGCTGGGTTACTCCTTGTAAGTCCAAATAGTTCCACATGCTGAATGACAACATATTTGCCGTGACCTGGGTAAATTAAACTGACGCCTCCTGCCTAGGTAGACTTTGACGTGATTCGGTACATATGCTTCTGCTGAAGGGCATGCCTCACTCAGTAAAGCAGGAAATAAAAACGTGGTGCTACCTTGCCAGTTGCTTTCCCTCCCTCCCTCCCTTCTCTTCCTTTCCCTTCCCCTTTCTTGTTTCACCCTCCACCCTTCCCTCCCCTTCTTCCTTCCTTCACTCTTCTCTTCCTTCCTTCCCTCCTCCTCTATCCTTCCCTTCCTCCCTCCCTCCATCTCTTCCTCCCTGTCCTTCCTTCCCTCTTCCCTTCCCCTCCTCCCTCCACTTTCCTTCTCTCTCTTCCATCTTTTCTTCTTTCCAATTTTTCTTTTTCTTTTCACTGTCATTTTTTTTCTAAGAGGAGAAACACCAGTGCTGAGCGGCTCTGTGTTCTTGGCGCCAGAGCCTGTTCTCCCTGTGTACACAAGTCTGAGTCCTGTGTCCAAACATAAGACAGAAATGTGATCAGGGCTGGGTAGAGGAAGGGATTTGACAGGTCTTCTGCATCCCAAATCTCCAAGATGCAAAGGTAAAGTCAGGCTCTTTTCGTAAAGGTTAAATTTCACACTTTAATTGCTTCACGTGGAGGCTGCTCTGAGCCGGGGCTCCCACAGTCGGCTTGGCAGCCATCCCAGCTCGCTGAGTCTTAGGTCTCCCACAGAGTTCTTCCCTCCTCCCTACAGCTCCATGAAAATTGGGGCCACAACAACAACAAATACCAACGAGTTGAGCAATAAGTGAGTCTGCAGTGCCGGGGGAATCTCGTTTTAGCCCTTCATGCTTTTACCGAGCGGATGCTTGTTCCAGCTACTGTCACTCTAAGTCTTGGTGGCTTAAAACAACAATTATTACTGTCTCTTCGGTTCTGTGAGTTGACTGAACTCATCTGGATGGTTCTCACTTGGGGTCTCTCAAGCCATCCAGATGGTGGCTGGGGCTGGAGTCATCCAGAGGCTAAACTGGGCTGGACGTCCAAGATGGCGCACGCACAAGGCTGGTGGTTGACGGGAGCTCAGCTGGAACTGTCCACCCGAATGCCTATACGTGGTCTCTCCATGTGGCTTGGGCTTCTCTCAACATGGTGACTGAGTTCTGAGAGTGCCCTGAGAGGGAGTACAAGAAGCTGAACATTCCAAGACCAAGCATCCAAGAAGAAATATTCCACAGGAGTTAGGTGGGAGTTGGGTGGCCTTTGATAACCCAGCCTAGAAGTCACATATTACCACTTTGTCAATAATGGATTGGTCAAAGCAGTCACAGAGCCCACTCAGACTCAACGGGAGAGGACGAGACTCCAACTCTCAGTGGGAGGAGTGCCAAAGAATTTTAAAAGTGCTACAATGTTAATAATAACTCTGCTCATTTTCTTTACCTTAAAGGTCCTGATTGTACTGAAGTCTAAAACACCAGTCTTTACTACTAATGCCAGCATCTGGAGAGGAAAGTGGAGGATTTGAAGGGAGGAATGAATGGTATATTTTATTTCTTATCTTTCAGTTGTCCTTTTAGGGCACAAATAACAAACCAGAAGTGCCCAATATGAGTGTAGCCTGAGTTTGAAAAACTGATCCAATATTTTAGTGGTTGGAGATTTCACATAAAACTCTGAATTTTCAGCATCTCTTAAAATATTAGATCCGAGCTGAATGGCAGTTTCCCCCTTTAGACAGGGCTGATGTGTACCAGTTAGCCACAGTCCCCACCCATTTCTATTGCCCCCAATACTAAGATTGGATATCAGTACCTATTTATCTATATAGCTGCACTGTTTTTTTTTTTTCTTTTGTTTTCGTTTTAGTTAGAAAAACATTTATCTTGGTACCAAGTCTTTATCAAAACCGAGAGAATACAACACTAGACCAAGAGGGCCACATATCCAACACAAATGGGAAAAGGCATTTTTAATGTGCATAAAAAACTTCCTATGTGTTTTTAATACACACCAAGGAGGATCTATGTTGATTGTTCTCACTCCCCTCTCTCTCTCCCTCCTTCTTTCTTTTCGTCTTTCTCTCTCTTTCCTTCCCTCTCTCTCCTCTTCCCTTTTTTCTTCCCTCCATCTTCCCCCTTTCCCCTCTTTCCTCTCTCTCTCTCTCTCTCTCTCTCTGTCTCTCTCTCTCTCTCTTTCTTTCCATAGTTAGCATGAGAAGGGGGAGAGGTGATCAATTCTTGTTAATAACACTGAATTGATTTCATTTTTAGTCTTATGCTATTACTTGAGTTAAAACAGTTTTTTTCTCTCCTGCTGTTTGTCTTTTACATGACAGACAACAAAATAAACATTTGGGACCTCAAAACACTGTCTTTGGTATAATAGACAGATCAAAAGGCCTCCTGGACAATCCTAAAGTGGTCTCCCAAATGAAGTGGGTGGTCTGCTCTCCCCAGGGAGAGGCTGCTTGCCAGCTCGGCCCTGGGCCTTTCTGGCTGTGTTTATGTTCCAGGCCAGGAGACGCATCTGCTCCAGAACAACCACTCCAACTGGTTGTTCAAAGTGCAGCAAACTATGAGACAATTGACAAATGGTTTCTTTTGACTGACAACTCTGTCATGTCCACATTTGGTGTTCAACACTTGACTACAGAGTCCAGCCCCCTTGGCATGAGAGAGAGGCCTGTCACTTCCCCATGGTTGGCTTGAGCCTTTTCTGTTCCATCCGCCATTTCCCGCCCTCATTTGATTGATTCCAGAAATCTGTTTTCTTCTCTCTCTCTCTTCCCCGGAGCTTGGGCCTAACCCTGTTAGCCCCTTGTTCACAGTTCTCCCTGGCAGTCATTTGACCCTGGTTCGTGTACTGCAGATGACTATTTACAAATATCTCTATTCCTTTAGCATAGACAGCAGTCTTCAGAACATCCTTCCTGGATTTACTTGAGGAGGAGGAGTTCCTTCGAGAAGGAGGCTCAGAACATCCAAGTCCTAAGGAGTCCTAAGAAGAGCAAAGGAGAGGGTGGGCTAGAAGAGGGGCTTAATGACCATGTGGACCCTGCTGGTGGACACTCAATGGCCCAGGTCTTTCTCTGTGGGACAGCCACCCACTCTGGCTCATGGTGTAGCCCTGTGAGTTACTGGATAGAAGAACACCCATCCTCCAGGGGCCTGGAGCCCTGCAGCTGGAGCCATCGGGCACTACGAGGTAGAGGAGCCAAGGAGGGGAGAAGGGGCTGCTTCACTCGTCTCCACGTCAAGAAAACAAATGTTTTGGCGGAAAATTTCCCTTCAACAACGTTCTGGTTTTTGAAGGAAGCATTTTTCTGAATCATTTCCTCAGGGGAAACCACTCAGCTATCCCAGGAAGGAAAATATTCCTCCTTCTGAGCTCAGTATGCTGCTTTGACTCATAGAGGAGATGTGCCTGGGCAGTAATGAAACTGATTTCCTGACTGCAAAAACCAGCTTGCATGCATGTGTGTGTGCATGTGCGTGGATATACATTTGTGCGTGTGCACGTGCACGTGTCTGCGTGCACGTGTGTTCATGTGGGTCTCCATTTGCATGCATGCACGTATATGTGTATTCGTGATTGTACGTGTGCACGATGAGTGTGTCAGCCCGTGTGTGCATGTGTATATGTGTGTGTGTACATGTGCCCTCGTGCATGACAGAAGACCACAAAGGAGCCTAAAGGGAAAGAGAGGAGGCAAAGGCTCTTCTCCCCCGGGAGCCTGCTGAAGGGTGGGATACTGTGACTTCTGCACAGTGCCCTTTCTACCGTGCCTTTCCCACAACTGAATGCCCACTGGCATCTGGCACCATGAAACTCAGAGGTGAAGTCATTTTATGTGACCACATGCCCATCACTGGCTAAGGTTTGGTCATGAGGGAGGCATGTGAGACTGTCCCCCAACCTACAGCCCCCCTGCCACAGGGGGACCCCACAGCCAGGGGTTTTGCTCATGTTTGCCCATGGTGCCCACTTCCACCCCTGCTCAGAGCCTTGCTAGTCTTTGTGCTAACACCATAATTCTGGGCATTTCCTATTTTATGACATAAAGAATCCTAAAAATTTTGAAGTTGACCAAGGAGATGATTTGAGCTTAGAGGTTCAGGACAAGGACCCTAAATGCTTTGAGCTTCAGTGTCCTCATTTATGAAATGAGGATGCCAATATCCCCTTCCTCAAAAGAGTCAATGTGTATACAGCTGGTTGGTAGGTGTATGTAAAACTAGCCTGTTACATGGACTGGAGTGGATGGGGTCATAATAGGAAACAGAATTTTCTCCAACACCTGCCTTTACACCCGTAACCACCTGTTCCCCCCTCTCTATCCCTTGACATATTTACCAGCTCCCGTACCTTCCAGTAACTTTTGGGGATTGAATTGTCCAGTGCGATCCACTCTGGCCTGGCCTGAGGTTTGGGGTCCTGCAGTGGGAAGGAGGAGGACAGTCTGTGCTTTCACTGTGCCACCATTTCACATTCCTCTAGCTCCTCTCTTTGGCTATTTCTAGGTCTTTCTTCTTTCCTTCCCTGACACACTGGAGTCTAGGAGGAGGGATGGGAGAAAAGAGCACATTTCATACCTGACTAGCCCTCCCATAATCCCATCATCGGGCTCTCTCCCAGGAGGGACCCAAATGATGTCCTCTCGTGGGGCATATTTATGGGTTCCTGGGAGGCTACACAGGGCCCTTGACACTGCACTGTCCCTGATGAGTGTGGGTGCTACATCCTCTGGCTGACCTCACGTGGCACCCCCTCGATTCCTGCCTGCCATGGTTCACCCCACGACCCCTTCCTACTGGGCCCCTCACCTCAGCAGGCAGCTTACCTTCTGTAGGACTCCCTTGGTCCCCCCAGAAGCTCACTCACCCTAACCACTCCAAGTCCTAGGAGTGCAGTCTTGCTACCCCTTTCTGTCCTCTCTCCCTCACCTGCCATCACGGGTGATTCCAGCCATCCTTCCTCCTTCCAGACTCTTTAGGTAGAAAGCAGGGGCTGGTCTGTGCTCTCCTATGCCTCCAGCCTCCAAGGGCCAGGTCAGGCTCTCCCAGGAATTCCGGGGCCCTGGTGTGGGCAGTCCACAAGTCTCTGCAGCTCAGGATCACGTCTCTGAGGAGAGTTGCCAGGTGCCCCTTCTGGCAGGTTCTCATTGCCCTTCTCCTGAAGACCTGACTTGTGCTGGTGGCAGGGTGTGTAGTAGGAAGTGGAACATGGGTAGAGCAGGAAAAACTCCAGATATGTCCCTCCAGATGAACTTCCCTGCATACACACACACACACACACACACACACACACACACACAAACACCCATGTAACTCGCACATTTCTAGGCAGTCAGCTTACATAGGTTTACTGGCTTGGGAGGGAGATGTTCATGAGGCAATTTTTCACTTGCACAAAGTTGAGTATGGTTGAGTGCAGAGTGGGGGACAGAGTGCCCGGGTTCAAATCTGGGCTCTGCCGCTTCTCAGCTGTGTGCCTTTGGGCAAGTTACTTCACCTCTCTGTGCCTCCATTTCCACGATTGTAAATAAGGGCCTTCCCTATAAGATTGTTGTGAGGGTTAAATGAGTTACTATAGGAATGGGCTTCATAGTACCTAATACATATTAGGTGCTCAATCTATGATAGCTATTGTGGGATTCTTCCCATCCAGTTACCATATGAAATTCTGAGCACTTAGTATATAAGTGTTAGCCTTTAGCCATGAGGAAGGAGTAGAACATTTTGGGGCTTAAAGTATAGACCTCGCAATCCAACTTTTTTTTTTAATTGTGGTAATGTTGGTTTATAACATTGTATGAATTTCAGGTGTACATAATTATACTTCCATTTCTGCATAGATTACATCATGTTCGCCACCCAAATACTAATTACAATCTATCACCACACACATGTGCCTAATCATCCCTTTTGCCCTCCTCCCTCCCTACTTCCCCTCTGGTAACCACCAATCCAATCTCTGTCTCTATGTGTTTGTTGTTGTTTTTGTCTTCTACTTATGAGTGAGATCATATGGTATTTGACTTTCTCCCTCTGACTTATTTCGCTCAGTATAGTACCCTCAAGGTCCCTCCATGTTGTCACAAATGGCTGGATTTCATCGTTTCTTATGGCTGAGTAGTATTCCATTGTGCATATATACCGCGTCTTCTTTATCCATTCATCCCTTGACGGGCACTTAGGTTGCTTCCAAGTCTTGGCTATTGTGAGTAGTGCTGCAATGAACATTTTAAACTCCCAGACAAGGAGACCCGATCATGCCACAGTCCTTTTTTCAGTCTTTTAGTTACTCCCCTTATCGGGGACCAAAGTCTAACTTCTCTCTGGCATGATACTCAACTACTTGTCATCTCCTTGGCTCGATACACTCACTTTTGCCATCAGGCTTTTGCTTGTGCTATCTGCCCTGCTGGAAACGACTTTCCCCACCTTGTCCACCACAGTAAACTTCATTTAATGTGACAGCCATGGGAGGGTACCACCCAGGCTTCCCTTCAGTGGAGAATGTTCCAGAAGGAGTGCTGTTAGTTGACAGTCCCCAGCTGATACACCTTCAGGATCTGCAGCAGCTGAGGCCATACTCTCCCCAGGCTGTTCCCATCAATGACTGAGCACAGCAAGGGCACGAGAGCTGGGCCATTCTGCCTAACATGGGACTTCTCTGATGGGCAGTCTTTGCTCTGGAGATCCCCATCGGCCTGGCTGAGATTTTCTCAGAGCTGTGCTGCTTCTGAGGCTCTTCCTACCCCATCCTCCTTCCTTCCCTCTCCTTTCTCAGGGGTCAGACCTGCATCCTGCTCTGAAGGCTCTCCCTGCCTATTCCTGCTCCCTCCCCCTTTATCCCTCACAGGTTTCTAATTCCATCTTGGTGTCTGCTTCCCTGAGGACCTGAACTGCCATGCTTAGCCATCAAGGATCAGCTCAAGCTTCACTTCTTGGAGGTATGAGAGATCCACCTTCTCCCATGCTCCATGCCTTCTCTGGGCTCCCGGACCACCTTGTGACCACCTCAACCAGAGCCCTTCTATTCTGCTATACTCATCCATTTCCTGTCTGTCTCACCCAAGAGCTGAGTTCCTTGAGGGGAAGAAATTTTCCTATTACTCTCTGAATTCACAGTGCATCGTAAAATACCAGGTGCATAGTCGGCACTTAAGGTTTGTTGAACGATTGAAGGAATAGGGTAGGAAGGCAAGCTAGAAAACCTATGGAGGTGGAGCTAGGAGAATGTAAGCATGGGAGAAAGTCTTCAGAATCAAGAAAAATTTTAAAAAACGTATTTAAAGAACAATTTCCATATTGTTCATGGATTTCAAAAGCCTGAATTCTATGGCCTGACCATAATTTTAAAGTTTCATGAACCAAAATACATGCAACTCAGTATTGCCAATCCTTTTCTTCTTTTAATGAAGACATATCTCTTATTTTAGAATGAAAGTTGCTGAGAAAACTAGGACTTGCTCTAGCGATTTTGTCCCCAATTCTCCAGGAATTCGGAGGACCACTAGTTTAATCAAAGATTGCTTGATTTCAGAAAACGGAAGCCTCCAGAGCTAGCTAAAGTAAAGGGGCTTCAGGTAAGGAAGCTGGGATAGTTCAGAGGTCTCAGGGCACACAGTATAGGCAGGTCTCAGGAGAAATGGCAGCCGAGAGCTGGGAGGCAAGGAGCTGGGATCAGGACCTCCTAGCCCACCAGGCCATGGGCCTCTGTCTGCACTTCTGCCTGACAGGCCCTCCTTCTGAATAAGACCAGCTGTTCATCACTTCTCAGAGCAAGCGTCTGACTGAGGAGATCAACTAAACTCCCTGGGTCCTGATCCCAAAGTGTTGAGAAGGGGCCTAGCTTGTGCCAACTGTCCACGTTTCCTAGCTCTCAGCTTATCGCCAGAGGGTGTGGTCTCAGAGCCATGAGTAGGGCTCGTGAGGGGACACTGAGAGAAAAGGGGTGGGCCGATGTGGAATGCATCCACCCCTCATCCCCACCTCACAATTATAGAGAGCCTGGAGAGGCAACAAGGCCCTGAACCTTTCTATGCCTCATTTTCCTCATCTCAGAGATGTAGGGCATGGAGAGCGTGAGGTTTGAACATTGTTTCCCATCAGAGCCCCTAAATCCCATCACTACGCCACCCCCTCTCCCTGGACTCTTTAAAGTAAAACTCAGCAGCATTTTCTCCCTCACGTTCAGCAAAACCATGAGCTCTAAAAAAAATACTACATTTAACATTTTAAGGCAAATTTTTATGTAATTCCCTCATAATAACAAAAATCATTCAAAGCCACTTTACCGTCAGAAAAGAAATATCTATGCATACACTTAGATCATTTAAGCCAAATGCCTTTTTAACAACATTTCTCAATTAAATATTCAGCAGAGATAATATTGAGTCTGAAGCATTTTATCCAGTTAAAAAAAAATCTGAGGTGAAAGAATCCAAAATGTAGAATATCAGAAATTAGAATGAAAGTACCACAGCATCTGATGCTGGACCAAAAGGGCAGAACCACAGGTCAAAGCCACGTCTCTCTGGATTCGCTGGCATTTAACTAGATGCAAAATGTCAGCCCAGAAAACGACTTGTTCAATGCAAATATTAACAAGAGAGGAGTGTGTCAGCGAGTAAACGGAGCTTCCACCGGCCAGGGCCTTTCTGACTCACACCCCGCAGTCACTCCCAGGTGACAAGGGAGCTTCCTTTTTGCTTATTTTCACCCTCTTTGCTGGAGGTAAAGCTGCAGGGCATTTGCTTCATGGGAGAGAGGGAAAGCCAATGCGGGAACCACTAGGCAAAGATGGTTTTGTTTGCCTGTAGTGAGGTCAGCTTATTCTGTTTTATCCTACTCTATCCTAGCCTAGCCTATCCTATGCTAGGCTGCTCTACTCTACTCTACTCTACTCTACTCTACTCTACTCTATCCTATCCTATACTAGGCTACTGTACGCTCTTCTACTCTACTCCTATTCTATTCTAGTCTAGTCTAGTCTAGTCTAGTCTAGTCTAGTCTAGTCTATCCTATCCTATCCTATCCTATCCTATGCTAGGCTAGGCTACTCTATTCTATGCTATGCTATGCTATGCTATGCTATGCTATGCTATGCTATGCTATGCTATCCTATCCTATCCTATGCTGGGCCACCCTACTCTATCCTATCCTATCCTATCCTATCCTATCCTATCCTATCCTATCCTATCCTATCCTATGCTAGACTACTCCTATTCTATTCTATTCTATTCTATTCTATTCTATTCTATTCTATTCTATTCTATTCTGTTCTGTTCTGTTCTATTCTATTCTATTCTATCCTATCCTATTTTAGGCTACTCTACTCTACTCTACTCTACTCTACTCTACTCTACTCTATCCTATCCTATCCTATACTAGGCTACTCTACTCTATACTATTCTGCTCTATTCTATTCTATCCTATCCTATCCTATACTAGGCTACTCTACTCTATACTATTCTGCTCTGTTCTATTCTATCCTATGCTAGGCTACTCCTATTCTATTCTATTCTATCCTATCCTATCTTATCCTATTTTAGGCTACTCTATTCTATTCCATCCTATCCTATCCTACACTAGGCTATTCTACTCTACTCTATCCTATCTTACGCTAGGTTACTCTACTCTACCGTATTCTATTCTAACCTATGCTAGACTACTCTACTCTATTATCCTATCCTACACTAGGCTACTCTATTCTACTCTATTCTATCCTATCCTATCCTATCCTATGCTAGGCTACTCTACTCTACACTATTCTACTCCTATTCTATTCTATTCTATTCTATCCTATCCTATGCTAGGCTAGGCTACTCTATTCTATTCTATTCTATCCCATCCTATCCTATTCTATCTTACACAAGGCTATTCTACTCTACTCTACTCTACTCTATTCTATTCTATTCTATTCTATTCTATTCTATTCTGTCCTACACTAGGCTACTCCACTCTATTCTATTCTAGCCTATGCTAGGCTACTCTCTCTACTCTATCCTACCCTATCCTATCCTACACTAGGCTACTCTACTCTACCCCTCTACTCTACTCTATCCTCTCCTCTCCTCTGTTTTCCTCTTCTATCCTATCCTATCTTATGTTAGGCTACTCTATTCTATTCAATTTGATTCAATTCAATTATATCCTATCCTATCCTATCCTATCCTATCCTATCCTATCCTACGCTAGGCTTCTCTACTCTACTGTACGCTAGCCTATCCTATTCTATCCTACACTAAGCTACTCTACTCTACCGTACCCTATCATATCATATCCTACACTAGGCTACTCTACTCTACTACTCTACACTACTCTAGTCTACTCTACTCTATCCTAGCCTACGCTAGGCTACTCTACTCTATTCTGTTCTGTTCTATTCTAATGTTTTTCTTGCATATATTCAGACGAGACTGGCACTTAGCAATAATTAATTTTATCAAGACCAGAAAGAAGTTAGAAGAGTAAGAAAATATTTTCCTTTTATTTTCCTCTCTTTACTGCACTGAGGTTTTAGTGGTAGCTCAAAGCTGCACATTTAGCTTTCTGTCCTTACTCCCCTCTGCACAGAGCAGTCTCAGAAATATTTTCCTTCTGGCACCTTCCCCAGCTCACTGCATTTGTGGTCGTACTCTGAAAAAGGAAGCTTCCATGTGAGTCTGATTCAGTGACAAGTGGAAATCTTCATGCTGCTCTTTCACATATTAAAAGCCTTGATTTGAGAGACATGGAGGAGTGATATCTGCCCACTCTTCTCTGAGGTGGCATTTTGATAAGTCCACCACTGTTGGCGGTCAGACCCTCAACCTGGCAGCCTCAGAAACCGGATGCTGTCACCCCCTGAGAATGGATTGGCTCACTCCCCCAGCTCAACAGAGACTTAAATCTACAAACCAGGATGACTAATCAGACTAATGCAGAGTGATGCCAAACATTCCCACCATCCTGGTGATCACATTCTCTGCTTATGAGCAAATGATACGGGCAGTCACATCAGCTGACAGTGGCTTGGTGTTTAGAACAAAGTCTGGCTTAATTGGAGCATTAAAGGAATTGTTGAAGCGATATTAGATGGTTCATTCACCGAGTTATTGGTAAAGCTACTGAACTAGCCTTGGAAAGCAGGTAGGATCAGAGAGCAGCTGGGGAGCCAGACCCAAGCCAGTGAAGATACCAGCTTGTACTGCCAACAGATGATAGACACTCAACTCCTTTGATCACCGAGTGTCTGTTGAAAACTGGGTGTTGCCACCACCATGGCTGCTACGAGAAAGAATTCTTCACTTTTCCTGGCTACAGATTCCAATCTATGGCAAGTATATCTAACTGGCTGAGCCTAAGTGCTCGTGGCCTACCACTAGGAATGTTGGAAAGGCAAGTATTTAGTTTGGGTTTCCCCAGGGAAAAATCCTGAGATAAGAATTTCAATGCAAATAGTTTTCTTGGGAAGTGATCCCAGGAAGTACGAGTAGGGAAGTGGGTATTGAGAAAGGAGAAGGTGATAAAGGACATGTCTAGGAGCAGGTCGCTGCTGTGGGCAATTGGGGCTCATTCTTCTCAGGGACCTCTGGGATGCGGTAGAGACTCTCTTGGAGTTGTCCCACCTGAGGGGTGAGGAAATTGGAGTTTTGAGGCATCAATTCCCATTTGCCATTGGTTTAGGGTGGCCTTAACTCCTGGGGGATGTCAGCTTCCCTGTCTGTCCAGCCTGCTCTATATGGAGAGGCACATGTGCTTACATTGGCACATACAGGAGCTGTGAGTTGTGAGTGCTCATGCGTGGGCGCAACAGTGTTGGCTACAACAAGTGCCATGCATTTTTAGCTGTTTGAGTGACGGGGGGCTCTTCCTCCTACCTAGATGCAGAGAAAGGGGATTCAGATGCCGGGCAACCAAAAATATGACAACATTCTCTACAAGTGGATACCTTTTTCTCTATCTGCCAAACTCTCCTTCTCCCTCTTCCTCTGTCAAGTGCCCCATCCCCCAAAACATGGTGGTTCCTATGGAAATGACCACTTTTTAACATGGTCACTGGACTTTACTAATTGGTCCAGAGTGGCACCTGACCCCAAATGGGCCAAATCAAAATTCTTCCCTGGAGTTTTCTAGACTAGAAAGGAGCCAGCTTTTTACAAGTGGCCTGGGATTTAAGATGCAAAATTCAGAAGCTCTGAGTGGGCACACAAGAGAGAGTAACATGCCACCAAGAGTCACAGAAAGAAAGCATCTCAGTGGCATTCAAGTCTCTCGTATGAAGACCCAGTGGTTTCCCTGTATTTCCTATCTCTCAACTTTCCTGGGATTCTGTGATCCAACACGTTGTCCTTTTTGCCTAAGTTTACAACCAAAAGAATCTTGATGAAAATGGTGAGCATAGAAATAGAAGGAAGGAGTGGGCTGATTACCACTGGTTGGGCTCCCCAGGAAGCAGACCCCAAGAGGAGTTGGCATGTGATGTCCCAGAAGTTTCTGGAGGAGAGCTCTTGGAATGAAAGCTGGTGGGGGAGTGAGGGAAGCCGGACTGGGCAGAGGAGCTCAGGCTGCAATGTCCACAACTGAGAGGCTTCAGCTGACCCTATGGGGTTTTGGAGCTGAGACAGCCTTTCAGAGTTGTCCCAAGTTGGGGTGAGGGTCCTGGGCCTGTGTACTCTTAGATGATCAGCTGTTGGATGCAGGCTGCCCTGGGAAGGGAGCGAACCTTGGAAGGGGCAGCTCTCTGCAGCTGAGGCAATCCCTGCAGGGGCAGACCGCTGAGGCATTTCTGCCAGTGGCTCTCTCGGCAGGTGAGGGAGTCAGTCCTGTGGTCCTGAAGGGGAACCTCGGTGGCACATCACAGCATCCACTACAGTGACCTTAGAAACGTCTCTCAGATAAGCCTGAATGAGGACTCTGTCTTAGCGCAGAGGACACCTTGCCTCCCTAGTCATAATCATTCACTGAAGGCTCTATGCTGAGTACTCTGCAAGCATCATGCCTGCTTATCCCTGCCCGAGATTGGAACTGCATCCCTATTTTACAGAAGGGGAAATTGGAGCTTAGAGAGCTAAGGAACTGGCTGAAGATCACAGAGCTAATAAGTGGCTGAGCCGAGATTCAAAACACGCCTCTCAAGCCTGGAGCTGGCGCCTTTAGCCTCTTGGCCAGGGCTGGGACTCAGATGAAGCAAAGGAGGTACACAGGGCACACTCACTGTCCAGTGCTGACACTGCACTTCCATGACGCTGACATTGAGTGCCTCCTTAAATTTGTGCCCTGGGTGCCTCACTTGCCTCACCCAAGTCCCAGAGCCCTGCTCCTGGCTATTGGGCAGGGAAAGCCCACATGCTCAAGGACCCTGAGCAAAGACCTCTCCCCTGGAGTTGCTCAATGGGCCCCACCAGGCTCTGCCTCCAGGTCTCATTCTTCTGGAAGTCTCCATGGCTGACCAGCCTCTTCTTTTTTCAGTCTTTTTCCAAACAGAGCTTGAGACAAGGGATTAGATTTATTAATTTAGCATTTCCTAATCTCCAATCACATTCCAGGGCTGCCTCCTAGGGCATGCCCCTATTCACCTTAGGTTGGCATTTTGGAGCTCATTCACTCTTCAGTGGGCCCATCACAGTCCCTGGGCAGGGCTTCACACTACAGATAACAAACCACACCCATTCTGTGCATATCGTGCCAGCTTAACTGTGAGGGTAGCCCTATTGCCACTATTTGGTGGAGTGGAAGGGGCTCCACAAAGGCCTCCATATATGGACAGCCCCTGATAGTTACTTTTCTGCCTATGAAGAATCCTCAGACCCCCTCAGACCTCAGTACATTGCATTGTAGTTGTCATTGGCCCGCCTCTCTACCCTCTGGGCCGGGTATCTACAGACCCAGGGGTGTATTGCAGCCACCCCACACAAGGGTATTCAAGACATATTTCTTGAATGAAGATTAACTGGCCCTCTTTAGATCTTAGCTCAGGTGAAACCACTGTCCCAGTTGGAGGGAAAATCATGCCAGGCCTCCATCTGTTTTTAAATGATAGAAGGGCATTCCTACTCTTTGGGGAGAAACTGCAAGGATTTAATGAAATGTTTCTGCAGTTGAGGCTACGGATGATCTGTTGACATGGTCTAAAGGGTTGTGGGTTGTTTAATGTCTTTCTGTACCATCAATTCTGCACTTTGTAAAGACTCAGCAAACTGGTATGAATTTAGGCTACTGACAAGGACCTTGGAAATAATGTAGCTTTGGCAGGTTTAAGAAAGGAAAGACCTTGAAAGCTGTCCTAACAAAGTCTGAGATCATAACCTCTGCAATCCAGTGCCTCCAAGGACTTGGCCTGCGGTGGACTACAGCAGCCCATCTGGCTTTCCTGCCTCTGGTGCCCCTGCCCGAGGGCTCCAAACCTGCCTCACAGTGCCAGCCTGGAGACTCGGTGACCCTCGCCTGCCCCATCCCCTGTATTTCTCCTTGCAGTAAGAATCCCCAAAGCACACTATCTCAGGGCGGCCTTCCAACCCTGGAGGCAGTTGTTGCTTATCTCCCTTGGCTTGATGCAGTGGAGGCATCAAGACTTCGGAATTAGAAGACTTGAGTGTGACTCTGGCTTGGCCATTTACTATGATTCAACATTTCCCAAAGAAGATCCACTGAGTGCTAGGATTCTACCACATATTAAACAGGAATAGTATATCAGGTAGCTCTTGCCACTGATAATGATGCTGTATAACAAGCAACCCCAAAACTCAGTGGCATACAGTGATTAGCATTTATTTTTCACTCATGCATCTGTAGGTTGGCTGGGGCAGCTCTGCTCCATGTGTCTCATTCTGGGGTCCAGGATGGAGGGGCAGCAGCCCCCTGGGGAATGTTCTCACAGAGAATGGAAAAGCACAAAAGGCAAATGGAAACATGTGATGTCTCTTAAGGCCTAGGCTTGAAACTGACACACTGTCACCTCCACCCTCATTCCATTGGCCAAAGCAAGTCATATGGCCAAGGCTTTCATCAATGGAACAAGGAAGTCCACTCTTTCTATGAGGGTGTAGAGAAAAGGAGTGAAGCTTTGTTGTATAATAATTTAATCTACTACAAGTTGCATGGGGAAAATGTTCTGTGGTCAAATAAATCTGGGAAATGTTTTTTAAAAAAGCAAAAAAGAGTTGAGGTATTAGAGGTTGGGGGAGGTGTCAATTTTTTTTAAAAAGTCAAGCAGTTCTCAGAGCCTTTAATGTATATGTCTGTTCTGAACCTCCGATTGCGAGGTATGGAATGTGTTATTATTTAACATTTTTTCAACCATGCCACCAGTGTTCTACAGAACTCACTTTAGGAAAGGTTGCTGTAGATCATGGTCAAGTCACCTAACCTCTCTGAGCCCCAGGTATGCAGGCTGTTTTAACAGGAATGATACCTGCTTTGGAGGATGGTCTGGTGATCCGATGAGATAAGGTGTGCGCAGCATTGTAACACAAGGTTGAGTGCACATAGATGCCTACTCATTCATGAATTCAGCCCATCTGGAGCCCCTGTTAGTCCGAAAGAGGGCTCCCTAGCATGGGATAGGCCAGACGCTGGCCACTGGGGATTCATGCACTGGACTGGGCAGGTGCTAGGCAGCAGAACCAGCTATAACAAGGGATATAAACTGAACTCTGATAGTGGTGACGCACAGCAGAGGCCTCACAGATGGGGGAGTGTTAAGGGGTTACAGGGTTGCAGTGGGGTGTGGGGTTCTGTGCCAGCAAGTTTTGAGAGACTCTAGGCCAAGCTGGTGTGGCTACAGATGAGCAGCGGTGTTTCAGGGAAGGCTGCAGTGGGACGCTGGCCTGGACTGACCCCTCATCCTGCCACTGAGGAAAGGCTAGGCCTTCAGGTCAGAGATCAGCAGCCCCATTCGGCTTGCAAAGGGCTATGCGGGCAGGAAGCCATGGACGTCATTATACCCCCGGCCCTGGAGCATAGTCTGGTTTTAGTGAGAACCCTGCCTTTTCCCTGCACCCTCCAGAAGTCTGTGTCCTTTTGCTTCTGCCCCATCCCCTCACAAGCAGGGGTGGGGGGGCCTAGGCCTCTTTGCCTTTATCTTAACAAAGCAGGACCGCCCCTTCCTGTGGCCTCCACAAACAATGAAATACCAGAGTCATTAGCATAAGGACAGGGAGGCAGGAACAAAGTTCACAGAAGATTTCCATTCCGCTCAGGTATGAGTAGGAAATTCTCCACAGAATGGCATGCTTCTCCTTAGTTACACATGTGGCTTTCATTTCTCCGGAGAAAAAAAGACTCCAGGTGCTGTTCTCCAAAATCTCACTCCCACCCCTGCCTTGGCAGACTCCCAACTGCCCAGGTCTGTAGAAGCGCCAGTGCTGGGGGGGCCGACAGCTTCCAACATCTTCCACAGCCCCCCCAGCAAACATGAAAGACTGTTCTACGCAGTGGCTTTTCTCCCATCACAAATGCTCAGATATTTGTCCTCTGCACCTCTCAGGGTTGTCTCCTTTCTTTGCCTGTGGTTCTGATGAGCAACAGTTGAACAATATTTTTGGGTTTCTCCCTCGTTGTAATTCAAGGATCCTCACCCTAAAATCCCAGGAAATGCGTCTCAGAGGGCTCCAGGGCTGTGCCCTGGGTCCCAGTGTCTCTGAGCTACAAAGAGGGCACAACATCAACTGGTCGGGGGTTTTGCTGTTGTTCTCGTGTTTTGCTTTTAGACATTTTTAAAGGAAACAGATATCACATCTTTTTCCTTCAGGAAAATATCTTAGGAGGGAAATGAAGTCCTGGGAATATGCAGATGCATCCTTAAAATGAAAACATCCTAGTGTGGAAAAAACTTACACTAGTAAGATCTTCCTCAAGGCATCTATTTGAGGGAAATAGTATTTGAATGAAAAAGCAAGATATCTGGGCAGTTAGGATCATCCAATGATGACGGAGCAATAACCCGTCACTTTATGGTTACAGAAAAGCTCTGACGAGCACAGCCTCTGCAGCAAGGTGGCTGGGGTTGGCATCCCAGCTCTGCTACTTACCAGCCATGTGACTTTGAACAGATTACTCAATCTCTCTGTGCCTCAGTTTCCTCCTCTGTCAAATGTAGATTCTAATGTACCCAGGTTTCATACTGCTCTTACCGCAATGCCTGGCACACAGTAAGCACCAAATGTTTGTGAAATAAAACTTCAGGAAGAGGGCGACCCTGAGAACACAACGTGTGCCAACACCCAGGACATCCTGGAAACACATGAAGCATTCATCTTTCTTATCATTGTTTTGTCCTTACTGACCTCACCCCACCTCCATTTTCTCCATGCTCTTACCGTCACATTAATGCCCTCTCATGCTGCCTTTATGTACTCCACTTCCTTCTTTTAAAACAGAAAATGAAAAAAGAAAGAAAATTCAATTCTAGGAAAAACAGCAGGAGGACTTGTATTTTAATGGCAGATAAAATATAAAGTCAAAGGAATGAATCTCTAATTGTAGAATTTGTGGTTGCTGGTGAGGGGACTGCTTGGTGAGGCAGAGGTGGCAGAGCTGGGCAGGATAGGAGGGGAGGACAGAGGCTCAACCTGAAATCCCTCCATGCAGGCAGCTGCCTACTGGACCTGCCAGAAATGTCATCCCCTCCTGTGTGCAAGGAAACGTGCTTCTCCTGAGGTCACTCCCACTCTGAATGGAAACCCACACATGCCCTGCACTGGTTCTTCCAATTATGGCAAAGGCCCCCAAACATCCCCTGATTGGCATACCACAAAAGCCGCATGCCCGCAATAATGATGATGATAATAGCATTGGTAATAGCCGCCAGGCAGCTGTTACTCAGCCTTGTGCATCTTCGGAGCCTCCTGGGGATTGGCAGTGTGCTAAGAATAGTTGTAGCACCAGCATTCAAGAACAATAGGCTGACCAAAGTGAACCCCACAAGGTGGGATCCTGCTTGCTGAATGGGCTGCCAGATGTGAGAGGAGGGAAAGAGATCTGTTGAATGTGCTGAGTCTGTGAGGAGCCTCGGCTGTGGGTTGAGGCCAGGGAAACCCTGGAACAAGGACCAGGGAGAGACTCGTCTAAACTGTGGCACTCAGATGAACCCGCTGTCAAATCCCTCCCGTGCTCTGGCTCCTGGGTCCAACTCCCTCGCTGACTTTACCGCCCAGAGCAGAGAGAGAGCCAGCCGCGTGATTGGTGACTGGCGTGGACAAGATGTAGTGCCGTCAGGATAGCATTAGCTACAAGTGACGGAAGATGCCAACCAAGACTGGTCGAAGTTTCTCTCTCTCTCATGTAAATAAGGTTCAGGGCTAAAAGGGTGAACTCACAAAGTCAACAGGATCCAAGCTATTATCATTATCGTTATCATTACAAATATTATTGTAATTTGCATGAAATACACAGATCATGAAGGTATAGAGTTTGATGAGTTTTGACTGATGTGTCCACCATGTAATCAACAACCCAGTCAAGATACAGGACATTTCCATCATCGTAGAAAGTTTCCTCATGGCCCTTTCCAGTTGACCTCCACCTCTCATAGGTAACCCCTGTTCTGACATCTATCACCATGGAGGGACTGGTTTTGCCTGTTCTAGCATTCCATACAAATGGAGTCATACAGCATGTTTTGTTTTGCGTCTGGTTTCTTTCATTCAACGTATTTTAGGGATACATCCATGTTGTCATATGTATCAATAGCTAATTTTTACTGCTGAGTATTATTCCATTGTATGAATACACCACAGTTGTTTAATCAGGTGTTGATGAAAATTTAGATTGTTTCCAATTTGGGACTATTATGAAACAAAGCTGTTATGAACATTTGTCTGCAAATCTTTGTGTGGGCATAGATTTTCATTTCCCTTGGGTAAATATTTAGGAGTGAGGTTGCTGAGTATAGTGTAGGTATATGTTTAATTGTATAAGAAACTGCCAATGTCCCAAAAAGTGGTTCTACCATTTCAGGCTGTTTCTATCTTGCTCTTCTAGCATCCTCTGTACATGATTTCTACCTCATGGTATTCTATGGCTGCTTGAACTCCAGCCATCATATCCCCATTCCAACCCACAAGAAGGCAGATGGAGGAAATGGTATGCTTCCTTTGCTACAATAACATTTCCTGGAAGCTCCACACAATACTTATGCTTACATCCCATCAGCTACCAATTAGTCACGTGGTCACATCTATCTGCAAGGGAGGCTGGGACATGTAATTTTCATCCTGGAGATCCACAAACCCAGCTAAAAATTGGGGGTTTTATTATTGGGGTACAAGGGAATATTTAATGTTGAGGGGCAAGAAGCAGCCTTTGGCAAGACAGCTGACCAGAAATCTGGCAGGGATCATTTCTGTCTTGCTCAGGGCAGTTTCTCCAGAAGCTATCTTGGGCCTTGGGTCATGGTATGGGCTCAATAAATGTTTGTGAATAGTGGAAGGAGGGAGGGAAAGAGGGAGAGAAGAAGGAAGAGAAAAATAACCTTGGCAGCCAGCCCCACGATTTGAGAAAGTTCTCTGGGGTCACTATGCTCATCTGACAAGAGGGTTGTTTTTAAAGGGCTTTCACAATTCTTCAATTTCTGAAGTTGTCTCAAAACATCTCTTGGATGCAATTAAATGTCATTGTGTGAATTGTCAAGACAGTCCTTCAGTGGTCTGATAGGTAAGGGACGTTTTGACTTCGTTATCTGATGGAGATAGTTTGGGAATTTTGTTTTCCAATGTAGAGTAGGGTGTGTGTGTGTGTGTGTGTGTGTGTGTGCGCGCGCGCATGTGCAGGCAGATGCACGCGTGCATTCATACACACAAGAAACCTTCTTTGGACCTTTTCCTGTCAGTCTCACAATTCGTGTGGTGATAAACGTGTTGTTATCAAGAGCTTGTGCCTTGGATATTGAAATGAGAACTGAAATGCCTGAGGGGAGGGGAAAAAAAAAGAGAGAGACAGCAAGTTTGTTGGGGAGCAGAGCCGTGGCCACCACAGCAGGCAGCGGCAACTTTTGCAAGAGGCCTCCGTGTTTCCAGTCGGGTGCCCCTTCAGCAAATGAGGGGGTCATCGGGTTATGTTATTTTATGGTACAAAAGCAGATACGGTCCGCTGCCTCCGCTCTACCCTGATAATTTTGTTTTCCTGGCGGGTTTGCCATCAAGGATCTGACATGCCATTAGGTTTTTATCTCTGTTGCCCAAGGAGGGGCAACGGTGAGCGAGGGTCTGCTTTTCATTAAAATGAGACTGGTTGCACTAGCACTTCTTTGAACAAAACAACCACGGTTCACGACAAGGTTAGGGGAAGGCGGGGCAGAGGGAAGGTTATTAGTTATTACCTCTGCTTCCTTCGCAGGAGTGGGGGCTTCTCTCCTGCGGGGTTTGGCTCCCTCCCTGGGGGGCTGAGAACTAATTCTGTGCTCAGGCCATGATCCCCAGGCCCGCCTAAGAAGCGTTGCCTTCTAACCACGCCCAATCATTGGGCTGATGCTGTGACATCGACTGTCACCCATTAGGGAACAGGCTGACACCAAGAAAGGCGTTTCGCTTACAGTCTCAGCCAGCCAGCGCTGGAGTTGCAGTCCCAGAGGTGAGAGGCCCGAATTTGCTGGAGGGAGCTCTGCCACGGAAGGTCGCCCCATCCTGCCAGGGACACTGGCCTCCCGCCAGCTCTGAAGCTTCTGCCAGGCTTTCCCCTCCCAAGGGAAAGCAGTGTCTGGGAGGGCCTGTGAGGAAGACGGAAGACTGGGGGCCTGGGCTGCAGTCAGCCTAAACTGGCTCTGCCCCGTGTGAAAGCGCCTGGGATGTTCTAGGTCTTTCATCTGCATTGCTTTCCTCGCAGCAGAACCAAACAAGCAGAGGCGTCCACTCAGTAGCAAGTCTGAGGGGAAAAACCTTCTGCAAACATCTCCACTTTTTCTTTTTCGAGCAGGAGATCCGTGTTGGTGTCAGGAGGGGTCCCAGCTGTTTATGGCACCTACATAAACAGCCCGACTGACTTTAGTCGCTTCTGAGATGGGCTGCGTTAGTCAACCCAAGTACGCCAGGCCACCTTTCCGTGTGATTCCCATGAGCCAAATCACACTGGGCTGATGCCCAGTGTGGCGTGTTGGGCTCCCATGAAATGTTGTCATCGTAGCTGGTGGGACTCTGAGCCTTCCTCCCAGCCGGCTTTCCCTGTCCCCTCCCCCACTGTCCTCCCTCATCCTCCTCCAGGCTCGCGCCCTGCCCACTGCTGGGCACGATTTATAAGCACGGAAATCCCCTTAATCCCCGGGATATGTGGTTTACTTCACCCAAGAATTCCAAGAGCCGCATCCTCGCCCTCGCAAAGTGAATTATAACCCGAGCATAGAATATTGATTCCAGGCGTGTGGAATTTTAATCCCCAAGTTCCCACGAAATGCTCCTGTCCATGGCGAATTGGCCCACCATTTCAGCATGTCCACACAGCTAGGACAGATGAGCCCCTCCGGCCACCACTGTTTACAGTCACCTGGGGGGCCTCGGAGTGCTCCGCATCTCCCTCACGTGACTTCGTATCTGCTCTTAGGCGCTGCGTGCAACTCTGGTTTGTGTTTCTGTGGAGCCTGACATCAATCGGGCATTTTAAAATCCCCCTGCTGCCAGCAAAGCCAAAGCCAGGCAGCTGTCTTCAAGATGTCACCAGTCATTATCTGCGAGCAGGGGTGAATGATGCTCATCGCCGTCCCCAGGTGCACTGTCAGGGAACTCCTGCTCCACGCCTGCCCTGCGCTGTGCCAGGACCACCAGCCTGGCTTTCTAGAGACACCACGGCTCTATTTGCAGTTAGGTTGGGTTTTATTGGGTATCAGCCCCTATGCTGTGCCAGGCCTTGTGCCCAGCACTGCAATCCCAATAACTCCCATTAGTTCCTGGTTACAGGTGAGAATTGAGAGGCTCAGAGCTGTTGGGCATACTGCTCAAGGTCATACAGCTGGTGTGTGGCAGAAACATGTCTGCTACCAGGATCTGTCTACTTGTTTTCATTACCACATCACACCCAAAGAAGCTTCTGCCAATCTTCTACATGATTTTCACAGCATGCCCCAATAATATAACCAGGGTGAGGCACCCACATTTTAATGATGATACAGCTGGAGCCCCGAGAGGTTAAGTGACCTGTGCAAAGACACACAGCCACGTAGTTGGAGGGAGAGCAGGCACTATAACCTGGGATGCCACAGACATTAGTTGACTGTCCACAATCTGCCAGTTTGTGCTAAGCTTTGGGGACACCCAGCTGAATAAGATGCAGCCCCTGCTGTCAGGAGACTGGCGACCACATGAGGCAGACAGCAACATATGCAGTTATATGCAATTCCAAGTGTGGGGAAGGAGCCCAGGGCTGGAGGGAGTCATTCACAGAGGAGGTGACATTTGAGTTGGTCCAGGTAGAATAAGGAGGAATGAACCAGCAGCAAGTAGAATTCCCAGAGAGCACACTGCCCCACCCCCACAAACCTTTCCTTTCTGCTGGGTGGCCAGTTTGCTGTAAACATCAGCCAGAGAAGGTCAAACAGCCTGTCCCATCCTCTAACTCAGTGCTGTCCAATAGAACTTTCTACAATAATGGAAATGCTCTAGAGCGATGCTGTCCTATATGGCCCCCGGCCGCATGTCCCTACTGAACGCTTGAAATGCGGCTAGTGAGTATGAGGAACCGAATTTTTGATTCTATTTCCTCCTAATTATATTTCAATGTAAAAGGCCACATGTGGCTAGTGGCTCCCGTGTAGGACAGCACAGCTCTGACTGGCTGCCCCCAGCAGCGAGGCGGGAGTACAGGCTCAACCCTGCAAGAGGAGGGCACACCAGTCTCTGTGCCGGTGGTCGCTGGGCAGTTCTCCAGCACCCACAGGCAAAGGGGCAGAAGCATGGGTGGGGCCCAGCCCTCACAGGAGCCCGGCACAATGAGCCATAGGACCAGGCCCCAGTTGTCACCAGGTCACCTCCTCCTGACTCCATCATTTCCTTTGAGGAGGCTGAGAGAGGAGGTGCTGTGAGAGACTCAGTCCCCATCTCTGCTCAAGGGTGACCTTCCCCTGGAGACTCTCTCACTGGGGGGATGGGTCACTGCCACCAGGAGGCGAGCGGGAGGGCTGGACGCAGTTCCTGGAGGCCCGCCCTTGGCATGAAGCCCTCCTCTCTGCTCTAGGAGGGGCAAGGGGGAGTTGCAGGCCCTGGCTCTGGCAGGAAGCCTCAGGCCCAGCGTTCCGGGATAGCGCCATCTCCATGTTCACAACATCAAGGGGACTTGCAGCAACCCACTGCGCACTCCGCCCCACTGGAATGACCACCCCTGGCTTTGACTTGTTTATTCCCCCACATCTTCATAGGGGCAAGGTGTAAAATAGAAAAACATGAGTAAAGAAGGAAATAGATCCAGAACCTGACCCCTTCTCACGAACACCACCGCTGCTGCCCTGCTCCAACCATCATGGTATCTGTTTTTACAATGGCCTCCTGATGGGTCTCCCTGCTCCTGCTCTTGCCTCTCTGTAGTCCATCCTCAACAGAACACCCAGAGGGCTTCTTGAAGCCCTAAGCCAGATCCAGGCCTTCCTTGCTCGTAACTCTCCAATACTCTCCATCTCACACAAAAGCTGAAGTCCTTATAATGGCCTGCACAGCCCACACAGTCTGCCCTACCCACCCTGGCCTCTCTGACCTCGTCTATTACTCTCCCCTCCCCTGCCACAGGTCTGCCCCAAACACATTGGCTTCCTTGCTGTGCCTGTAACGTGCCTGGCACAGCCTACCTCAGGGCATTTGCACTGCCCATCTCCCCTGCCTAGAGCACTCTTCTCACAGATAGCTACATCGCCCAGTCTGGAGCTTCCATTATGCCTTTATTCAAGTGCCACCTCCTCGGTGAAGTCTTCCTTGGACACCTCTTTAAATTTATGATGCCACCCCTCCCCCAATTCCCCATCCATTTCCCCTGCTCTCTTTTTCTTCCTAGCCTTATCACCTTCTGCCATACTAGATTTTACTTACTTATTCGGTTTGCTATCTATCTTCCTCCACTTGAATGTGAGCTCTATGAAGGTGAGGAGTTTTTCCTGCTTTGTACTCTACTCAACCTTCAGTGTCTAGAATGGTGCCTGCCACAATGTAGGCTGTCAATAAATATTTTGGGAATAAAAGAATGAGGGAATAAATGCATTAAAATCACCCATATCTCATCACCCAAAGATAATCATTGCTGAGGGTTGGCTGTATTTCCTTCCAGACTTTCTTCTATTGAACCTCCTTTTGACTGAGTTAAGTAGGAGTCCTGTGGTCACCAACAGGGTGCTGAGGAGAGTGGAGAGACAGATCCTGAAAGAGATCTGTCTTTCATCTCTTTCAGGATCTGTCTCTGCCTGTCATCACCTTTGCGGAAGCCTGGGCTGCATCATGGCTGGCTGAAAATCAATGCTTTTAGTTCTCTCAGGGCTAATCAGCCTGTGTAGGACAACCTAAACTAACCAGACTCACAAGAACCTGATGGGTAAAACCAACGACCACCTTACTAATTCGTATCCCTTTCCAGTGATCCTGCCATCAAGGAACACAGAACAATACACTGGAAATCAGAGCTTTACCTGCAGGAGGTAGGATTTGTTGATTGCCCACAGGGCTGAATTAAGATTTTAGAGACCTCCAAGCACTGAAAAGATTATGGTGCCCTGCACCATCCCATGTGTTATTCAGAATATAAGTACTGCTCAACTATAAAACAATGAACTTGCAATGAAAACAATGTTCCAATTTTTTCCCCTATGATGACTTCAACACTTTTTTTGTGTGTGGTGGTTTTTATTTTTATTGATGTTTTAATAGTTTATAACTTTGTGAAATTTTTAGTTGTACATTTTTGTTTGTCCATCACAATATACATGTCTCCCTTCACCCCTTGTGCCCACCCCCCACCCCCATTGCCCCTGGTCACCACAATCCAGTTTTCTCTGTCCATGTGTAGGTTTATCTTCCACATATGAGTGAGATCATACAGTGTTTGTCTTTCTCTTTCTGGCTTCTTTCACTTAACATAATACCCTCCAGGTCCATCCATGTTGTTGCAAATGGGATGATTTTGTCTGTTTTTATGGCTGAGTAGTATTCCATTGTATATATATGCCACATCTTCTTGATCCAGTCATCAGTCGAGGGACACTTAGGGTGCTTCCACTTCTTGGCTATGGTGAATAATGCTGCAATGAACATAGGGGTGCATAAGCCTCTTTGGATTGTTGATTTCAGGTTCGTGGGATAGATTCCCAGTAGTGGGATGGCTGGGTCATAGGGCATCTCTATTTTTAATTCTTTGAGGAATCTCCATACCGTTTTCCATAGAGGCTGCACCAGTTTGCATTCCCACCAGCTGTGTATGAGGGTTCCTGTTTCTCCACATCCTCTCCAACATTTGTTGTTTTTTGGACTTCGACACTTTTAAAAATATATATTAAAAATCAAATTGCTTCTTTTAACAATCACCTTTGTTCCTCCCGCTTTGTTGGTGCCCTGGGCATATGCCTGAGATTCCTGTGGGACAATTGAGCTCTGATTGTCTCACCAGCATACTTTTCCCTATCCTTGCAGCAAAAGGACTCTGATTTTTTTCCCTTGGGGACTCCTCCCTCATTTTCAGTCAGCGTGATTTGTGGAGCCAATGGACCTCTCCTCCATCTCCAGGGGCAGGGCCCATGAGATGTGAGGAGAAATTTGGTGGGACTTCTGAGAAAGCCCTCTGGGCAGTGTGATGTGAAGATACTTAGGATCTGGTGCTGGGTAGCATTCTGTTATCATAAAGGGAGTCCTGGAACAAGTAGGGGCCATCATGTGGTGTTGAAGCCAACATGGCATAAATCAGAGAAGAGAGATGCAGGTCCTTGGTAGCATAATTTGTGTTGCTGGATCAAACTTTGCCTGAATCCCACATTTCTGCTCAACATTTTTCAGTTATAGCCAATAAATTCTGCTGTGGTTATGTTAGTTTGAGTTTTCTCTCACTTAAAACCAAAAGATTTCTAACAGATATACTTTGGAAACACAAATCATAGCCAAGAGAATTGAACAGACTTCAGCACCTTTCTAGATATATTAAGACTGACACATTCTTACTTTTTCTTTTAGCTTCTATGACAACTGCTTCCTTTCTATTGAGAGCTTATCATCTTGGGTGTGTTGTAATTAATTAGATCCCTTTATCAACTCCATAAGGGCCAAAATTTTGTCTGGGTTTTTTTGTTTTGTTTGTTTGTTTGTTTTTTACTGCAGTATCTTCAGCACCTAGAACAATGACTGGCCCCTAGTAGGCATTCCATAAATATTAGCTGGCTGGCTGGCTGCTGGCCTAAATGAATGAATGAATGATGAAACTGAAACACAGAAGAGAGTGACCTCCCCGAGTCGCATAGCTAGTTATTGAGACAATAAGATGGGAATCCGCCTTATTACCCCAGTGACATCCTTATAAACATTCTTACCTCAACAGGAAGAGGGGAGAGAACTGATATTCGTTGGGCTCCTTCCCCAGGCCGGGCACGTTTGGGTGTGTTTCTGGCCAGCATCTTATGGTTGTGTGTGAATCCTCCACTATACACGCACAGTAGCAAGAGGTGGATATTAGTATTCTCATTTTACAAATGAGGCAACTGAGGCACAGAGATTGAAGGTACATCCCCAAAATCACAAAGCTACTGTGTAGCAGAAAACGCAGCTCAGCTTGAAGGGGTTCTGACATGGAAAACACAAGGGTGCCTGGGACGTGGCCAGCTCTTGGAAAATTCTGGAGATAACTAAAGTCATGCATACTAGGTAGGTTTTTATTAGATTCCTTTTCAGAGACTAATACTTTGTGACCTAGACCCTCAAATGTGGAGATGACAGAGCCTTCCCAGCACAAATTGCACACGTGTGGGTGGGTGGGAGGGGAACACACAGCAGTGTGGTGGCTGCAATGTCGTGGTCCATGTGAGCTGTGTATTGCTACATGAGGGCATTAGCATGAACATCACTGTACGTAAAGGAGTGTGTGTGTATGTGTGTGTGTTTTCACACAGATAGTCTCTGCGGACCTGCCCTGGTGCAATGTAGACACATCAAAATGAAAGGAAGTGATGGAATCTTCTGGTCACATCCAACCACCCAGATGTGTTCCCAGCATAGCCACAATTTAAGCAGAGCCTATGATGGGATACTACTTCTCTGAACAAAAAAATGACCGAAGAGTCCAGGCACTGGTGAGTAGGGGGACCCAACATAAACCAGAAGAGAAGTTTGACCCCACCTTCCACTCTGTCATGTGAATTCACACACCCTGATTGGTCCTGTTGCTTTCCCTTGCCCCCTATGTGCTCCAAGTGGCTTCATTTAGTAACACTTCAAAGGGCTATGAGGATGACAGCGAGTTCAGTTCCGTGGGAAGAGCCCTGTGGGAGTCCAAAGGACCAGGGACACTGTTAATGTTTAGCAACTTTGGAAAAGCCTCTTCACTCTCTGGGCCTCACTCGGCACCCTCATTTGGGGAAAGGAGTGAGGGACACAGAACTCCCAAGCTCACTCATTCCATAGCACCACCGCAGAGACTTTCAGTCCTGGAGATGAGAAAAGACTGTGGCTGTGACTCTTCGAATGGGGGAGCCTGACATCTGGTTGGAATTGTCCACTGAAGGGCACCCATAACTCTGAGAGCAGCTCAGGGCCTCATCCCTGGCCTGGTTTGGAGGCTGTGGGTTGGTGTGCTGGGGAGAAATCAATCAGAAGGGAAGGGAGAAGGTGGGGAGAGAGGGATGGAAGGAATGCTCAGGTTTCACAAACTCTACCTTGCATAAGCGGCTGCCTGTTTGTCTCGACTTTGCAGAGAAAAACATAAAAGTGTGTGCGTGTGAGTGTGTGTGCTTTTTTTTAACTCACGCAGGTCACAGGGGAAACTGAGAAAGCAAACATCTAAGGAAAGAAAAGGTTTCTCTCCTTTGTGTTTTTCCTTCTGTTGAGCCAAGCGCCCCAGAATGTATTGCAAAAGGTGGGGCCCAGGGCCTGGGGAGAGAGCGGGGTGCTGTTAACACTCCTCGCCCGCCTTTGAAGGTGGCTGGGCCTCTGTAAACACAAGTGACTTCTGACTTCTCATGGCTCTAAAAATAATCAGTGTGGAGGTTCTAAATCAGGAACAAAGGAGAAACAAAGGGTTAATGAGAGGACACAAGTTTGATGTCTCGTTGGATAAACACAGTCAGCTAGGAACAGAGGCACCAGGGGCTGGCCTCTGCCGGCGGGAACCAGCTTGGCCTTTAGTCCTTGAAATACTGTGCATCGCTATTTCTTCCTCACATTTGCAAAGGGCACCTCGCACCCTGCTCTTTGGACCAGCCCCTTTTGAAACCTCGATGGAGAAAATTTGGCACTTTCATCTATCTTGGCGCCCCTCCCTGGTAGCTTCACCCCTCTCCCCTGACCCTGATCAAAGCCACGCTCTAAGACCTAACTCATACTAACTTGTAAGTGACTGCTATGGCTGCAGCAGCCTCAGAGGCAGCAGCTCATGTTTACCGCAGGGCTGGCTTTCTCCACACTCTGTGTGTATTCTTGCTGTATTCTCACAACACTCCAAAGAAGCATCATTACTGTGCCCACGTTACAGAAAAGGGGATGGAGGATGACCTTAACTTCCCCACAGTCCCAGATCCAAGCAATCAGGTCCCGGAGCTCCAACTGTTAACCCTCACTCCTCTGCATTTCAAGCCAGGGGGATTCAGTAGTGAGGAGTCGCCTAGAAGCTGAGGGACCTAGGGCTGATGAAGCAGGAAAGCCGTTCCCTGTGCCTCTCAAAAGACTCACTCTCTCAAAAGGGGAGAGCTGTCCTTGTTTAATGTTAATAACCTATGGGGGGGGTGTCCCCGCCCCACCACCCCAACCCCACAACTGTGCAAGGCTTTCTCAGGAATTCAGCACACACACGCATCTAGCTGTTTATAGTCCAACCAGCAAGTTCCATCCCAACCAAATGTCACGTCCTAGCGATTCCGCTGCACGTGTGATGTGTGTTCTGGGATTAGGGAAACTAAGGAGAGAAAATGTGAAGGCAGGAAAAGCTGGTGGTTAGTCACCACTGCAGATCTCTTTACTAATCCCATTTAACTAGCAGGTCACAGTTCCCTGCCTAGAGGGGGAACTCAACGAATATTTGTTGAATGAATGCATAAAGGAATGAACTAATGAACACCTGACTGATAGCTACCTCCCTTCTTTCCTTCTACCGTGTTCTTGAAGTCATCGGTGGAATTTTCTCAGCTTAATGTGCACACCCATCAGATGGCGGTGCAGATTGTGATTCCGGGCAGCTGGGTTGGCTCCTGAGGTTGTGTGCATCTAACTAGCTCCCGGGTGATGCCGATGCTGCTGCTTCGTGGACCGCACTTTGAGTAGTGAGGGTCTAGGCCACCTTGGTCTTACCGACGGCTGTTGTCACAGTTCAAGGTCACAAAAGAAGAGGGTCTCATCTTTTCCATGGAGTTATTTGGATTAAACTTCCCCAGCCATTTCATCAGTGTTGGTTTGTTTTACTGTCCGGTTTCGGTCTGTGGTGCACAGTGCTGCGTGTCAAGCTTTCTCCTGTGCTGTCTTTTATCCCTGGCTGGTGCCAAAGGTGGCTTTCCCTTGAAGCTAATAAGGTTAAACTTCAGAACCCTCACTTGCACTGACCCCTTCCCACGTCTTCAGGCATAGATGGCAATATATTTTCACGATTATATGTTTTAGTGCATTTGCAAAAGTAAAAGTACTGTATATTTGTACCAACCTCAGGCCCCACAGAAGCCTGACTCCACCCCTTCACTTGCCCTGTTGAATTTCATAGAGTAAATAAATATTTCTCTTATACCCATGTCTCTATCAAAAAGGAAAATAAAGGAAAAGATGGCCAAGAGTTTTGAGAAAAATGTAGAAAAGCATAATTCTTTAAGGAAGTGAAAAATAGACCTGTTGCATATTTAAATATGCAAACATCTAGCTCTGATTTATGATTTGTGCTCCCCACCCGGGCCCATGTAGGCATCTGCATTTGCAATCACTAATCTGGCCTTTAGTAAAGAAGCATTACAAAGAAAACAGTTCCCCCTGTGTCAGCCCATTACCCTGTAAAAGTCCACGGGCCCCATCAGCCTTGGTCTCCTGGACAAACGGGATCCTCACCTGTTCAGAGAGAGGCTGTGAGTCTATGGCACAGTTGCACAGTACACAGTGTTGACACAGTGGCGTCAGGGAATTGCATCTGCTCTATTTAATGGATTGTCACAAGTGAGCCTACGTGGGTGACAAACCTCAAAATAGCTGGCTCCATGTGTGGAGCCATGTGGAGACTTCGGCCGGTTCTAGTCTACCTTGGCTGCACCTTGGCATCACCTGGGGAACTTTGAAAAGTATTGTTGCCTGGGTGGCACTCCCAAAGAATGTGATTTAATTGGTCTGGCTTGTGGTGTGGGCGATGGCATTTTTTAAAGCTCCCTAGGTGACTGCAATGTCAGCCAAGGGTGAGACACTGCCTTAGACTATCAGATCTGGAAAAGACCCTAGACCTGGCTACTCACAGTGCGGTCCTCACAGCAGCAGCAGCAGCATCGCCTGCCCAGCTGTTAGAAATGCAGAATCCCAGCTCCACCCCAGATCTACCGAATCAGAATCTGCATTTTTAACAAGACCCCAGGGGATTTGCATGCCCACTAGAGCTTAAGAGACACCGCCTTAGAAATCAGTGCTTTCTGGATCAGCTTCTTCCATTTCCAAATGCAGAAATTGGAACCCAATCACATGGAGAGATTTGGCCAAGGTCCCCCAGAAGCATGCTGAAGCCCCAGGTCTCCCATCTCCCAGCTTTAGCCAGACTTCCTCTTCCTCAGCTGGACTTTCTGTCATTCCAGAACGGCACTGAGAGTCCTCAGAGATCCTCACTCCCGCGTATGGACAGCCCCGAGTCGGAGACACACCTCTCATCCCAGGGTCGTGGAAACCACACAGTTTACTGTAGAATTTCTGGCTTTTTCTTGTTTGGGGAAAAATATGTCTCGGTAAGATCCATTATGTATTCTGGGTATACCCAATGAGTTTGTCTTGAGACGTATTTATGCCTGAGAATATTATGTATTCTCTTTATATACCATGCAAGGTTAAATTTTTTGAAAATTTATATTTCCTTTTTATCACCCAGACATATAAGCGATTTACAGCCAGGCCTGATGGATCGGAATCAGATGGCAAAACCCAGATTAACCCCATGGATCCTGGTGGCCTCTGGTCAGTCCTTGCTGTGAATGAGATTTTCACCTGAGTGAAGGCATTGAACTTTCCTTTAAAGATGAATATGCAGGTGGGTATCATTTTTGCAATGCGGGCACTTCCTCTTGCTGCTTTAAGTTCATCTAGCAATTTTTTTTAAAGACAGACATATTGAAGAAGTCATACACTGAATAATTCATGCGGAAAAATTTGGAGGAGAGCTAAATAGAGGTGACTTGTGGTATATTCTGACTTGCCAGTTGTTAGAAGATGGAGAGTTCCTGTATTACATAATTGCTCCTCACCAGAAATGCGGTGGTTGAAGCCGCTAGGGACCCTTCACGTGGCCCCTTTTGCACCAACCCTTTAGTTACTCAACTAACTCTTAAGAGCCCTCTTTTGGAAGTAAAAGATGCCCAGAGGACACTGGCCCGGCCCAGGGGAGGTCAGATAGCACACCAATAGGAGCTTCCCACTGAACGCACGACTTTATCACACCTGCACATGCGTGGGTGCAGGCACACACCCCCAGCCACCAGTGCGACCTGTCACCCACAATTTTCTGCCAGACCCAAAGATGGTCTTTATGTGCAAATCCCTGGCCAAGGGTGGTCCCACAGACCTGCTCAGCATTCATCCAGGTGCAGAAGGCAGCCAGAGGATGAATCATTATTATTTTTTTAATCAAGTAACAGACCCAGGTGTAACAGCAGCCCAGCTTTCTAATATCACTGTGGCTTTGATAAATATGTCCCATTCCTTGATAACTTTTCCAAATCCTTTAATATCCTGCAGCTCAGTCCCTAATGTCTGGCTGTCGCAAAAATGTGTGAAAGGAGACCTAATGTCAATAAAATTTCCCCGCCTGCCTCAACCCAGTACATAATCAGCTCCAAGGTAAATAAATGGTAAGTTAGTTATCTGCTGCCGGGGACGGGAGGGCTCTGGGCTTATCTGGCTTTCATTTTTTCCTTCCTATGGGGCTGACCAAAAAGTCCTCTTATCCCAGTCTTCTGGGGCAAGGTGTTGGATTTTTTCCCCCTTTTTCTTTTTTTTTTCTTCCCTTTGGAGGGACAGCCTGCTCTGCTTTTCTGAAACGGCTGTCTGCTTTCTGCTTGGCTTTCCTCAACTCCATTAAATCACCTTTCATCACATTAAATACAGGTCTTCAGGGTGGTCAGAGAGCTTCGCTCTGAGGGATGATGTTGTAATGAGGGCAACGTGTATGAAAAATCATTTTTCAGCTCAATCCCAGGCAGGCCACAGGGAAGCCTGAAGGGGAGGGGCGAGGAGCTGAGCATGTCTCACTTTCGACAGGAGCCAGGTTCCTGAGGAGAGGTTTCATTCGTTCATTCATTCACTCATTCATTCATTCATCAAACACATAGAGAGCACTACTCCATGTCAGGTTCTGGGAATGTGTCAGTGAACAAAAGAGACAAAAGCAGCCCTTCCCTCATGGAGTTTCCATAAGTAGGAGCATTTGAGAGCCTCTTGGGGAACACGCTCAACAACGGACTCATAGAAAAGCAGCACCAGAGAGTGGTATTCTTCCAGGAGACACTCTTTCTTTTGAGCTCCATTCTCCTTTTTCCCAAGAGCAAGTGCCCTTGGAAAAGATTAGCTGTTATCACCCTCTAGCACCTTAGTGTGAATTTATTTATTGGCTCCTCTTCCTGCCTAGATAGGAGGGCCTTCCAGGGCTGCCAAAGACAGGAAAATCCCAAAAAGGCAGGGACAAGAGAGATTGGGGCCAGCCTTTTTCCTCAAAGTCCCCTGGGGCCGAAAGTCCCAAAGTCCAAAGTCCCCACCTGTTGGAGAGGCAGATGCTTCATCCCCATCTGGCCCCATTGAGTAAGAGTCCCACGCTACAGCCCGAGGGCCCCTGCACAGGACCTTCCCTCTAAAGGACCCAGGGACATTCAAGGACCTCTTTAGGAAACAGGCCAAATGACATTGAAGTTCTCCAAGTTCAGATAACTTTTAGCTGCCCTTCCTAGTGGTGATGACAGCTCTCCACTGGTACTTAGTGGTAGGTACTGTACTATGCTTGGTTGGTGTCTTTAAACCCTGCCCATACCATTGTAAACAGTCTCTTAATAATAACGTTAGTAACGCATAGCGTTTTAATAATAGCATTTAATAATGCATACCCTATTTGAGTGTGCCATCTGTTTGCTGCGCAGATCCAGATCCACACAGTGGGTAAAGGATGAACCGGTGACAGCAGGTCTCAGACTAGAATCTGGACACAAGTCGGGGAAAAAGGGATGCCCACAGAGCCTGATGTAAGACAGTGTTTTCACATGTAGTGGGCATAATACGGTCCATAAAATGTAGATTCCTGCCTCATAGCCCCTTCTAACTCAGTGGTTCTGACTGGAGGCCTGGGAGTGTGCATTTTTAACAAGCATCAATTGAATACGTGTTGATTTAATAGTTCCTAACTAAGCACAGTGACTCCTTTCTGCTGCAATGTCATTCTCCTTTCCATTTTATCTAAAATCTAACAATTTAAACAGCATATAAATAGCAATAAAATACAGGAGGTTAAAGAAGAGCTAAAGACAGAACTATTCAGTTTTCCAAAAGAATTTAGAAAAAAACGTAAAGGAGCCAGGACTTGCTGGGTTCAAATATAAAACTGTTTTTCATCCCTGGTCTTTTCTGGCAAAATAGTCTCAAAGCAGTAATTGGCATCTAAGCTCAGTAAAACATGGCCTCAGAGTAAGATCGGATCAAGGGTATAGCCATAAGACCCTTTGTTGAGATCTCAAAAGATTTAATACAGTGACTTGTAGACCATCTCATGTAGACACAATGTTTTCTAAGAATCTTAAGGATGCTGTCCCACAGCCCTGACTTTCATCCTGAAATACAAGGAGACCTGTCTCAAAGAAATTTGTAGATGAGGCTTTTCTCTAATGGAGTACATTATAACTTGATACACAGGAAACCCACTAAGTTTTGAAAGGAATTACATTGGCTTGGACTGAAAAGACAGAGACAGTTCAAAATAAAAAGAGACCTCTGAGTCTTCAACTTCCTAAAGAGAGGAAACAGACTGAAGAAGCTACTCAGATGCAAACATGAATATTTACTATGGAAAAGGAGAGGTGACTCAGAGGGCAGAATCAAGAGCTACAGGGAACCACTCCCAGGGAGAAAGCCTGGCAGCTTTGACTTTTGTGCTCTTAGGGAAGTCAGCTGTCATGTAAGAAATCCAACTACCCTGACAACCAGCATGCTGTGGAGAAGCTCAAGCTAACCACATGAAGAGGCCACATGTAGAAAAATTGAGGAAGCAAGCCCCCAGTGAGAACTGAGGCCCCAGACATCTGAACCAAGTCAAGCCATTCTTACAGGATTCCAGCTGTTTGAGCAGTTCCCGCTGATGCCAGATGGAGCAAAAATGAGCTGTTCTCGCCAAGCCTTGCTCAATTTGTAGAATTGTGAGCATATAATTAACTGACTGTTGTCTTAAATCATTAAGTTTGGGGATATTTTGTTATGCAGCAATAGGTAACTAACAGATGTGCTTAGCATTATGCACTTGTAAGGAGTCTTTGGGGACTGGTCGTCCTGAGGTCCGGGACCAGCTAATGTAAATGTCCTCCCATAAATACACACTCACTATCACAGCCATTGCCATGCGTGAGAGCATTTGAGTTGTAACTGGAAGACGGAAGAGTTGAGAAGAGAAAGGAGGAAGACAGGACGTGGTCTGATCTCTGATCTATTGTCGTCCTCTTGCAAGTGTGAGAACCTGAGCTCAATTGGTCATACAGATGAGAGATATTGTGAGTCCGGGGGAGGGCTGAAGGCCCAGGCTGACAAAACCATCCCTGAGAAATTTTTGCAGAACCTGGCCTACTCTGAGGCCCAGAACAAAGACGAAGCCATGGTCATCACCCCTGCATGTTCAGCTCAGGATGTATCCCTCCCACTTCATGTGCCAGGGATCCCCAATGTCCATATCCAGCCCTGATTTACAGTGTGACCAAAATGGCTCAGAGAGGTTAAGTAATCTGCTTGAGGTCATACAGCTATTACTTGCTGAGACAGGCTTTGAACTCAGACTGACTCCTATGGCCTGACCCAAGACAAACTATTGACTCCCTAAGAGAGGTAAGTGCCCCTAAGTGTCAGTCCTCAAGTCTCTTTAATTTATTTCTCAGGAATTTCATTCATCATATTTTTTTCTGTGTGTGTGAGGAAGATCGGCCCTGAGCTAACATATGTTGCCAGTCCTCCTCTTTTTGCTGAGGAAGACTGGCCCTGGGCTAACATCCGTGCCCATCTTCCTCTACTTTATATGGGACGCTGCCACAGCATGGCTTGACAAGCAGTGCGTAGGTCCGTGCCTGGGATCCAAACCTGTGAACCCTGGGCTGCTGAAGCAGAGTGCACGAACTTAACTGCTGTGCCACTGGGACAGCCCCCTCATTCATATTATTTATTGCAAAATTCTTTGCAATTTTCACCCTGTCAAAGAACGAATGGAACCAAGGTTGGTGTTCTAAAATTTACACAGATGATTTCATGAGCTATCATGCCTCACCTTCCATCACACTTACCTGCTTTAGAATGATGGCATGGTATTGGATAGGAGTGGGAAGGAACAGGCTCCAAGCCCCCCGGCTCCCTTCCCCACTGCCCTTACCCCCAGACTTCTCACTGTGCTCTCTGCAGTGACTTTGCTCATGTTGGCGCTGCAACTGGAGTTGCTCTTTTATCTCCTGGTCTAGGTGGTATTGCTGCAAAACAAAATACTCCAAAACTTAGTAGCTTAAAACAATAATGGATTCTGCTCATGGATTCTGTACATCAGGAATTCAGGCAGGGCACAGCCTGGATGGTTTATCTCTGCTCCAGGGTGTATAGATCCTCAGCTGGGAAAGCTCAAAGGCCAGGGATGACTTGCAGCTGAGGGCTGCAATCAGGAATCATCTGAAGGCTCCTTCACACACATATCTGGCACCTGGGCTGGGAGGACTCAAAGACCGCCAGCCGGACACCTACTGGAGAAAGCCCATATGGCTTGGGCTTCCTCACAGCATGGCAGCCTCAGAATAGTCAGACTTCTTATATGGCGGCTCAGGGCTCCAAGTGCACATGATCCAGTGACATGGTGGAAGCTGCAGTGCTTTTTATGACCCAGCCTTGGAAGTCACTGAGTATCACTTCCACTGTAATCTACTGATTGAAGCAATCACAAGCCCCACCACCCCATATTCAAGTAAAAGGGACATAGACCCTACCTCTCAATGGGAGGAGTGTTAAGGTCACGTTGTAGAAGAGCCTTTGGGTTAGGAGAGATTGTTGGCTGCCATCTTTAGAAAATATAATCTGTCAGTCTGCTCTCTGACCACAACAATTCCTATCCTCCCGTCCTTCCATGCCTAATCCAAGCCCCCTCCTCCAGGAAGCCTTTTCTAATCACTGCAGTCCACTTTAACCCCTATTTTCCCTCTATCAGTTCTACTTAATATCCCAGAGTGGTGGAGGAGGAGGAGTAGTATAGCTAACATTATGAGGCATTCAACATTTCTTTTATATTAACTCACCAAATCCTCAGAACAATTTCGTAAGGTAGGTGCTATTATTATCACCCTTTTACAGCCAAGGAAAAGCCCAGAGAAGTTAGATTACTTGCCAAAGCCACACAGTTAACAATCAGCAGAGGCAGAGTTCGAACCCAGGCAGTCAGCTGCAGAATCTGACCTCTTCCTTGCCTCCTAACCTGCCTCTCAGTAGCTCTTACTTATCACACTTGAGTTTCCAGCAGCCAGTCTGAAACAGCTGCACTCCTTGGCATGGCCGTGTTCCCTGCCATAGTGCTAGGCTCACCTGCACTCTCGTCGAGGGATTTCTAGATGTACGTCCATTAGTGCCAGCAACCTCCCACGTTCACAAAAACTGAACACGTTCACAAAAGCCAGTGTGCATGTTTGTGCAACTGACCTGCTGACCCCAGCCTGGGCCAGGCCAGGAGGACGCTACTTATGGACTTTGTAAAAGAGCTTCAAGAGAATCATTCCATGCCAGAACTCTTGAGCAGGGCAGGGCCCCGGAGGCTGGTGGCCAACAGGGACGTCTGAAGTGCCTGCATAAGCACACCAAACAGGCAAAGGGAAATACACCGCAAGATGGAGAAGTCAAAATTAGATTTCAGGATGGTTTTAATTCCGGGCTCCAGGAGTCTTGGGGACTTAGGTTGAGAGAGAGAGACAGAGAAATGATTGAGAACTGCAGGGTTTTTATGGGCCGCGCGGCCTCTTTCAGCCTGAGCAGGCAGATTGAGAAATCCGTCAACAACCAAGGAGCAAACCCGAGATAGAGCACAGTCTAACAGGCAGAGGGATAATAGCGCTCAGGTCCAGGGAGGTCCTGAGACACATGGAAATGATTGAGGGCGTAAAAGACTGCGTCTGGGTGCTTCGTATATTCAAAATCATTCCACGTGCACGCGGAAGCGGCTTCAGAAAAGAACAGGTTTTCCTGACTTGCCATTCTGGCCTATAAATTAATGCTTCAGACCTTTATCTTGAAGCTGCCTTGGCCCTGGAAGAGGTGGTCTTGGAGGTGAAGTTGGGGGCATTCAATATTAGCCAGATTATTGGCAATTCTTGGCTGCCTAGTGCCTGAAACTGTGTCTTCTGTCAGCCCTGGCCAGTCTGCATGACTCTAGAGAAGCAAAGGGCAGTGAGGGCAATGAACTTGGCCTTGGGCGGTGGAAGCAGGAAGAAATTCGGAGGTAGGCAGATGACTTTGTCATCCTTAATGGGCTACTTAGCTTCTTGGGGATAGTGTCCAGAAGCCAACAGTAGCATGCCCCGGTCAGCGGAGGGCAAAATGGGCAGCCTTATATGCTGCCCACGGGATGGTGTCTGAGTTTGGGTTACCCCAGAAGCCGACCCTGAGACAAAGAAATGAGTGCAAGTAGTTTATTTGGGAAACGCAAGAAACACTGTTAGGAGAGTGGGGAAGAGAGATGTGGAAGGAAAGGCAGCCAGTAACGGACGCCTTATCAAGCCAGCTGGCACTGCGGGCAACTGGTGCTTAATCCCACTGGGGAAACTAGGAAAGAGAGGCATCTGGGTCAAGGACCAGGTTGTTTGGTGTTGTTATCAACCCACCGTAGGTGGGTACTTTTGTAAAGTACAATACAAATGGCACAGCAATGTCAAATTTCTCTAAAAGTTCGTAAATGCAGACTCTCTCTTTGTGTACTTATCTTGAAGTGGATGAGTAATAAACATTTCACAGCTTGTCACCAGTTTGGGGACCACACTGGTTTGAGTAACACTGATGTAGAACGCACACCTCCGAGTTATGCTCCCCCCTGCAAGGAGCTGGGCTATTTATATACCAACTCAGGCTAGTCATTGGTTGAGGGAGTGTGTGAGGGTGGGGAAATTCCTCCGTCCACACGCAGAGTGGTGGTGCACAGTTTCTAGAAAGCCACTGGGCCAAGAGATGCAGTTACTGCCAGTTGGGAGTCAGCCTGAACCCACCCAGGGAACAGGGCAGGGCATTGACAGCATCTGCTATGAAGAGTCCCGTCCCGTCCTTTCCCCATCTTGCCCTGCTTAGCAACACTCTGGAACTTGAGGTCAGAGCAAGGCAGAGGCCAGATGGGAGTGCCCAGAAACCAGGGAGCTCTGGACCCGCAAGCCAGGGCTTCACTATGGCTGGGTGTAAATAGAGCGGCAATACTGGGGGCCCTTTTAGCCGCCGAGCCCAGCATCTGAATTCAGCTCTCATCCAAGCAGCCTGTTAGAAGGAAACAAAAACCAAAGCCACCGCAGCACCCCATGTTGGCTTTGCTCAGCCCCGAAATGCAGAGCGACCATTTTCCCTGGCCTAAGGCTGTTTGCTCTGCCGCTGCCTGGAGCCTGTGCTTCACATGCCTCTTCTGCTGCAGGCTTGTTTGCCAGTGGAACCGGCAGCTATTTCTGGCCGTGCGATCAACTCTTGGTCTGCAAGTTGGAGGCAGGGGGTGACTGCAGCTGTGGCAAGGGAGATCATGGGATTGAAGAGTCTTTCTGGGCTGCCCAGGTATCCTCAGCCCAGCCTGGCCACTCTGCAGTCAGCATCACTCTTGGGACAGTTCATTTTAGGGCACACGGGCTGATGGGGATAAGAATACTGCTAAAACAATGATGGTACCGAGAAGGGATACCTCCAGACTCTCCCCGGCATTACTCTTCTGCTGGGCCCTTTAGACACACTATTTCAGGATTCCAGGAAGAGTTCCGAGGTGTGTGTGACAGTGACTGAGAGCAACCACTCTGCTGTCACACTGCCTGGGTCTGGATGCTGGATCTTCCACCTGCAAGCTGTGTGAATTAGCATGCCTCAGTTTCCTCATCTGTCAAATGGGATTCTACCTACTTCATCGAGTTGTTCGTGCATTAAATGGGCTAATATCTGTGATGTGCTCAGACCACGGTAAGGCCTAGAGTCAGGACCCAGAACCCAGGAGTCCTGGACCCACCTTGGTCAGGTCCCCAGCTCAGCATGCTGGCAGCTGCTGGGCCTCAGGCCAGCAGGGCCCCTGGCTCTCTGGGGAAGTGACTAGTAGCAGGTCGGCTGGGCCCCCCTGCAGCACAATTTCACCCTTGTCACACAGATGGCAGCTAAAGAAGGAGTGTGACTAAAACTTTCCATTTTCAACTGTTGGCTCTGTGATGACATGCAGGCCCCAGACTGAGGGCTTCCCCCAGCTGCGGCTGCGGCTGCTGCTGCTGTTGTTGCCACCTGGGAAACTTCTTATAATTGCTGCCTTGAAGGCCACTAGGGTTTTCACCTCAGGGGACAGACCCTGGGGTCGTGGTGGCCCCTTAACCTCTCTGGGTAATGTTTCTCCCCACCATTCTCACATAGTCGGCTGTAGAGGGTGCCCAAGGGGATGATGGGATGCAAAGCATTCCCAGATTAGGCAGGTTAAAGGTTAAAGGTTCACAGATCTGCCTTATCCAGCCCAGAGTCACACATACTCCAGGCCTCTGTAATCATTTCCAGTTTCCTAATTAGCTCTCCCTTATTTCCAACCACGGTTCAGGTTGCCAGATAAAATACAGGACGCCCAGCTAAATTTGATTTTCAAATAAACAACGAATTTTTTTTAGTATAAATATACCCCCAATATTGCATGAGAAATACTAAAAATGTATCCATTGTTTATCTGAAGTCCAAATGTAACTGGGCATCCTGTTTTTATTTGCAAAACCTGGCAACCCTTGTCTAGGGTCACAGAGAGGTCTCTTAGTATCATCCATAGACTTGGTCCCCTCCCACATGAGTTTAGGTGCTGTCTTAGTCCATTCGGGCTGCTGTAACAGAATGCCATGGACTGGGTGACTTATAAACAACAGACACTTATTTCTCACAGTTCTGGAGGCTGGGAAGTCCAAGACCACAGCAGATTCAGTGTCTGGTGGGGGCCCTCTTCCTGGTCCTGTGTCCTCACATGGTAGAAGGTGCAAGAAGTTCTCTGGAGTCTCTTTTATAAAAGTACTGATCCCATTCATGAGGGCTCCACCCTCAGGACCTAATCACCTCCCAAAGGCCCCACCTCCTGATACCGTCACATTGGAGGTTAGGTTTCAGCTTATGAATTTGAGGGGGACACCAACATTCAGCCCATAACAGGTACCCTAAGAAGCCAACCCTGAGAAAAGACTCAGATGCTGGTGGTGTGACAGGGAGGTGAGCCAGGAAGCACTGAGGGAGCAGCGAAGGGAGAGAAGCCAATCAAGGGGGCGTTGATAAGGAGATTACCCCTGTGGGCACCTGGGACTCAGTCCCCCCAGGGAACCTCCCAGAAACCATGCAGAACTGCCTTAGAATTGTCCCACCAGAGGAGAGGGAGGCTGGGACATTTATCTACTGCCTTAGCTCCAGCTGTCAGAATAAAATACCATAGACTGAGTGGTTTAAACAGCAGACATTTATTCTCAGAGTTCTAGAGACTGGAAAGTCTGAGATCAAGGTTCTGGCAGATTTAGTTCTTGGTGAGGGTCCTTTTCCTGGCTTGCAGAAGGCCATCTTCTTGGTATACCTTCACATGGTGGAGAGAGAGAGCTCTAGTCTCTTCTCGTCCTATAAGAACACTAATTCCGTCATAGGAGTCCCACCCTCGTGATTTCATCTAAACCTAATCACCTCTCAAAGGCCCCACCTCCAAATACCACCACGTTAGGGGTTAGGGCTTCAACATATGAATTTTGGGGGAACACAAATATTTAGCTCATAACATCCACCAACTCCCATCCCCCATGGCTGAGGGTTGCCCTGGAGACATTAACTCCCCTGCACTTCCTGGTTGCACCTGTGCTCAACTGAGCATGCCCAGGGCAGAGAAGCAGAGAGATGCAGGTGCGGAGGGGAAAAGCTGTCAGTGTACTGGAAACTGTCTACCTCAGCTGCAGGTGAGCAGCCCTACACCTGAGCCGAGAGAATAGGCTATGGGACATCTGGAGCGCCTCCTTCATTTTCCTTTGCCCGAGGCTGATCCTTCAGTGCAGGAGGATGGAAGAACTGGCTTAGTTGGCCTCAGAGGGTTGTTGTCAAGATTGGGTGAGATCATGTGTGTGAGAGGCTGCTGTAGCCTGAATGTTTGTGTCCCTCCAAAATTCGTATGCTGAAAGCTAACCCCCAATGTGACGGTATTAAGAGGTGGGGCCTTTGGTAGGTGATTAGGTCCTGAGGGCAAAGCCCTCCTGAATGGAATTAGTGCTCTTAGAAAAGAGACTCCAGAGAGCTCCCTCGCCCCTTTCACCATGTGAGGACACAGCGAGAAGATAGCCATCTATGAGGAAGTGAGCACCCACCAGACACCCAATCTGCCACTGCCTTGATCTTGACTTCCAGCCTCCAGAACTGGGAAAAATAAAGTTGTGTTGTTCATAAGCCACCTAGTTTGTCGTATTTCTGTGGTATTACAGGAGCCTGAATGGACTAAGACAGAGGGTGTTAAAAACTGTAAGGCACTCACTACAGAAATTGAAGGTGTAGTAAGCATTAATTAAGAAAGAGAGAGGGAGAGAGAGAGGAAGAAGAAGAAGAAGAGGAGGAGGGAGAAAGAGGAGAAGGGAAGAGGAGGGAGGAGGAGGAAGAGGAAGGAGGAGGAGGAAGGAGGTAGGAGGAGGAAGAGGAAGGAGGAGGAGGAAGGAGGAGGAGGAGGAAGGAGGAGGAGGAAGGAGGAGGAGGATGAGGAAGGAGGAGGAGGAGGAGGATGAGGAAGAGGAAGGAGGAGGAGGAGAAGAAGGGAGAGGAGGAAGGGAGGAGGAGGATGAGGAAGAGGATGGAGGAGGAAGAGAAGGAGGAGGAGAAGAAGGGAGAGGAGGAAGGAGGAGGAGGAGGAGGAGGGGGAGGAGGAAGGAGGAGGAAGGAGGAGGAGGAGAAGAAGGGAGAGGAGGAAGGAGGAGGAGGATGAGGAAGAGGAAGGAGGAGGAGAAGAAGGAGAGAGGAGGAAGGAGGAGGAGGATGAGGAAGAGGAAGGAGGAGGAGGAGAAGGGAGAGGAGGAAGGATGAGGAGGATGAGGGAAGAGGATGGAGGAGGAAGAAGAGAAGGAGGAGGAGAAGAAGGGAGAGGAGGAAGGAGGAGGAGGAGGAGGAGGAGAAGGGGAGGAGGAAGGAGGAGGAGGAAGGAGGAGGAAGAGGAAGAGGAGGAGGAGGAGGATGAGGAAGAGGAAGGAGGAGGAGGAGGAGGAGGAAGAGGAAGGAGGAGGAAGAGAAGGAGGAGGAGGAGGAGGAAGAGGAAAGAAGAAAGGAAGGAAGGAAGAGAAGAAGGGAGAGAAAAATATACTGGTTACTAATAGCATAGAATAAGACCCAAGGAAATAAATTAATTTTATGTACCCCCACAAGTTTTTATTAAGCACCTTCCTTTGTTCCAGGCCCTGTTCTGGGTATTAAGGATTCAATAGTGAGCCAAACAGTCCAAATTTTTGCTGTCACGGAGCCTACAGTGGGGGAGTAAAATATAGAGCCAGCTGGTAAAGTGCTATGGAGAAAGATAAATCAGGAAAGGGGCTAGGTAGGGTGGGGAAAAACAACAGGGTCGCAGTGTTTAATATGGTGGTCTGGGAAGGTGTCACAGAGAAGGTGACTTTTGGGTCAAGCCCTGAGGAGAGGAGAGAGAGTGTTACAAACAAAGGGAAGAGCCAGGGCAAAGGCCCTGAGGTGGGCGTGCACCTGGCCCGTTGGGGGCAGGCAAGAAACCCATTGTGGCTGGGCTGAGAGAGCACTGGGGAGGATGGTAGGAAGTGAAGTCAGGGCAGTGGGGGGAGGGGAGATAGTGTAGCGCTGTGTAAGCCACTGCGATGACTTTTGCTTAATTTGGGGTGAGATTGGGGGCCGTTGGAAGGCAGTGAAAAGTGAAGTGACATGGTCTAAGGGAGCACTTGAGCTGCGGCGTTAAGAACAAGCTCTAGGGTGGCTGGTCCCCTACGAGGCTACTGCTGTAACCCAGGGGAAAGCAGATGCTGGTCGCACCAGGGCAGCAGTGTCAGGAAGGGTGATAAGTGGCCAGATTCTGGATGGATGTTTTAAGGTATTGCCAACAACAGGATTTACTGCAAGACTGGATGAGAAAAAAAAGTTAGGGATGAATCTGAGGTTTTGCACCTGAGCAACTGGAAGACTGGAACTGCCGAAACGGAGATGGAGAAGATTGGGCGGAAAGGTTCCAGTCGGGGCTGATAGGGAGCGTGGCCGAGTTTGAGGTCACGGGATCCCTGTGGAGATATCTGTGCTGCAGACAGGAATCAGGCGGTTCTCAGAGTAGAAATTCAGCGCCACGGCACTGGATGTGGTCACCTAGGGAAAGGGTCTAGACAGAGAAGAGATGAGGTGCCGAGTGAGTCCTGGGGCTCTGCAAAGGTGAGAGGTCGGGGAGGCAAGAAACCCACAAAGGGGCTGAGAAGGAGTGGCCAGAGGGATGAGCAAAACCAGGAGAGGATGACACCCTGGGAGCCAAGAATGGGGTGACCTTAGAATTAAGGCATCATGGGCTATAGGGTAACACAGCCACAAAAGTTCCCCCAATAACAACGAAAATCCTTCCAGGAGGGAGAGTGAACTCCTGGGGGTCCTTCTGCCTGGCTTGGTGCTTTCCTGGCCTCGCCTTGTAGACAGAGCTGCACCCAGGCCCCCTGTTCCTTGTTTCTTTCAACATGCCACTTGATCTCCTGCCCACGTCCAGGCCTGGCTTCTGTCCTGCCCTCCGGTGTCCTATCTCCTGGCCTCTGGCCCAGTCCTCAGCCAAGCACCCATGAGCCCCAGTCTACGTGTGTCTGTCCCAGCTTCACTCTGGTTTCCACCTGGTTCTGGACCCACCATCCACTCCTTCAAATCAGCACCCGCCCACCTGCATTTGCACCTGCACTAGCCTCAAACTTCCTAGCAGTGCCTCCACAGCGCCCCCTCCTGGCACAGTCTTGTTTTTTGACTGTGCGCTCTGTTGGCCAACACGTTCTGTCCATCTATCGCAGGTGTCTTCCTTCTGGAAGCGCTCCAGCAAGCACACCTTCTTTTCTCCCACTTGGTCAACCTCAAAGTTACCCAGCATTCAAAAGACCTGGTAAGTAAAGCCCATTACACTGGAGCCGACTTGGTTGTGAAGAGGGACAGATGTGCCTGTGTGTGTGTGCACGTACACACACACACACACACACACACACACACCACCGCCACCACCATCATCCTTTGCAACCAAATCCATTGCTGAACCACTCAGCTGTCAACAGCTATTGGGAATCGTGACTGAAGAGGCCAAAATTGCGTGTGCACATCTCTTCTCCTCTTGCCACTCTGAGGCAGCAAGGGCCCTTAAAAACCGATTAGAACATCCTCCCCTCCTACAGAGTAAATAAATGCTGGTCTCTGAGGAGGGAGCGAGGAAGGGAGGCTGGGAGGCATTGGGTGGGTTTTTCCCTTGTCACAGCAACCTCTTCACTCATCAGACGCTGGTTCAGAGGTTTTAGAGGGAGGCAGTGCCGTAACTCACGAGATTAAAACATGCCCGCTTCTCCTCAGACATGTATTCTATATGAAAATGTGGTTTATGGGCATCAGGTCCACAAATCTAAAGCCCAAGCAATTCTACCTATGACCATCAGTCATGGAAGTTACACTCACTGAGAATGAAAATTTACACGACCACTGTTAGCCCATAACCAGCGACGGAGCGTCCCCCCTCCGCAGGAGCCAGGTCTCCCTGACAACAACTATCCGCCCCGTTTTTACTGGCTGGTACCCAGACTAGTGGCAATGACTCTCAGATGTGAGTATTTATCATGAGCCGCTCTCAAGGCCCATCTCTTCTACTTTGTAGAGAGGGGACTAAATTGGGAATCAGAGAAAAGAGGTTGATTTCTACCTCTGCTACTTACTACCCAAGGGAAACTCAGCCATTCACCCTTTCCATCCCAGTGTCCTCCTCTGTCTGCCTGCCCGGAGAACCTCATTAGCAACAGTTGTTACAAGAATTGTCTTAATTCAGCATAGCAGAGTGGTAAAGCCCTTAGGCTCTGGAGTCAGACTGCTTTTCAAATTCTGACTCTATCACTGACTCTGCAACCTTGGATAAGTTGGTTAACCTCTCTGTCCCTAAATTTCCTCCTCTGTAAAATGAGGATAATAACAATACTTGCCTCATAGCGGTGTTATGAGAATGAAAGGCCTTAAGATTGGTATAGGGCTTAGAACAGTGCCTGGCATATGGTAAGTGCTAAATAAGTGTTATCAAATTCATTCATTCAACAAACATTTATTGAGCGCTGTATTAGTTTCCTAGGGCTGCCATAACAAAGCACTATGAACTGAGGGGCTTACAACAACAGAGATGTACTTTCTCACAGTTCTGGAGGCTAGAAGTCCAAGATCAAGCTCCTTCTGAAGGCTGTGAGGGAGAATCTGTTCCAGGCCTCTCCTCTAGCTTCTGGTGGTTTGCTGGCAGCCTTTGTTATCTCTCGGCTTGGAGAAGCATCAAGCCACTCTCTGCCTTCATCTTCATGTAGTGTTCGCCCTCTGTGAGTGTCTGTGTGTCCAAATTTCCATTTTTTATAAGAACAACAGTCATATTGGATTAGAATCCACCCTAATGACCTCATCTTAACTTGACGGCACTTGCAAAGCCCGTATATCCAAATAAAATCACAATGTAGGGTACTGGGAGTTAGGATTGCAGCATATCTTTTCTGGGGGTCACAATTCAGCCCATAACACAAGCACCTGCTAAGGATCAAGTACTCTGCAAAGTGCTGAGAATACCAAAATTAATGAAATGTGCTCATGCCTTGGGGAGTTCATATTTGAATGTGGGAAACAGACTTATGTGCATCAACTCAATAGATCTTGTACCCGGGAAATATACAAAATACAAAGACAAAAGAAAGAGGGGCAGTGGCACCAGAAGAGGGATTTCAAAAGGCCTCACATGTGTGCTGGGCCATCAAGTTTAGCTGGATTGACATGCCCCAAAGGGGTAACACACAATCAGAGCCACAGGAGTCTGGAAGCACATGGTGTTTTCCAGGAACTCAAGTCCTTGATGTGGCTGTAGTGTGAGATGGAACTCAGGAAAGATGAATCCAGAAACATTGTTAGAACCAGATTTTGAAGGGCCTTGATTTCCAGATTTAGGAGTTTTCATTTTATCCTGTAAGTACTTGTCTTAGGTCAAGATTCCCAGAAGCAGACTCAGAGATAAGGATTCTTGTGAAAATAATTTATGAGGAGATGTGACCAGGAAGAGCTCAGAAGGGAGTAGGGAAAGGTCAGAAGCCAAGCCAAGGGGCCGTATTAAGCAAAATCGCTCCAAGGGCCACTTCAGCCCAATCCTGCAGGGGGACTCTGAAGACAGAGTTGTCCAGATGGGAGCAAGGGGACTGGAGGACTTACAGCACCCACCCATCAGTCACTGGTTCGGGGCTGTCACAGGCACTTTGGGCTGTCCACACTCCATGGCACAGGTGAAGTGGCTCTGGTGGCCTGAGGATAGTCCCTGAGCAAAGAGATACTGGCTGTCAGGAGTGGAGGCACACTGAAAGCCGACATTCAAACAAATGGCAAAGAGATTAGAGGGTGGAGCACTGATAGTGTCTGCTACGCTTATGGAGAGTCATTACACTGTTTTAATCAAGGAATTAAGTGATCTGATCTCTATGTCAGAAATCTAACTGTAATGGTGTAAACAAATGGAGTGGCAGCGAAACAGAGTGGCAGTGAGGAAAGCACTTAGAAAGCCATGGCAACAGTCCAGGCAGGAGCTAGTGGGGACCCAAAGAAGGGTGGGACATGGGGAGGGGAGGCGAGAGAGGAGACGGGGAATTAGAGAAACATTTCCAGCTAGGATCTGGTGACCGTCTGGCTTTGAGGGCATAAGGAATGTAAAGCAAGTTTACTGTAGAAGAGGGGAGGATGGTTTTGGACATGCTGAATGTCTACAAGATCCCCAGCTGGAGACACTCAGTAGGCTGGTGGAAATATGGCCCTGGACATCAGGAGAGAGGCTAGAGCTGGAGCTTTAGGTTAGGAAGGCATTGGTGTGTAGGTGGAAGATGACAGAAGGAGCCAGGCAAAAAGGGTAGAGTCTGAAAAAAGATCAAGAAGAGAACACTAGAGCATGTCAATCCTGGAGAGAGACGCAAGGGAAAGAGATGAAGAAAGATCAATAAGACAGGTTCAGAGCTAGAAGACATGCATAGCAGGAGGCAAAGGAGGAAGAAGTTGCAGGAAGGAAAAGTGGTTAATGGCATTTAATGATGCCTAGATGTCAAAGGACAGTAAGGAATGAACAGAATTCATGACATTTGACTATTACCCAACCTTGGTGGAGGGAAAAATCACATCGTACTAGGCTGAAGGGGAAATAGAAGAAATGGAGGTAACAATGTATACCAGTGCTACCGAAGCATAGTCCACAGACTAGCAGCATCAGCATCATCTGGGAGCTTGTTAGAAACACAAATTCTTGGGCCTCATCCCAGACCTACTGAATCAGAAATTCTGAGGGTGGAGTCCAGGAGTCTGTTTTTAACAAGCCCTCCAGGTGATTCTGATGCAGGCTATATCGAGAAGCACTGATATATACAACTTTCAAGAAGTTTGACCGTGAGCAGAAAGCAAGGTGACAGCTCTCTACACGGGAGCCAATGCCCAGTTAGGATCAAAAACTGGACAGTACTTCACAAACAGAAGGAGGTACTGAGAACGTATAGATAGTCCATTGGTTTCTGACTAAAAAGGACAGGCTACAGATTATCAGCTGGCGTGGTTGAGACTGACATCCATGAGCAAACTGCTGAGACAAGCACCCAGCAGAAATGGGACCTCTGTTTCTTTTAGAGCACAAAATCGTCATCTGGATTGTAATTTTCCTTGAGATCCCTCCCAGCATTTTAACAATCAGAGCAGTGACTGGTTATAGCTACGTGCACCCAGTGCATCAACCAAACCAACCATCAACCAGGTCATGAGAAACAAACTTCTGTTTTTAGAGGCAGATAAGTTGAGATTCTAAAGTGAGCTTGTTGTGGCAAATCTTGCCATAGAACCCAGACTTCTATTTCCTAGTGTTCACCTTCATTCTAGTTTTCTATTGCTGTGAAACAGGCCACCCAAACCTACTGGCATAAAACCACAATAATCAGTTATTGTTATTATCTCCATTAGCTCGGGGGATTGGCTGGGCTCAGCTAGGTGATTCTAGCTGTGGTTTCAGTCATGCGGTGGCTGATGCTGGAGTCATCTCAAAAGCTTGCACATCGCATGTCTGGCTGTTGATGCAGGCTGTTAGCTGGGCCTTCAGTGGGGGCTGTTGTCAGGAGCATCTCCATGTGGCCTCTCCGTGTATTCTGGGCTTTCTCACAGCATTGTGGCTGGCCTCCAAGGATCATATCCCAAAAGAGAACCTGCTGGAAGCTGTACTGCCTTTTCTGACTCAGCCTCAGAAGTCACATAACCTCGCTTCTGCTGTACTCCACTCATAGAGGTAGCCATAAGCCCTGCCCAGTTTCGAGGGGAGGGGACATACACGCCACCTTTGCATGCGAGTGAGACAAGGTTCCAGAAGAGCATGTAGGGCAGAAACTATTGTTTTAGCCATTTGTGCAAAATACAATCTGCCACAGAAAATAAATTCTCAACGCTCAACCCCGTTATGACCTTGCTTCCTGTGGCAGGTAAGCTCCAGCCCGTCTCTAATTACCCATGACCAGGCTGATTTGTCATTTCAGTGACCTTCCTTCAGAGGAGGAGCATGGACAGTTGGAAGGCAAATCCTCAGAAGGCCTCCATGGCCAGAAATACTGCCCTGGGTCCAGCCTGCAGGCTCTGGAAACTGCCACCCCATCAGGGTCCCTTCCTCCTTTAGGAGTTAAGCACGGGAAGGGTGTGGTCACTGGAGGGACAAAAGGAATTGATCAACAGCTGGAATGACATCACCCCCTCTCCTCGTTCGTTTTTCATTATTGTTGTTGTTCTTTTTCCCGTGTTTAATTTCTCTCCTTCTTCACTCTCCCCTAGGACCTCCCCCTGAGAGATGGGGTTGGGGAGTTTGATTGATTGGTGCTGAAAGCAGGGAGGTTGCAAGTAGAGAGAGATTACCTTACCCCAGATAGTTTCCATGGCAACAGGGACAGGTTGGTGGGAGTGGCAGGCAGATAAGGGCCCCACTTTGGGGTTCAGCGCATGGTGGAGGTGAAGGCTGGAGTGTTTACAGTGGAGAGAGAAAAACACAGCCTGTTCAGCTGGGTCAGGGAGTGGAAACATTATTTGAGACAGCTTGGAGGCTGGCCTTCTCCGACCTCTTGCTCTTCCCTCTCCTCTCCTTCATTACCCAACAACTTTAGCAGCAGCTTTCACGTGCCCACCACCCCTCGTCCTCACTTGCAAGCCCCTCTGGTCATTATTTCCTCCAGGAGAAGCTCTCTCCTCCTCCTTCCTCTCCCTGCCTTCACTTCTGTTGCTCTGTCTTGGCTTCTAATCTGGGAGAAGCAACAAAGCCCAATTCCCATCCCACCGGGTCTTGGGTGAGGGAGACAGCCCAGCTTCTTGTTGCAGCCTGGGTGGGGGGTATCTCCTGGCCCACCCTCCCACCTCTCACAACAGCCTTCACCTGGCATTGTTCCTCTGGGCCTGAGGTCACTGGGAAAGAATCTGAGGAATCACTGAAAGCCATTAATTAGCCCAGAATACACAGGAAGCCCTGAATGGTGACCACCCAGGCGTTGAACACCGTTGTGTGCTCTCCTATGCCTAGCACTTCAACACCGCCAGACCTGGCCCACTAAGGCGAGGTGTGGCCCAGTAGTTTCTCTTGAAAGCACAGAGAGTTTCATCCTTTTGCTTTGAGGTTATTCCTCCTTCCCCAAGGATGGGTCCAGAAATTGACTCTCCCCCCACCCCACGCCCCCGCCTTCCCTCCTCCATCTCTTAACTCGCTGGTGCTGATGGCCACATACTCAAGGACTATAGCACACTTAGGTGCTCTCCACTCGGTTGCTTTAGCCCTCGTTGGTTTCCCTCGGTGTAGCTGAGCAACAGAAATCTCTGGGGCTGGCTCGTCCTAGAGTAAACATACCTCCAGTTCCCTGAAGGAGTGAGGGAAAGCAGAGTGGGGGAAAGCAAAATGGAGGCTCTCCAGCCTGGACTGGCAACCAAGAGGACTGGGGTAGGGGGGTGCCCTGGGTCTCAAAGGGCAGGCCCACTGACTCACTCCTGGACTGGGGCCCGCAAGGGCAGGGTCCAGGTGATGTTTCTCTCTGGATCTTAAGGGTCTTTTCAGTGTCCAACACATAGGGGGACTTAAAAATGCATGTTGTTCCTCAACAAGTTAAACATACAACTACCATATGACCCAGCAATTCCACTCCTAGATAGACCCAAAAGAATTGAAAGCAGGGACTCGAAGAGATACTCGTACATGAATGTTCACAGCAGCGTTATTCACAGCAGCCAAAGGTAGAAACAGCCAAAATGTCCATGAATGAACAAATAAGTAAACAAAAGTGGTCTATCCATACAACAGAATATTATTCAGCCATTAAAAGGAATGAAATTCTGACACATGCTACAACGTATATGAACCTCAAAAACGTTATCTTAAGTGAAAGAAGCCAGACACAAAAGAGTACCTGTCGTCTCCTTCTATGTATGTGAAACGTCCAGAGTAGAAAAATCTATAGAGGCAGAAAGTAGCTTAGTGGTTGTCAAGGGTTGGGGGGAGAGGGGAATGGGGAGTGACTGCTAAGGGGTATGGGGTTCCCATTCAGGGGCATGGAAAAGTTCTGGAATTAGAAAGTGGTGTTGGTTGCAGAACATTGTGAATGCACTTGATGCCACTGAATCGTACACTTTAAATGGTAAATTTTCAGACATTTGTATTTAACCACAATAAAAACAAAATGCGCGTTGCAATGATGCTGTACCCCTTAGGAGCCAGGGCCCCCAGAGACTTGGAGTTATCTGCACTTACAGTGACTGACAGAATGGCACTGGTTTTCCTGGGTCCATCTTGATTTTAGCACTGAAAGCCTCTCGGTTCCCGGCACAGCAGGCTGGTTGCTGACTCTGTTTGCGCTGGAACCCTGCCTCCTCCTGTCTGCAGGAGCTGGGGCAGCCTACGTACCTTGTCTGAGTCTGGGTTTCCTGCCCTGTGGGTATGCTGCAGGATTAGATGGAATAATAAATAATAACACGGATCGCAGCCAACAGTTATAGAGCACTGACTACGCTCTAGGTGCCGTTCCCAGCCAGGGCTTTTAGGGTGCACGTGAACTCCCTGGGGGCTTGTAAAAAGGGAGACTTGGATTCAGCGGGTCTGGGACAGGGCCTGAGATCCTGCATTTCTAATGAGCTCATGGGAGATGCAGAAGCTGCTGATCCACAGATCACACTTGGTGTACCAGGGTTCTAAACTCTCCACGTATGTTAATCTATTTAATCCCACAACACCCCCATGAGCGATGAACTGTTATATCCCCACTCTACAGACAGAGCCAGAGGAGAAAGGAGGTTCAGTGACTCACCCAAGGTCACATAGATGGGACAGGGTGATAGAGCCAGGGTTGGAAGCCAGGGCAGTCTGGCTACAGGCCACAGCGGTAACCAGCACCTTTTTCTACCGCAGAGATAATGTGGGGAAGGGATTCAGTGCCAGGCCTGCCATGGGGTGACCTTTCAAAAAACAGTAGCTATTGTTGTCATGAATTACATTAGAAGCCTCCTTGTCCTTGAGAAAATCAGTCATCTTTTCAGATTCCTCACTAAACCACACAGTCTGTAACGGCCCTCCAGCTCTCATCTCATCTCCAGGCAAGGGACAGGCCTCCAGCCAAGAGCTCAGAGAAGAGTCTTCCCTTTCTTGTCTTTGATTTCAGTAAGTTTTCCAGGACTCCCCAGGAGCTGCACCCCAGGGATGGGCTTCTCTGCAACTCTGACTCTTGTCTATAGTACACGAAGCAAGGAAGATGAGTCTCTCACCCTCTCATTCAACAGTAAGCACCCCTGCCCCCACCAGGCAGCCAGGGATGATGACTTCCTCATGTCTGTAATCCCAAGTGCCTAGTCCAGAGCCTGGCACAAGTGCTCAATAAACACCAAGTGCCTGTTAGCTACTCCTGTACCTCTCAAGTCTGGTTCCCAATCTGTAAAATGGAGACATTAATACCTAACTAGAATTCTACCCCATGAAACCAGACAGTTCATAAATAATCCTTTCCCACAACACTGTGAATCTATGATTAAACACCTACTGTGTGCCTAGGACTATGGTGCAGCCGGAGAGAGAGACATCTGAAACAGAAACCTCCCTGGCCCCCATCTGGCAGTTTTGTGATTTTTCACAGCAGATGGTTCTAAAGGAACTGGGAATCAAGAGGCGGACTGCAAAGCACAATTGAGTGTTTTTCGGTGTTCTGACCAGGGTGTGGGAGGGAGCCCAGGACGGCTCTGTGAGAAAAGGGGGAGGACAGGCCTGATCTGGGTCTTGATCAAAGTCCAAGAAAATATTTGTATTTACAGAATAGAGGAGGTTCCCAAGCCAGAGAAATACCAGGAGCTGACAGCTGTCACGCCGTCCCCTGTAGGCCCCGTTCAGAGTCTCGTGGACTGCTCTGGTCTGGGAGGGAGTGTGAGGCTGGAAGCTGGGCAGAGAGGGTAGATGGTAGGGACCTCCATGGACTGGGGCTCCTCGGAATGGGTTTGTGCCAGAGGGGTCTGTCCTGAAGTGGTCCCCTCCCGCCCAGGCAGATACAGAGCCCCCGCAGCCTATTCGGCTCTTGCTCCCCCTCCTCCCCACTCAGGCCCTCCGCAGGGACAGCTTCCAGAGGTCTCCCTGAATCCATATGTGGGTTTTGGCTCTTCCTGTTTTTGGCTCTGCTCAGCAGCGGGGGATTTGAGGGGTGGTTGTGTGATTTGTACAGCTGTCATTAGGGTAATTGCACGATATTTTCCCAAATTTCTCCTGCAGCTTCAGGCTGGGTTTCCAGACTTCCTGCCCTAACAGGGGATCTGGTGAGAGGGGGCTGGCTCTGAGCCTTCCTGGCAGCTGCTGATGGCGCCCAGGGGCAGCCCTCCCCACTATTCCCATGGGACCAGGCCCCAGGGTGCTAGGAGAGGGGCGGAACAGGGCCTCTGGATTGGAGGTGCAGTGGCTTCAGATAAAAGGCACAATTGTGGCCATTGCTAGCTGTACCCAGTGTCACTTCCCCCTCTCAAATGGAAACAGATACAAATCAACCCATGTCTCTTCTGAAAAAGCAAAGATGCTCACATGACACCAGGATTGGAAAGTCCCTTCACTGTCCTCAAAGAAGGATGACAGACCAAAACTCTGCATCCTATTTCTCAGCAGCTTACCAACTCAGCCCTAATTATGCACAAAGTGAGGGTTTGAAGGTGGCTTAGGTTAGTGCCCAGACAGCTGGCATTGAAACCAAGTAAGGAGTTGTGTGGGCCTGGTCCAGGTGGGGAATCGGAGCACTTGCAGCAAGGTGAATTAATGGACAGCAGGATAAATGAATGCTGGGGACAAGTTTGGATCTGACAGGTGAAGGATTACCTCCTTGCTTCTCAAGTGGATTTGCCCACCCGCTTCCCACTCAGCCTGACAGGTTAATTCTCTGGACTGGCTCCTCTAGCCTTCCCAAACACACACACACGCGCGCGTGCACACACACGCACTGTGAGAAGGAAAGTAACCCCTTTTTCTCTGCTTGTGTGTGGGAGCTGGGGATAAGAAGAAGCTTGGTCCATGGCTCCAAACCCTTTCAGAAAGGGAAAAAGTGCTGGAGCTGATGCTCCCTGGACCTGGCTTTCTAGACGGCTCGGGAAAGATTCTCGGCTGGGGGTCCTCTGAGGCTGGAACAGCCAAGGAGATCACAGGGCAGATGTGTTGGCTTTAGGCCCCGGGGCTCGTGTTCCTTCTGACCTGCTGGCTGGGGAGTGGGATGCACCGTGGAGAGCCTCGTCACTTAGCATCGCGTCTGCTCCGACATGATGCCTCCGAGTAATGTAATTTATATTTCATGCACAATTGAAGCAGCTAATGGTGTAATTCTCCAAGGGGGAAACAAGTTGTTATAGTGTTAATTACATTGCAGGCGTGTTCCCTCTCCTTTGCCCCTCAAGTGCTCCAAGGGAAGTTACCAGGTAGCAACTAAGTGGGTGCCCAAGACAGTGGCTTTGGTGGGCTCCCCCAGTGTCAGAGCTGGGCAGTGGGAGGAGGGCAGAGAATGCCTTCTTTCTCCCTCTTGGGGGTGTGTCAGAGGCGGTGGAGGGTTGTGGCGGGTAAAGACTTGGCTTAAACTGCCTGGTTTCCTTGTCCAGCCTGATAGTGGAATCCTGCTGGGCTAGGGTGCCCCTTTCTGTTCACTAGGACACTGCTGGGGAGGGCAAAGTAGAAATGATATGTTTGAGAAAGGAGGAAAAACACAATCAAAACAAACAAAACCCAGCCTAGAGGTCGGCAGAGGACACTAAGGGCTGACTGCCGGGATTTGAATCCCAGTTCTGCCACTTGTAAGCTGGGAACCTCCCAGGAAGGTTGCTTCACCTCTATGTGCCTCAGTGTTCTCAACTGTAGAATGGGAATAATGAATCATCAGCCTCACAGGGTTGCAGTGAGGCTTAAGTGAGTCAATACATATGTAGTACATAGAACACTGGCACATAGCATGTGCTCAGTAAATGTAAGTTATTATGGCAGGAGGGAGTAAATGGAGTTAAACTGTTATAAGGTTCTGGTATTTTCTGTGAAGTAGTTGAAGTAAATATTTTTTCTATGTTCACGGAAGGTAAATCTACTGAAAAAGAACAAAGTTCTTGCTTTTCAAAAGAAGGAGAAATGTAGATTTGGGAAATTATAGAACCATAAATTGAGGATGATTCCTAGAAAAAACAATTTTCAACTATTAAAGAAGTGGTTTCTCAATTCCTGGCAAAAGAAAGAAAGAAAAGGGGGAGGGGGAACAAGAGAAGGAAGGAAGGGAGGGAGGGATGGAGGGAGGGAGGTTGAGAACCAGCATGGATTCATTATACCCAAGTCAGGCCAAACTTCCTCTGTATCTTTTTATAGATAGATCAGAGTAAGTCACCCAAGAGATCAGGGAAAAGTAATACACATAGTGATTCTTAATTTATGCAAAGCATTTTACAAAATCTCATAGCTTATCCTTACAGAAAACATGGACACAAGTGGGCTGGCTGGTAGTATAGTTTGCTGAATTATAGCTGATTGAATAACTGTATGCCTATGTGGGTTTGAACCCCACTTCTGGTACCCGTTCCTGTATTAGTCAGGGTAGGCAACTGCTGTAACAAACATCCCCCAAATCTCAGTGGCTCAAGCAACAAAATTGCTTGCTCCCATCATGGCACAATGTAATCAGCAAGAGGGGCTTTGCCCCCACATAGTCGTTTGGACACATGGGTCCTTCCATCTTATGTTGCTGCCATCTTTAATTTCTGGCCTCCAAGGCTTTTGGAGAAGGAAAAGAGAGGAGAATGTTGTGTGGGAGATTTTTGCAAGCCTGGACTAGAAATGGTGTATATCATCTCCACCCACATTCCACTGGCCAGAATTCAGTCACATGGGACCGTCTGGCAGCAAGGGGCTGGGAGATGGGTTTTAGCCATGTGGCCAGGAAGAAGAGGAGAATATGGATGGCAGCAATCACCAGCAGCGTCTTCCACAACAATTGATATGCATGGATGTCAGGCTTCAGGGAGGTCTCTGGTGGCAAGCCAAATTCCATTTCTTGCTCTGCCCTAAGCAACATTATTTTTTTCAATGACTTGGTTGAAGACATAGAATGTGCCTTATTACCCCTTTTGTGTGTAACTCATTCAGGCAAGCTTATGTAAAGGCAGCTTACTGGGATGGTCCAGTAAGAGAGAGAGCCATATGGCCAGATCTCACACTGACTGGATTATTGCAGAAATGGAAGAATCCGACACATCCACAGGGGCTGGATTATCACATAGACCATCTTCCACAGGCAGCAGGAGTTCGCTGATCTCCACTCGATGCCCTGTCTTATACGTGACTCGGCCACTCTCCAGGACTCACCTTCCTCTGTGTGTCCTTCTACTTCTCCTCCTCCCACCAGGCAAATGATTCTCTAGCCTGCTTCTCAATGGCAGTTCCTGAGTGGGAGGGAGAGAGCACATCTGACTTGTTCAGGGAAGGGTTGTGATCCCTGCTTAGTCGGAGGGTGAGCTTTTCATGCCAGATCCCCTTAGAGGCATTTGGGCAGTTTAGGACTTGGCTGATTTCAGACAGGAAATTAGGCTTGTTTAGCAAGTTTCCAGGTAAAACAAAGCTGGAAATAAAGGCTATTACGATGGATGAAAAACTAAGCCTTGAAAAGATTTCACTGGCCTGGAGTGAGGAGCTGAAGTCAAGAAAATTAAATTATACCTGTCAGGGACCCAGAAGGAACAAATCACACACACTCAGAAGGTTTAATTGAAAAGAGCATAACGGGGCCGGCCCTGTGGCTTGGTGGTTAAGTGCGCGCGCTGCGATGCTGGTGGCCCGGGTTCGGATCCCGGGTGCGCATCGAGGCACCACTTCTCCGTTCATCCTGAGGCCGAGTCCCGCATACAGCAACTAGAAGGATGTGCAGCTACGACATACAACTATCCACTGGGGCTTTGGGGGGAAAAAATAAAAATAAATAAAATCTTTAAAAAAAAAAAAGAAAAGAGCATAACGAAGGGGCTATTTACAGAGGTGGAGGCAGGGGTAAGGGAACTCACATTGGATGGTGACACACCCAGGGGCTAGCAAGAGCAAGAGGTTGTGACCACTCCTAGGCCTGTGCTGTAGACTGCATGTTTGTGTCCCCCCAAAATGCATATGTTGAAACCTAACCCCCAAAGTGATGGTATCAGGAGGTGGGGCCTTTGGGAGGTGATCAGGCCATGAGGGTGGAGCCCTCCTGAATGGGTTAGCACCCTGATAAAAAGACACAAGACAGCTTGCTTTCTCTTGCTCTGCTCTCTGCCGTGTGAGACTACAAGGAGAAGCCAGCCATCTACAGACCAGGAAGCGGGCCCTCACAGACACCAGATCTGCTGGCACCTTGATCTTGGACTTGCCCAGCCTCCAGAACTGTGAGAAAAAATGCCTGCTGTTTAACCAGGCCAAACTGAGTAAGACAGCCTCAAAAGGCAAGGGGAATGAGTGGTTTTGCCACAATTCAGCATGGCACCCACGGAAAAGGGGCCACCAGAAAGGAGCTGTGGCTATAGATAGAGAAATCAGCCACTGCCAATATTGTGACCTGGAAGAGAGATTTGGGGGGTAGGATAAATATTCAATCTCACCCCCCTCCCTCACTCCAAAATTCTTTGGGTGCCTTGCATTGGCCACACCCAACAGGGAGCCAGAGGACCAGGGAGCCCAGTGATGCCATCTGCAGAGGTCAGCCTCCCAAGGAAACAGAACAGAGCAAAGATCAGAGAATGAACATGGAGGGGGAAGAGCAGAATAACTAGCACAAAGATGAACATAAATACATGTAAAATGTCTCATTCAGTCTAGAAAGTCAGTTGCATGAAAATTAGATAGGACAAATTTCAATGTGAAATGAGACACATTTCATGGGAAAAGTTTCAGAAGTGTGACTAGCTCTGTGCTCTGTGTGAAGCATCTGTGGACACATTAATAGGAGCAAGGGGTCTCATTCAGGGGAGGTTATGGTCCATGTGCCCACTGCTTTCTGTCCTGATCAGACCACCTGGGGTTCTGAGCTAGGCTGGGTCTCATACTTTAGGAGAGAGATTTACAAACCTGTGTTCAGAGAGGCAACTGACATATTGAGGAGGTTGAGAACCAAGTCTAATGAGGAAAGGCTGAAGAGGATGGGGAACAACACTTTGGCTGAAGAGAGATGCCTTAGGAAAAAAACTACAACTTTCTCCAAGTATTTGAAGGGCAGACAGGAGGACTCCTTTTTGGGACACACCCTCCAACCCCTCAATACCCACAGACTATATGGTACCACTTCTATGAACTCCCACAGGAAACCGGGATCTTTCACAGACTTTCCCCGCCCAAACTGTCTGTTTGCTTGTCCATCTTTCCCACTAGCCACGGGCAGATACTTTTTCACCACTCCATCCCAATATCTAATGCTTGGCTCCTGGGAGGTGCTGAGAGTCTTTGCTCAATGAATGAAGTACTCCAACAGAAGCCGGCCAGTCCCCTGCAGGAATATGGAGAAAGGAACGCGTGCAGTGGATGGGAGAGGGGCGCACCCCTTCCAGCATGAAAGTCTATGACTGTAGACGCGCGAGTCTGGACACAGTTACCCGCTCTCTCTAAACCTTCAGTTTCCTCACTGTCTCTCAGGGTGCTTTGAAGACTCTAGGGGCTAGTCTATTTGTCAAGACCTCAGAACCTGGCAAGTGTTCTGAAAATGGCCGTTGTTGTTATTGCTGTTATTTGAATGACTCAGGCTGGTGAAACCGTCTTAGGGTGGATTCCCCAGAAGCAGACCCTGAGACAAGGATCCACATCAAAGTGACTTCTTAGTAATTGTTCTCAGGAAAACCCAGTAGAGGAGTAAGGAAGTGGGACTGCGGAGAGAAGGAGCCGAACAACGGTGTGATATCAGGTGAAGTCCCTCGGAGGGTAACTTTGGGGGCAGCAGAGGTCACACCTCAGAGCCGTCCCTGTCAGGAGCATGAAGCCGGAAGATTTACCCCACCCTCACACACACCCATCAGTTGTTGGTCTAGGGCTGCCCCAGCGGAACATAAACTCCCAGGTACTTTTGCTCTCCTTGCCGCCAGGCGAGGTAGCTGCAGGCCCCCGAGGGCAGTCCACCTGCAAAGAGCACAGGCTCTAGGGATGAGCAGGGAAAGCCTGCCAGGAGCCAGTGTGCACGGAGATGGTAAAAGGATGGTCTGCTACAGTAGTACAGAAAGGGGTGGCCGGAGGCCAAGGTCGCCAGGGAAACCTCACTCACCTCTCTCCAGGCTGCGGCCCCTGGACCCCGGTGCTCCGGAGAGTGTGGGAGCCGGGGGAGCCATGGCTCCGAGGACACATCTGCTTGTCCTCTGCCATGCTCGTACCAGTCTCTTTGGAGTATGTTGATCCTTCGAGACCATCCCTGGCTGTTAGCAAATAAGACTTGCCCATCACGGCCCTAAGAACCCCAGGGGCCTGCAGAAGCTAAGAGCAGATCGGGCAAGTGTGGAGCAATACTCCCTGAGCTGATTTTTCTGAAGCCATTTTTTCTTTTTCTCATCCTAAGTTTGTGAGGAGATGACACCTCTGTGGATCCAGTCCTGACTTCCCTCCTCTGGCTGTGGTGTGACACATTCCTCTGGACCCTAGGCCAGTGTTTGTGGTCCTGAAGGCGATCAGCACGTCATCAGGACACTGAGCCCCTCCTCCTGGCTTGGCTGAGGTTCTTTGGAATGGTTTCTGGCTTTAGGAGGTTGCACAGCTTTTGCTCCAGAGCCCCTACCCTGCAGGTGGGAGGGGAGGAGAAGACCCATCATAGACCCAGGGGCCCCGAAGGATGTGTATTATGGCCTGAATATTTGTGTCCCCCCAAAATTGACATGTTGACGCCCTAACCCCCAGTGTGATAGTATTTGGAGTTGAGGCCTTTGGGAGGTAGGTAGGTTTAGATGAGATCATGAGATTGGAGCCCCCATGATGGGATTAGCATTCTAATAAGAAAAGGAACAGACCAGAACTCTCTTTCTTTCTGCTGTGTGAGGACACAGTGAGAAGGTGGCCATCTGCAAGCCAAGAAGAGTGTCCTCACCAGACACTGAATCTGCCGGCACCTTGATCTTGGACTTCCAGCCTCCAGAACTGTGAAAAATAAATGGCTATTATGTAAGCCCCCCTGTCTGTGGCACTTTGTTATGGCAGCCCGAGCTAGTACATGTGTAAAGTGGGAAGAACAGCCTCCTGCTTGTGATTTTTAAGGTATCATATACTGAGGTCACTTGATACCCCACAGGCTGCCTCAGGCCACACGTAAACTGCACCTCCCCCCTCCTTTCCCCGGTGTGGAGGAAGCGGACATCCCCACATCTGCACAGACTTGATAGTGCACTTTCCCTTGTATTCAACACCGGAAAAGTGCTTATGAGGGGGCCTGGCCCACACTGAGTGCTGTGAGTGGCAGTGCTGCTGCTGCTGTGACGTTCTCCCCATCACAAGCATCGGTGCCCCCTGTGACAGACAGGAAACTAGGATTTCGGGGAGTCAGTAATGTCAGTGCTAGGATTCAACCACCATTCGCTCCATCATTCAGTTAACATCGTGTAATCTGTGTGCCAGGCATCATACAGAGTTCTGGAAATTCATGTTCTGAGCAAAAGGGACATGATCCCTGCCCTCGTGGAGCTTACGATCTAGTCAGGGAGATGGGCTATTACCAAGGAATCCCACGGCACTTGCACAATTGCAAACTAAAACAGTTGCTCTGCAGGAAAGGATCCCTACCTCCAACTGCGTGGGGGTTGTCAGGGGTCGTCCCCGAGAGCATAAACAGTGGTGTGAGAGCTGAAACATGGAAGACAAGGAGGGGTTGACTGGGCCAGGAAGTCTCAACCTTCAGCGAACAGCAGAATCCCCCAGAGGGCTGGTTAGAACTCAGAATGCTGGGCTCCACCCCCAGAGTGTCTGATTCAGCAGGTCTGGGATGGAGCCCTCAAATTTGCATTTCTAACAAGGTCCCAGTGATGCTGATGCTGATGCTGCTATTCCCAGGACCCCACGGTGAGAACTACTGAACTAGCTCAAAGAGAGTTGGAGGAGAGTGTTCCGAGCTGAGAGAACAGCATGTGTAAAGGCCCTGGGGGCAGGAAGGAGAGTCTGAGGCTCTGTGAGGCCAATGTGGCTGGAGCCCAGTGGGCAAGGGGAAGCACCCATCAGAGGTAGAGAATGAGTCTGAAGATGTCCACAGGGGCCAGATCATGTAGCACAACTATCCCAAGTTTGGTTTTTAGCCCAAGAGTGATGGGAAGCCATTGGAGGTTCAAAAGCAGGTCAGCACTGTGACCATATTTGCACTGCTCTGGCTGCTTCACAAAGAAGGGGTATGAGTGGACATCAGGAGGCCAGTTAGGCAGCCTCAGACTGACAAATGTCCCAGTGTGTTTTTTGTCCACTGTCTGGTTCTGCCACCAAGCGAATTGACTATGTCCCACATCCCTACCCTTTGCCTATTGAGGCCAAAGCTTTTGTTGCTGTTGTTGGCTACAAGGTGAAGGTTTTTCTCAGGGGCTGAACTTACAGAGAAGGCATGACCTCCCTCCTTTAGGAGTCTCTGTTTGTGCTGTGCCATTTGGCATTTGTCCCAAAAAGTAGCAAATTTAAGACCAGAGGCTGTGAAATGTGGGCTTTTGAAAACATCAAAACCACTGCAAGAATCAGCAACAGTTGACATTCAGAGTTTATATCTATAAATGGAGTGTTTGGGAAGGGATGAAAGGCAGTGTTTCTGATGCTTGGGGATGGGGATCACTTCCCTGTGTTCCAGACCACATGTTGGAGGAGATTGGGCATAGCATGATGGTTATGAATGGGAGCTCCGGAGCTGGTGTTCCTGGGTTCAAATCCTAGTTCTGCCGCTTACTCATAGTGTCTCCTGGGGAAACAACCTCTCTTTGCCTCAGTTTTTCCCACCTGTAAAATGAGGATAATAATAGTAACTATTTCATAGGGTTGTTGTGTGGATTTGATGAGTTAATAAACATAAAGTATGTAGATTGGTGCCTGGTATATGTCAGTGTTCAGTGAATATATTATCATCATCATTATTATCGGCAACATTCATAGGAATTTGAGGAGGATGGTTGGGCTTACTGTGGGATACGTGGACCGAGGGCTCCACATGTCATACCTGATTTGCTTTGCTTTTGACTTGTCTTGTTTTTTTGTGTGTTTTTTTTTTTTTTTTTGCAGGGAAAGATTTACCTTGAGCTAACATCTGTTGCCAATCTTCCTCTCTCTTTTTTTTCCTCCCCAAAGCCCCAGTGCATGGTTGTATATCCTAGTTGTAAGTCCTGCTAGTTTTTCTGTGTGAACCGCCACCATAGCATGGCCACTGACAGACGGGTTCCACAACCAGGAAATGAAGCCAGGCCGCCAAAGCAGTGAGAGCAGCGAACTTTAACCACTAGGCCATCAGGGCTGGCTCTTGATTTGTCCTTTAAGAAGAGTGGGAGTGAAACTGAAGGCCTTAGGGGAAAATGTGAGAAGGATGGGGGAAGGTGAAGGAGCTGAGTGAAGCTGTCCTGGCTGGTGTAGCAGACAAGGTTGTGCTCCGCCCAGAGCCCTGGGATGCCTTTTTACTGCCTCTGCGTCCCCACTCTTGAGCGCGCTTTCAGTGGCCTGCACCTGCAGCCCGTCTTCCAAGGACTGCCCTGGGGCTAATGGACCTCTGACTATAAGTGTGGGAACCAAAAATGCCTAGGACTTTAGTTCCCCTCCCTTGCTCCCCACAACTGTTGATGAATGACTGTCCCACGGTCCCTGACCTGAGGCGGGACAACTCGGAGGCATAACTTGCCTCCAGGCTTCCCTGCACGACCAGGCTGAGGCTGCCCTCCAAGGACCTTGACTGAAATCATGCTTTTGCCTGTGTCTCCCCTTCCCAGTCCTGTCCCCGCCCCCTTACTAGTGTCCCAGAGCACTTCCTTCATAAATTTCTTATGCACGAAGCCTCATCTTAGGGTTTGTTTGGGGGTCTTTGTGTAACCTCTTTCAAAACAGTCAGTTGTTTAGAAGGGGGAACCAGTCTGAGAGTTTCGTGCCATCCAAACTCAGATCGAGGGGGTCATATTTGCATTATGTGGGTAGACACCAGCGTCCTCAAGTCAGATAATTAGAGGAGGCAGGAGGAAAGAACACAGTTCCTGCAGCAGGGAAATGGCCAGGGCGACGCCGGGAGGCCTTGCTTCTGGGATGCACTCATATGTGTGCTCGTCTCCAACCTGCTCAGAGAGCTAAAGCCTCGAGCCAGCAAATCTGGAGCAAAACATGGTAAAAATAGACCACATGCCTGGGAGACGAGGCTGCCCAGTCTGACCGCAGCCCTTGCTCCCTTCCTGGCTGGGAGGACTGGGCCGGCAGAGCAGAGATGGGGCTGAGAGAGCTGCTGGGTGAGGAAAAGAAAATTCAGTGCTGGGCTCGCTGGCTCCACAGTCTGCCTGGGACACCCTCTCAGGCTACACAGTGCCACGGGGTCCAGGAGAGAGACAGAGACAGAGAACTTGAGAGAGGGAAAGAGAGACTTACAGAGAAGCAGAGAGACAGAGAGAAATGGTGAGAGAGACAGAGAAAGACAGACACAGGGACAGAGACAGAGCTAGGGAGAGAGAGACAGAGGGAGGGAAAGCAAGACAGCAAGAGAGAGATAGGGAGAGGCAGAGAAAGACAGGAAGTAAGATAACACAGAGAGAGAGAGACAGAGACAAACAGAGGCCAAGAGATTTGGGGGCACACACAGGTGGAAGCTGAGATAAAAGAAGGAACAGAGACACAGAAAAGCAGGAACAGAGAGACAAAGAGAGAGAGAGGGTGAAAACGAGAGACACAGAAACAGAAAAAGGAGAGAGATTCAGAGAAACAGAAGCAGAGGGGGAGTTGAAGGAGGGGAGAGGACTGCCGAGGAGGTAGCCATAGGAAGATGCCAGGGAATGCTCTCAAGGACTCAGGTGGGAGCAGGCAGCTCCAGAGCTAGGGGTGGTGACTGCCTTCCAACCCCTCCAGGAAAGGGACAAGGCTGCACCATCGAGGCTCACCTTGAATCAAAGTGGAGGGTCCCAACATCCAAGAAAATCTTCGGGGCCCCGAGGACTGACCCCAGCCCTCTGCTGTGCTGGCATCAAGCTGAGAAGCATGCAGGGCCCACCCTGGCTCACTGCCCCATGCCTCCAGCTTCCAGCCCCGACTCTGGGGCTCAAAGACACCCAACACCAGCGCCTGCACATGGAGGAAAAGCCTGCAGAACACACAATCTCCCTATCAGGAAAACTCTCCTTAGCGGTGGGGTGAGCGGAGAGAGGCCAGTGGGCCGTGCGTTGTCAGAGAGCTTGTTTTCCCAGGAGCCGTCCCTGTTCAGATGTGCCATGAGCAATTGCCACTCAGCGCGCCTTCCCCTACCAAATTATTCTGCTGGAGTTTCTTCCAATGTTCGGAGCTGCGCTGCTGTAAATGCCAGAAATCATGTACATTAAGCCCAGAGTGACGGCAGGCTTATGGATGGATTTACCTTCAAACAGAGGCCGCTGAGGCACCCAGCTTGGGGGGCGGCACTTTATGGATGCCGCTCTCTGCTTGCCGAGGCCTCAAGCGGTCAAGTTGGCTGCGTAATCAATTTCTCATGTAGGCCTGGCTGTGGGCCACATGCTCTCGGGCAGGGAATTGGGAAGCAGCCTCTCTACCCACACTCCCCCAGAGTTTGTCCCTCCTTGGAGAGGGTCGCGTTCCCATCTTCCTGGGGTGCTGGTGGCAGGGGACCAGACAGGGTTGACACCAAGCCAACTCAGACAAATGCAGAATTCCAGGGCCTGCCTCTCTTCCTCAAAGCCCTTTCCCCAGTGCCCCTTGCAAGGGCAGCAGCCATCCTCAATGCTAACTCCCCATTCTGGGCCCGGCCTGCACTCTGAGCCCCTCCCCTTCTCCAAAGCTGGGTCTGAGGTCTCCATAGGGCAGTCTGAGCTCAGCTCCTCTTGGCCCATGATCCACTTTCTGCCTCTCTGATCTGGGATGCCTGGGCCACTGGCTTTGCCATGTCTCCTGCATGGCTGCCACTCAGCCCCTCCCCTCTGTCACTCACCACATCCCATTGAGCTCCTCCTGCCCCTTGGGAGTCCTCCCCTCAGCCTGGATCTCTCAGGGCTCCTGTTCCAGGCAAGCCTCCATTCAACACGCAGTTAGCACCACTGAGCAGTCCCCTCAGGCAGCTAGATGCCCAAGATATAACACAGTCTGGGTCAAGAGACCCCTGCAGGACTCTCACACTGTCCTGGAGCCCCCACAATATCCCATCTGTGGCAGATTGTATTTTCCAAAGATGGCTCTTCTTGGTGACTTGGACACTCTTTCCAAGGAGAGATGAGGTCTATGCTCCCTTCCCTTAAACCTAACTATGGTGGACGTGACCCTATGTGACTTCCAAGACTAGGTCATAAAGACAATGCAACTTCTGCCGGGCTCAGTGGAACACTCAGGCTTGGGGCCCTGAGCCCCATCCCTCACTAGCCAGAGGCTGCCATGCTGTAAGGAAGCACAAGCCAGCGCATGCTAAAAGCCCACACGGAGAGGCCTTGAGACTGCAGACAAAGAGAGGAATGCCCAACCAGCCCCCGCTATTCCAGCTCCAGCCCCTTCCGACCATAACCATGTCAGAGGCCCCAAGCAGAACTGCCCAGCTGAGCCCTTCCCAAATTCCTGACTCATAGAAACCACGGGAGATCATAAACTGACTGTTTTTGTTCTAGCCCACTACACTTCCATGTCCACAAACCAGTTTTCAAAGATCAATGAGTCTAAATACAGTAAAAATAGAAGACATACAGTAATTATCAAAACAAGACTAACAATCCAATCTTTCTTTGATCATCACAAGGCATTCAGGGAGGTGCAGAGCACAGTGTGTTGAGTGTCTATTCTCATTGCACAGTGCTGAGTGTCAAAGAGAGGTGTCCAAGCTGCCATGCCCCCTAGACCCTACCTCCGTTTCTTCAGAATCCAGCAAACCAGAAAGCATGTGTGACCAGAATTGTTTGGTTTCTTAACTCCTGGAAAGTATGAACAAGCAAATGACATAAAGGCAGGAATCGTTTCCAAAAGCAATGTTTATGGTCCACACATATTCAGTCCAACATCTCCAGATATTCTCTCTGGTGCCCAGAACTGTGTCCCCTATCAACTGGAGGAGTTTTGGTAACTGATAATCTGGGACATGAGGTGTCTTTTCTTTTTTTTAACAGGAGGAGTGGATTTTGCCAGGTCCCGTGTGCTGCTGTGGTGCTCTGCTTTGGGAGCTTTACAGAATTCCACTCCTACTTGGGGAATATCTTTTCATTTTCTTCTCCCACTCAGGCCAAAGGACACACTGAGGGACTGAAAGGGCTTACAGACCCTATAGTAGAGTAGTTAAGAATATTAGTGCTGCCACTTCTGGCATGTATTACCTAAAGAGAGTTACTTAGCCTCTCTGTGCCTTGGTTTGCCCATCTGTAAAATGGGAATGATAGTAGGACTTTCCTCATCAGGTATTGTCAGGGTTAAATGGGTTCATATATGTAGAAAGCTTAGAACAGGACTGCATAAGCAAGTGCTATATAAGTGCTACCTATTATTATTATTATTGCTGCTGTTGTTTTGGAATTCCAGGCTATTAGCACTAGAGATCCTGTTCAATATATTGTCAGTGATATAACTGTCAGGTGAGAAATTTAGCATTCTTTACACTATCTTCAGCATCAACTCCTTTCCCTTACACACGTGCATGCACACACGTGCATGCACACACGTGCACACACACACACTCAATAATCAGTGCCTGTTTGCCACAGGCCATACCGCGGTAATGTACTAGTGCAGGAGGAATAAGCCTCTTGATCTTCCTTTCCAGGCAGAAGCACGTGTGTGGAAGATAGATGCAGAGCATCCGCCTGCATTGACAGAGGAAAACACATCTGGGCCGGCTCTGCAGCCCCTGGAGAAGCAGGGCAGAGGCTGGTCCTGGGGGCAGACCCTGCGAGCTGTAGTGGGCCTCGGAAGCCAGTCCCGTGGGTGGCTGCCACTTCTCTCCTAATGGCAAACCCAGTCTCCTAGCTCTTGCCAGGTTCCAGAGCCCCCTCCCTCGTCTGGCTGTTGTGTCTGCTGCAGGCTTTCTGCTGTGGACGCAGTCTCCAAGGGGACGTCACGCTGCCTGTGGGGCTGAGGGGCAGGGATGGGAGTAAGCCACGGTGAAGAAAGACATACACAGCCTTTCCCTTTAGAAGCAAGGAAGCCTCTGCTTGGATTCCTGTCTCCTGGCAGATCTGACCCCAAGGTGGCTCTGCTGGACCAAGGCTCTCCCTGAGTGAGATAATCCAGCTGAGCCATGTTGTCCACAAACAGTGCAAAAGCCCCGGGTCTCTCACCCTGTCGGATTTTCACAGCCGGCTGCACCAGGCCCTGACGATTTTTGCAAACATAGATTAATGTCACAAGAGGGGAAAATTTCAGAAATAAAGGAATCAATCTCATTTTGGGGGTACATTTAGCAAAAAGAAAACAAACACTTCAGGGTGGATTAGCTTTCCAGTTTTGCAGTCATTTAACAAATATTTATGGGGTGACAACTACATGTGAGGCACTGCAATTGGCTTGGGGTCCCTGTCCCAATAGAGTTCAAGGTCTTTCCCTTTCTGGTAGGCAACTTTTTGGAAAGCGACTGTTCTGCAAGCTGTGCCTCACAGCTCTCCAACTTCAGGGAATATAACTGCACAAGAGCCCCAGCTGCTGAGCTCTGAAATCCATCCCAGCATTGGGGCCAAGGCTGCGCTTCCCACTGACTGCCCTAGCCAATGACTGAGGAGGGAGGCGCGGGGCTAAGGCAGGCCCATTCCTGCGAGAAACAGGGCTCCTTTGACAGCTGACTTTGGTTTGAGGACAGCCTGCCAGCTTTGCTGAACCTCCCATAGACTGCACAACAGTCTATGATGCTCCCACCCACCTCCCTGCCCTATCACCTTCACACCTTCACCCAGGTCAGACCAGCATCACAGCCTCTCTGCTCTCCTGGCCCTTTCCAGCTCCCTCCCTATTTCTCTCACAGGCATTTCCCCTAATAAAATCCTTGCACATTTAATCCTTTTCTGGCATCTGCTTCTTGAAGGACCTGGATTACCCCAGAAGCATTGACATGTCCTCCTCCTTCGTCCTTCACACAGCCTTCCCAGATGGACCACCCCACCTCTAGCCAATATGGACCCCTTGCAGACACTTGAATTGGCTCATTCCTTAGGAGCTTCTTTATAATTTTGGATCTCCCTGGTAGACTCTAAGTTTTGTGAGAACTTACAACATCCTTAAGGCTCTTCACTTAGATGGTTCTCAGAGGTGTTGCTGACCCATGGCAGGGAGGCCCTTGCAATCAAGCTCTTACATCATATTTCAAGTTGCCTCTATGATTTATTAATATAATTCACAATGACTATTGCACAATAAGCCCATAACACATTGCTAAGCTTTTTACATGCATTACCTCATTTAATGCCTAACTGTCTTGGCACACATCCCCACCAACCACCCACCCATCCACCCAGAGGATGCCCTCCTTTGAACGACAGCTCTATGGCTTACTCGCACCCAGCAGCCCCTCCTCCTCTGTGAATCCAAGTCAAGACATTTGCAAGCAGAATATAAAGATCTGATCTTCTAAAGTGTGAACATTTTCCAAAAGACAACCAATACCCAGGTTGAGAAATTCCAGGCACATGGCTTAATAACAAAGTCCAGCTTGGCCCAGGCTAACAGATGATATAGTCAACTCCTCTTTTTAATCCTATCCTGTTTTACACCCCCCTTCCCCAGCCATTTCTTTCCTCTCTGTGTCTCAGCTTCTTGGTACTTGAAAAACAAGGCCTCTGGGCTCACATCCAGGACACATCCCAGGCATCCTCTGACCCTCCAAGCTTGATCCATCCTCCCCAGCCCCCACATTTGGAAATGTTCTCCAGCTCACTCTAAGACACAGCTCTACATACTAAACAGAAAGCCACGGGCTGGCTGGTCGTGGGACCTCACACAAGGTACTTGGCATCTGTGAACCTCAATTCCCTCATCTGTAAAACAGGGTCATTGTGGGGATTAAAGGAGAGAATGAATTTGAAAATTACTGTAAATCCTTACTACTTAAAGTGTGGTTCTCGGACCAGCAGCAGCAGCATCCAGAAGCATGTTATAAATGCAGACTCTTGGGCCCCACACAGACCCACTGAATCAGAACCCCTGGGCTCCCAGCACCCCTCTACTCCCAGGGGATTCATGTGCACACTGAGGTTTGACAAGCCTTGTTCTCCAAGTTGTAGAATATCACCATTGTTCTCCCTTCCTGGTAAATACCCTAGGGAAGGATTTCTGAGCTGATTCCTCTGCCTTTGCTGTTTCTCCTGCTCCTCCCAATTATTCCTTGTCTTTCTCGCTTTCCTCCCTCCCTCCTCTTCCTCTCCCCAAGCCCTTCAGGGCTGAGCTCTCCTCTTCACCCTATTCCATATCTTCCTCTTCTTTGGTCAATTACACAGTCAGCACTCCCCAAACCCACCATTTCTACTGCCTCAGCAAAAAGGAGAATGCAAGGGGAGACTTGCAATATATGTACACTTGGAGGGGGCCACTCATCATAGCTTCATGGCCTAAGGGCATGGAGAGAGGGCTGAAAATGTGCAAAGGGACCCAGCCAGGGATAACACCCACGACCAGCTGATGCATCCATTCACCTCTGATTCCAGGCCCCACTGGGTGGTGAATTGTCCCCATTCCATATGCCTGATGTGTAATATATTTTCTGTAATTATGGTAGTGTTGTCTGCGTATGTTAAATGGCTATAGCAGTTAATTATTTGTGGGTAAACAGGGGATGCCTCTTTGCCCCAGGAGAGACTGAAAGATGCCCAGTTGAAGAACCACAGGATCAAAGAAAAAGGGAGGGAGAAAGTAACAGGAAAAGTCATTCTTCCCCTGGGAGCTTCTGGGGAGGAGGGGTGAGCTGATTTTGCCTTCAAGGAGACCTCCAGCAAGCCAAAGGCTCTTGTAGCAAGAGCAGACCGTCCTCAGGGATCCAAACCAAGATGTGGAGATGAGGGAGGATCTCCAAAGACTGGGGGGAAGCCCCAAATGCCAGGCAGACCACACATAGCCTCTGCCTCCCTGGGGATCCACGCAGCCCCAGGTATCTTTGTAGGGGGCACACATCCAGAGCCTGCTAGTTGTCCCAAATATCCATCTTCCTCTTCTGTCTTAAGCATGAAATCCCCAGTGTTTACTGGACACATGCCCCTCTCCCCTAATAAAGACTACATGTCCCAGTTGGTGGGTTGTCTTTTCATTTTCTTCATGGTTTTCTTTGCCTTGCAGAAACTTTTTAGCTGGGAGAAAATATTTGTAAATCATATATCTGACAAGGAGTTAATTCCCAAAATATATACAGAGCTCACACAGCTCAATAACAAAAAAACAACCTGATCAAAAAATGGGCAGAGGAGGGGCTGGCCCCATGGCCTAGTGGTTAAGTTCATCATGCTCCGCTTTGGTGGCCCAGGTTCGGCCCCTGGGCACGGACCTACATCACTCGTTGGTGGCCATGCTGTGGCAGCAACCACATACAAAATACAGGAAGATTGGCAACAGATATTAGCTCGGGGTGAATCTTCCTCAGCAAAAAAAAAAAAAAGGGGGGGGGTCAGAGGATATGAACAGACATTTTTCCAAGGAAGACATACAGATGGCCAACAGGCACGTGAAAAGATGTTCAACATCACTAATTATTAGGGAAATGCAAATCAAAACTACAATGAGATGTTACCTTATACTTGTCAGAATGGCTATAATTAACAAGACAAAAAACAACAAATGTTGGAGAGGATGTGAAGAAAAGGAAACCCTCATATACTGCTGGTGGAAATGCAAACTGGTGCAGCCACTATGGAAAACAGTATGGAGATTTCTCAAAAAAATTAAGAATAAAAATACCATACAATCCAGCTATCCTTCTACCGGGTATTTACCCAAAGAACAAGAAATCAACAATTCAAAGAGATTTATCCATCCCTATGTTCATTGCAGCTTTATTCACAATAACTAAGATGTGGAAGCAACACAAGTGCCCATCAATTGGTGAATGGATAAAGAAGATGCGGTGTATATATACAATAGAACACTACTCAGTCATAAAAAAGACAAAATCGTGCCATTTGCAACAACATGGATGGACCTGGAGGGTATTATGTTAAGCGAAGTAAGTCAGACAGAGAACAACAAACACCATATGATTTCACTCATATGTGGAAGATAAACAAACACATAGATAAAGAGAACAGATTGGTGATTACCAGAGGGGAAGAGGGTGGGGGGAGGGGGAAAGGGGTAAAGGGGCACATATGTATGGCGATGGATAAAAACTAGACTATTGGTGGTGAGCACAGTGCAGTCTATACAGAAACTGAGATATAATAATGTATACCTGAAATTACACAATGTTATAAGCCAATACGACCTCAATAAAATAAATTATAAAAAAAAGACTACATGTCCCAGCCTCAGCTTGCAGCCAGGTGTGGCCATGTGATCAAGTCTGGCCAATGGGATATAAGCATAAGCAACTTCTGGAATGTGTTCTGGAAGGGAAGTGAAGACATCCCCCTTTGCCCTCTCCTCCTTTTTGCCTGCTAGAACAGGGATGTGATGGGGAGCTCGTGCAGTCGTGTTGAAGCATTTGGTAATTTGGGGACTAGAAGTCTTGCTGAGCAGAGCAGCAAGATCAAAGGAACCTGAGTTGCTTACACTTACATCTTACAGTCCTTATGTCAACCATCTCACCAGCCTGGGACTTCCAACCTCTGGGCCTTTATATGAGAAATCAGTTTCTGGCATATTTAGGTCACTTATTTTTGGAGGTTTTGTTATTCAGACAACCAAAATTGAACTGATAAAGATATGTAACATGGTGTCTTAGATCAGGTTCTCCGGGATGCAGACTTTGGAAATTTGCATGGAGGAGGTTTACTGGGGTGTGGTCTCCAGGTCAACACTTCAGTTGGCGTGAGAGAAGAAGATTGGGCAGAGGAGAAGCTGAATGGCAATGCAATCACAACAGTGGCCTTGGTGGATCCCACAGCGACCTCTGGAGTGAAGATGACCCTTCAAAGTTCTGAACTGAGGCAAGAGGGTTGGGCCTTTGGACTTCTCTGGGCTTTGGTTTTCCCATCTGTAAAATGGGTATGTTATTGATCTTGCACTTATAGCAAGGATAAGAAAAAATGTGCGTGCAGGGCCCAGCTCACAAGTGAACAACCATGAGAGACAGCCTGGGGAAGACTTGAGAACTTTGTCCGTGTCCTCTGGGGAGCTGTGTCTATGTCTTGACAAATTGGCCTGTGTGTGCATCATAGAAGACAAACAGGTGACTGTCACTTCTCCAGAACCTTCTCTAACCCTGTCACCTTCCCCAACTAGGAGAATTCACAATCTCCTCCTCTGTGTTCCTACAGCACTCTATTCTTAACACTGTCATGGCTCTTATCACATTGAACATGTATGCTTTCCTGGGGCTCTAAGCTCCGTGATGACTTCTGTATGTCCAACTCCCAGCACAGTGCCAGGCAGGCAGGAAATGATTGTTAAATGGACGAGCTTCACTGAAAGGGTCAAATCCCAATGATGTCAAGAAGACAAAGACTATTTCCCTGCAGACATGCCTTTGAGTCTCCATCTTACCATTTCTTACTCATAGCCTCCCAAGCCTCAATTTTCTCATCCATATAATGGGAATCATAATAACAACAAACAGGGATGTTGTGGTGCTGAAATGATATATTAGAGTGAAAACTGCAGAATATGACATAGGTGTTATACTATTGGAGATGGGATAGGGGAGGTTTCTATCAGTTGAGTCTAAGGGACTCCAAGGGATTGTTTTCAGTGCATACACTCTGGCTACATAGTCCTACAAAATTAGGCAGTCACCAAAGTGTAGGCCAGGGACAATTGCCCGCATCCTATTGGTAGCCCTAACATCAGCCTGGAAATGCAAACTGTTTGGCCACACAGGCCACCAGTAAAGGCTCTCTGGTGGGCCCCAGCCCTGGAAGTACAGATGCAAAGGGGCAGCTAAGATAGAGCAGTTGGATGTGGGATCAGAGCCACTTCACACCCTGCCCACAATGGCGAGGGGACCCTTGAAAAACACAGGACTCAGGGACAGGCCAGTCTTCCTCAGAGGACAGCTATAAGGGGCAATAAATAACCCAGGCTCTCTAGCTTTTCCGAAGCATGCTTGGGTGAGGGGCCCACTGTAAATCTTGAGGGTGATCATGATACACCTATACCAGTCTGGCCAGAGGAGGAATTCAGATCCTGAGTTGAAGCACTGGGGACACTGGAGGAACTCAAAGCACCCTGGCCCTGGAAAACAAGTGACAGATCAGCCACCCGTTTAAGAGACAGCAGGTTGGAGTGGTTAGGAGCAAGCTGGCCTGGAGTCTCATCTTGCCTTTGCAACTAATTAACTGTGTTACCTTAGTCAGGTTATACAACCTTCCTGTGACTCAGTTTCCCCATCAGCAAAATGGGGACAGTCGTAATCCCTACCTCAGGTTGTCATAGGTGCTGAGCTAGCATAGGGAAAGAGTTTGACGCCTGGCATGTAGTAACTGTGCCCAGGGGCTGGGAACTGTGAGGAGGCTGTGGGGGGCCATTTGCCATTTCATCAGTACTGATCACCTACAGGCTACTGGCACACAGGAGACAGGGCTCCCTCAGGCGGGGCTCAGTCCAGTTGCAGATACCAGTCTCCACATGAAAATCGAAATAACACAGCAAAGCTGACTGTGGTCAGCGCCCAATGAGGGGTAGAGGAAGCAAGGACCTAGAGTTCCAAACAGAGAGAGGTCTCTGGGGGCTGGGGCAGGAGGGACTCTTTTGGTTGGAAGGTGGAGAAATGCCACTCAAAGTGGCTCAGTAAAAAAAAATGGAATGTATTATTTCAGGAAACCAACATGTTAGATACTTGGCTTCAGGCATGGCTGCTTCCAGGCACTTATCCCAAATGGCTACAAGATGGCCATCAACAGTTTCAGACTTAGATTTGATTAGTAGAGCAACTGTGACAGAAAGAGTGCCTCCTCCCAACAGTTCCAGAAAAATCCCCAGGGCTGTAACTGCCTGACTAGAATTGGCCAGAGTGGGCCATGGCCCACCCCAGGGCCCTGGGAGCATGGCTGGCTTCACTTGAACCGGACTGGGGAGAAGATGGGGAGTGGATACTGACTGGTCAGGCAAAATAACAGATCTCTGCTTCCGAAGGCTTCACTAAGGAGGTGTGACTTGAGCCCACCCTACCCCCTCCTTCTCTTGTTTAGTAGTAACCAGCATTTGTTCAAAGCCACAAATTACAAAGGGCTGGCACCTATGCCACTTAATCTCTTAACTCACTGGAATCAATTCTAGGCAGGGGGAAACTGACCACTGACCACGCAAAGGCCCAGAGGTAGGGCGGGCCCACAGCAGGGGAAGATCAATCTAGCAGCTGTGTGTGGGAGGGATCAAAGGTCAAAAGCCTGGTGGGGTTGTAGGGGTGCCATTCTTTCCAGCCTGAGGGGAAGGGGTCCATCCCTGTCTCTTTCCAGTTCATCAGTAAAGACCCAGGGTGGCGCGGCAGGAGGGACACGGAGAGGGAGGGACGTAGGAATGGGACGTCAACCAGCTCAGATTTGGAAGCAGGCTTTGAAGAAGGGGGCGGGCAAGACAAACATGATTCTCAGGTGTGGGCTGCGAGAATAGTGACAGACGTCTCTGACAGAAAGGGGGATCTCTGTTGAGGGAAACGAGAGATTTGATTTGATTCACTTGAACCAAAAGTGCCGCAAGAGAATTCGGGAGAAAGTGGCCACAGGCTGAGGCCAGAGCTGTGGATTTCAGGGTCCTGAAGTCACCATTGAGTCCCTGGGAGTGGCTTGGCCCTGCTCCCAGGAGAAGTTGGAGCAGAGAGAGAAGCAGGAGGGCAGAGAACTGGGCCTTAGGAAACGCCCACGTTTAGGGGATCAGACAAGGAATGTGGCACAAAGAAGACAGTGACAGCTCAGCAGAAGTAATGAAAGGCAGGCGGAAAGGGGGAGGGGCTCGGCAGGGCTGGGGGCAGGGACCCCCGTGGGAAGAGCCGTTGGTGCAGAGTGGTCCCTGGTCCTTGGAATGAGGCGGCTGGTGGGCTTCCTGCTCTAACAAGGGCTGGGGGACCACAGCTCATGTCACTCCATCAAGCACACATGGGGTCAACAGAAATTGTACAGGCCTAGAGAAGGGGACAGAAGGGTGTTTAATCAATGCTTTTGTGATATTGCCTGGAAAGGAAGGAAAAGGAGACATAATGAAGGGCAGAAATAGGAGGAGGGGAGTAGCTGTGGCATCTCTACACACACACACACACACACACACACACGTGCGCGCGCGCGTGGGCTTAAGAAGGGGAGAGAAATCGTTTCTGTTCTCAAAGAATTCCTTGGAGAATCCTCCCCAGACGCCATCTTCTCCTGAAACAAGGTTCTCACACCCAGGTGCGCGTGCACACACACAGTCACACAGAGGCACACGTGTCACCATAGGGATGGGGCTGCTTAGCTCACACGCGGCTGGCTGTAGAATGACACGGCGATGGTGGGCAGGGAGTGGGAAGAAGCCAGCCGAGGAGGGGGCCACAGCAGCAGTCTGCGCCCACCCTTTGTTGAGGCGAGGGACAGAGCCCTCAGCCTGAGTGTGGGTGGATGGGAGCGCAGTCCTCCCTGCTGGCAGGCCTGGGCAGGCGCCGTCCCCAGATGTCAGCGCTAATGCCTTGATAAACAGGGAGCTTGCTGGAATGTGGCTGTTAATTGGGGATAGAGCTGCAGCCTTTAGCTCCGGGAGCAACGGTTAATGACCGGCCCACTGAGGGAAGCCGCAGACGGTTGCAACTGTTCGGATTCTGTCCTCTCTGCTTCTTAAACAGCAGTTTATCTAAAAATTGAGAACACTTTCCTGGGAATAATTATTTCTTGGAAGCTACAGGAGTGCTATCAGATTTCACAGCCTGCTGTCGGGTTGACCTTCTATAGGCCAAGGGGCCGGCTGCCTTGTTGGGGGCAGCTCTGCTTCTGCCCTTCCCCTCTCCCATCTCTTCCCCGGGTGCCCACTGCGCAGCCACTGTAGGCATGTTTGAAGGGGTTTTGTGGCTAATTTAGGGCTGAGTGGGAGGTTCATTGAGCGAAGTGGCCCGGAGAAGGAGGAACAACAGGAAGACGAGAGAGGATCTTCAGGCTTCCAGAGGAAGATGCTTCTAGCATTGCCAAAACCCACCTAGAAGACTCAGGGTCTCTGCACTGGCTCCTGACTTAGGCTGAGCTCCGGGTCTACTGGTGGGAGAGTGTCAGGGAAAGGGGGCTGTGGTCACCAAAAGACCATCTCTGGGCCCAGTTTCTTCCTCAGAGGCTGTTTCCCAACGCTAAGCTTGCAGCAGTATGGGAAGGGCAGAGGGAGGCGGACAGGAACTCGAGGCACCAGCAGCTGTTCAGATGAAGGCAGGGGCCGCCCCGCCCGAGGGGGCGCCCCAGAGCCAGAGCTGGCTTTTCCTTACGCTGCTGGGTCCAGGCACAGCTGCCCAGGCTGTGATGGAGGGGTGAGAAGCCACGCCAAAGGCTGACCCCACATATGTCCTCCCAGGGTCATCCCAAGCAAGACCACAACAGGGCACTCAGCCTGGAAACATGGCCACAGGCAGCATCCTACTTGGATGTGGAGGGCAGTGACACAGGCGGTTAAACTCAATGCGCTGGCCACAGGCCAGCCTTCCGGCTTGGCAATTACACACTGTCTACCTCCGCCTCTCTCTGCTGCCCCATCACCTCCCTGTCAGGCGGCTTTAATACCGCTCGCCTCTTCCTGTCAGCAAATGTTTGTGTGTGGCGTTGCTGGGCGACAGTTCAACATTTTCCTGGCCCCTGGGCCCCTGGCGGAGCCTTCCCTCTGAGGGCTTTGCAGGCCTTCTGTGTCAACACCACGTGAGCCCCAGCACGGAGAAGCACAGGCCTGGCTCCTGGAGAAAGGGTCGCTCTGGCCAGATCGGCTGAGGATAACCGAAAGGTGGAGCTGGGCCGTTCTCATGCTCCCAGCTCCCCAGGGAACTGTTCTGTTAGTCCCCTTCACAGTCACATCTGGGGAGACTGGAATTCATTTTGCCAAATGCTGATAAAGACAGGAACCGTGACTCCGCCCCCAAGTGAGGTCACATGTGGCTCCCTGCCCGTGGGAATCTGGACAGCAGGGTGGACCACCAGGCATTCTGTAAACACCGTGTATTTAAGAAGACACCCTGAGGTTTAGAGGCAAACTTGGATTCCAAGCCAGGCTCTGCCAACCTCAGGCCACACAACCAGCTGTGTGGCCTCAGTATCTCACACCACCTCTCTGGGTCTCTGTTTTCTTGCCTGTGGCACAGGGTGGTAATAATAACCCCTACCTTGTTCAAAGCCAATGGGGCTCCTTTCTTGCTGTAAGTGTGTATGGAGAAGCCACGATGGAGATGTCAGAGTGGGAAAGGACCCTCTGTGCAAATGAGGAAAACGCAGGGGAATAAGTGAGCCAGGGATCTGGAAAGGAACCAACAGGGACAAGAAACGCAAAATGGCTTTTTCGGTGGGGGTGGGACCTGAGAGAGTGGCGCCTAAGGGGAGAAGATGCTGATGAGTTAAAATGAGAGCTGACAAGCCTAGTTCAAGGGCGGCAGGCCTGGAACAGGAAAGGCAGCAAAAACCATGGGTCTTCAAGTCACCCGGACCTGAGTCCAAGTTTTGGCTGTGTCCCGTCCTAGCTATGTGACCTTGGGCAAGTTACTTCATCTCTCTGAAACTCATCAACCCAATGCAGTCCAATTACTCGCCTCCTAGGGTTGCTGTGGTTTGGCACTTGGTAGGCACACAGTGAGTTATGCCCTCGGGCTATTTAGGGGAAGTGGACATACATGTGAAAAAAACAAATAATCCTGCGAGGGTAAATGCAGCCAGTGCCAAAGGCAAGGCGTGAGAAACAAGTGCACGGGGGCTCAAACAGGGCTGGGGCAGCCAGTGAAGTTGTGTTAGTCAGGATTCTTGTGGTTCCAAGAGACAAAAACAGAGCTGGGAGTGGAGTGACAACAAAGGGTATGTAATGGCACAGGTCCAATAGGACAGGAGTGCTGAAACGGCTGCACTCATCTATGCATGAAGGTGGCCAGTGAACACTAGGGCTTGTCTTCTGGCCCCAGAAGCCCCCTTGGCCGTGTGCAGGGCCAGCTGGAAGTGCTGAGGAGAAAATGCCCCCAGAAGCATCCCTGATGAATGACGGTAGGGAGTTGATGGATAAACACCCCAGCTCCCTCACTGTCAGGTAGGTACCTTAAAGGCATGTCTCACACTGTCTCCCAGAGATGAGCTTCAGTTGCCCAAAGGGTAACTGGCGTGGTAACACAGCTGTTGTTGGCTTCTCTCTCATCCCTGCCTCCCTGCCCCACTCACCTACATGTGCTTCCTGCAATCATTTCACAAATAACCTCCTTACAATCAAATTCTTGTCTCAGGATCTGCTTCTGGGGACCCAAACCAAGACAAATACTGAGGCTTCAGGTCTAGCTAGTTCTAGGTGCGTAAGCAATATCCTCAGGAATCTGTTCTTCTCCATTGCTCAGCTCAGCTCTCTCTACCTCTTACCCTCATCCTAGGTGAGGATAAGACGTATTCAAAGTATTCACAGAAAAGTAGTTAAAAGTTATATTTCAGTGAGAGGTAGAGACTGGGAATCCTCTAAAACAAGGCTGGAAAGGGAAGACAGATAGCCATGAGGGAGATAGAAATGAATGGGTTAGGCAGAGGGCCAGGGTGGCTGAATTCCTCCCCTGCACCTGGCTTGTGGAAACGCATGGGGCCACTGGAAGGCACCAGGTAGGGGCAGGAGCTGTTGTGCTCTGGAAGGACAGAGTTCTAAGAGGGCGATGTAATCACAGCCTGAGGGACGACTGTGAAAATGCAGGTGTGTGTGTGCATTTAGCGATGAAGCTGGCTCATGAGAGCAGAAGGTGTCCTGTGATCTGGGAGGGGGCCCCTGAGGCAGTTGGGATGGGAGACCCTGGATGTGGAGCCTGAGGCAGAGAAATTGAAAGCCAGAGCTCTGGAAACTGAGAGCCCAGCCAAAGGAGCAGAGATTAGGGTGACCAACCATCTCATTTGGCTGGGGACTATCTCAGTTGTGGCACTGAAAGTCTGTGTCCTGGGAAACCTCTCCATCCCGGGCAAACTGGGACAGTTGGTCGCCTTAGCTGAGATGCCGTGACACACACTCCCAGGAGAATGCAGATTCTGAGCAGAAGAGCAGGACAGAGCCCACCTAGATGGAGCAGACAAGCTAAAAGTGAAAACAATGCAACATCCACAATATTTTTAGAGAAATGCCTGCATATGTATAAAAATTTTAAACGTTCCGACCTTTTTACCCAGAAACTCTACCTCTAGGAGTCTTTCTTTCAGAAATACTCATGCTCGCACCCAAAAATGCATTCACGAAGAGGCCTACCACAGCTTCATCTGCCACATTGAAAACTTAGCAGCATGGTATAGGACAGTAATAGGGGAACGGTTACAGAAATCATGGTATAGCCATACTGTGGCATATTCGGCAAAAGATATTTCTAGGTTGTCACAGTTTGGGTTTCCACAGAAACAGACCCTGAGACAAGCATTAGAGTGCAAATTATTTATTTGGGAGGTGGAAGAAATGCAGGAGAGGTGTGGGTGGGAGGTGGAGGGGAGCGGGGAAGAGAGACAGGGAAGGAAAAGGCAGCCAATAAAAAGTGTGTTCTCAAGCTAGTTACCACTGTGGGCAACTGGGCTCCTTCCCACAGGGGAGCTCTGGGAATCGCCTCACAGTTCATGTGCCCGAAGAAATGCAAGGGAACTGGCGGAATCATACACCAACCCCTGAGATTCCTTGCTTGAGGGCTGCTCCCTGAGCTGTTAATTCCCTGGCATTTGTAGCCTCCTCTGCTTTTGGCAGAGCCTTGGAAAAAGCGCTCAAGCCCAAAGACATGGACCCTGGCAGCTAGAAGGAACAGCAGGAAGCGGGAAGGCTCCAGGGACACAGTCAGGCACCAACAGCATCTGCCAAACATAAGTGTTGTTGTGGGGTTTCCCCTGCTACATTGTTTAAGTGGGTGCGGCAAGGGGCAGAGGGCTATGCAAAGTGTGATTGTGTTTTTATTATTAAAATGTGTGTGTGCACATGTGTGTTTCAGGGTGCACCTATACACGTGTATAAAAGAAAAGAAGAAGAAAATACAGACACCAAGCTGTGATCAGGAGCAGAGCATGATCCTCTATTTCCATAGTCTGAATTTTTCCAAACAAGTATTACTTTTGTAATTAATAATAGTAATCATTATTATGATTATTATTATTTAAAATGAGGGGGGAAAATTAAAGAAATGGAATGCATCATCTATGAGAGGAAAAGGAGATAAAGGTCCACAATCCATCCAAAACCCTTAGGACAAGATAAGTTTCAAAACTGAGCAGTTTTCGTACATTACAAAGGTAAGAGCTGTAGAAACCACGTCTATGAAACATCCCACAGCGGGTAATCAGACACATTACTATTGCTGTGCTGAAACATATGAATAGTCACACAAAGGGGGATAAATAATGACTACAAAAAGCCTCACATCAGTTCAAACCAGATTTTGCTGCCAAATACATTTGTGCCAAACTTACATAAAATGTTCGGGTTTCCGTTACAGATAAGGAATTGTGGATTGGCAGTAAGGAAAGAAAGGAGAGTTTCTAAAACCAGAGGTGGGGGTGACAGGGTCAAGGAAGCGGAATAACTAAGCCTTCACAGCATAATGGAGCGGTGAGACATTTCTGTCCACTTCCTACCCGGGGCACAGTGACCAGAAGGGCCCCACCCACACTCAGTTGTTTCTGAGGAAACGTACTTCCTGGTAAAGTACCCACACCACCTTAGAGCAGCTCTTGGTGTCACAGTCTAACATTATGGACAGATGAATCCCCTGGGGATTTTGTGAAAATACAGATTCTGAATCAGTGGGTCTGAGATGGGGCCCAAGAACTTGCATTTCTAATACGTTCCCAGATGAGGCTGATGCCGCTGGTCTGGGGACTGCACTTTGAGTAGCGACACTGTAAAGTCAATTCGATTGAACCAAAGTGGGTCTCCACGTACCTCCCAGCCATCAGTCATGGCGGCCACAAAGAACATGTTGGATTGTCCTATAAATCATCAGGGTCTTCTGATGGGGTGCCAGCAGAGAGAACATGACCAGGCAGGGAGGTGGTGATGGGAGGAGAACCCAACCAGGAAAGACCATATTTCTTTGGGAACTTGAAGCAGCCTTGAGAGATAGTGAGACCAGGACCAGAGAGCAAATAAAGGCTGCGTGAGAGGAGGAGCAGACACCTGGGCACGACTGCTGAAGCTATTTTATAACCAGGGTTTTGGGAGGTCCCGGCCATACAGATGATTGGGTGCATTTAAACCAAAGCGCAGCAGACAGGGTATTGTATTATAGAACTGTGGTTCTGGTCAACCTTAGCAGGAAGAGTTTATATCTAGTCACTCCTCCACCCCATCCTGGATGCCACAATCTTGCTGCCTAATTCTCTTTCTACCTGGCTGCAGTAGACAGGGAGAGAGGAGTGTTGTTCAAAAAACCAGGCAGAGAGCAGAGGCCAACAGCACAGGTCCCATTCAGAAGAATCTGCGCAGACTGAAAAGAACCTATTACCTCGATGGCAACAGAAGTCAGAATCACAGTTACCTCTGGGAGTGAGTATTGATGGAATAGAGGCAGGAGGGAACCTTCTGGGTGGGGGTAGGGAGCCTGAAAATGTTCCATAACTTGATCTGGGTGGTGGTTCCATGGATGCATACATATGTAAAAAGTCATCGAGCTGCACACAAGATTTGTGAACTTGACTGTGTGATTGTCCTATCTTTTTTTTTCAGGTGTACAACATAATGATTTGATATTTGTATATATTATGAAATGATTACCACAATAAGTCTAGTTAACATCTGTCACCATATGGTTAGGAAAAATTTTTTGTTGTGATGAGAACATTTAAGGTCTACTTTCTTAGCAACTTTCAAATATGCAGTACAGTGTTATTAACTATAGTCGCCATGCTGTACATTACATCCCCAGGACTCACTTATTTTAGAACTGAAAGTTTGTATCTTTTGACTCCTTTTATCCATTTTGCCCACCCCCACCCCCAGCCTCTGGCAACCACCAATCTGTTCTCTGAATGAGCTTGTTTTTTTGTTTTGGGTTTTTTTTTTTTTTTTTTTAGATTCCACATGTAGGTGAGATCACACAGTATTTGTCTTTCTCTGTCCTTAAAATATAACTTTATAGCTCCTCCTATCAAGGGATAGTCTCTTTCTCTATCCCTTAATCTGGATTGGCCATGTGACAGTAACAATGAGATAGTAACACAAATAACCCAAGCAGAGGTCTGAAAAGCACTTGAGTATTGGGACTTGCCATCTTGTTGCTCTTGGAACTCTCTCATGGCCATGTGAACAAGCCTGGGCTAGGAGGAGAGACGACGGGGAGAGAAGACCCAGCCAGCCCTGCCAACACACCAGCTGGCTGTGGATGGATGCATGAGCGAGCCCAGTGGAGATCTACAAAGTCCAGCCCGGACCAGAAGAAACACCCAGCTAAGCAATAGACTGGTGAGAAATAATAAAGGGTTTTTGTTTTAGGCCACTAAATCTTGGAGTAGTTTGTTAAATAGCAACAGCTGACTGATACAGGGGACACAGCTCTTGAATGGCAAAGTTCTCACCACCTTATCCTGGGGTGATAGCAGTGAAGAAGGAACCAGAAGTGATCTGGAAAATACAAGACACCCCAGCCCTATGTCACCCTCAAGAGTCCTCCCTTTGCCCCTGACCTTTCCCATCTCTCAGCTCCAGGAGCACAGACAGAAGTGCTGGCTGACTTCTCCATTTCTCGGCAGTGGGCAGGGAGTGGGAAGAGCAGGTGGCCACAGGACGATGGCCGTAAAAGCATCACTTTCCTGGGGCAAACGAAAGGCTCAGCTCGGGAGCCGGGGAAAGGAGTGGGGGTGGAGGAAGACGCAGCCCTTGGGGCTAGTTTATGCCTTTAAAATATGCAGATGTACAGAAAGAACGAACGAGTCTTTTCTATTATAAAATATGTGCTTAGCATATTTATGTAATAGTTTCACCACGTGCGCTGCATTGAGTTACCGCATTAGGGAAGGAGGTTTTCTTTGCTGCTTTTGACACACTTTGGTAGGTCTGCAGCCCTTGTGCAGGTGGTCTGCACACACAAAAGGAACCCTGGCGGTTGGCAGGGGGTCACTTGGGGTGGCAAACAGGCCCACAAGCCATACCTGGCTTTTAGCTTCACTTTGATGGCTGCTCATATGTTCCCCAAGAAATGCACATGTGAGGGTGTTTTCTGCAAGGATCCCCACGGAGGGCGCCAGGGGCAGCCCCCAGAAAGATGCAGTGTCCGGAAAAATCGGAAGACTGCCCAGCTCCCGGGGAGCTGGCGTCCTGGGGCCACAGGCTGGGTGAAATGATAAGAGATGTGGGGTTCAGCTGACAGAAAAGACCGACCTTGCTGTGGCATTTGGCCTTGCACCCCCTTTTCCTCCCCGCAAAAGCCCCTTTCATTTTCGTCCTTACTTTTTCTCTTCTCCCACTTTCCTCCCTCTCTTTCAATCTTTTTTTTTATTTTATTTATTTATTTTTTCCCCCAAAGCCCCAGTAGATAGTTGTGTGTTATAGCTGCACATCCTTCCAGTTGCTGTATGTGGGACGCGGCCTCAGCATGGCCAGAGAAGCGGTGCATCAGTGCAGGCCCGGGATCCGAACCCGGGCCACCAGCAGCAGAGCACGTGCACCCAACCGCCAAGCCACCGGGCTGGCCCGTCTTTCAATCTCTTTCCTCTTAACTTTTTCTATCTTAATTGGCCATAACATGGAAGTGAAATTCTTTTTATTATCTACTATATTTATTGAATACAGTTTTATGTACTTTGCTCTTAATTTTAAAGTGGATGAGCTGAACACTTTATGGTTTTCTTTCCAAAAAATTTTATTTCATGGCGGTAGTTATTATGGCTGTTCACAAATATTCTGGTTCTCCTCTCGGGTACATGGCTGGATTGAACAGCCCATCCTGTTTTGGAGTTACTTCCGGCCGTGCGACTTGTTTCTGCCAAGTACACGTGAGTGTTCTTGGGGGGATACTTAACAGCCAGTGAGCTTTGCGGCCCCCTTGGTTTCCTGCTGCCGTGGTGAGGGGGGAAGCTTATGTGGAGATGAAAACTTTCCCAGCCTGAGTGTCTGAGTGATGGCAGTGGGCGTATTCTCCTGGCCAGCCCACGTCAGGCACAAAGCATGAGTAAGGAGTCAGCTTTTTCATATTAAGCCACTGAATTTGTTACCACAGCATAGTCTTACTGATTCAGACTGATGTAATTATTTTACTATGTATCTTCCTTGTTTGAGTATCTTCTCTAATAAGCAATCATTTACTGTGATGCTAAAACTATTATCTATGCCAATGTTTTTTTAATCTTTGGGGGGGTGGGGTCAGGATCCCTTTGACAATCTGATGAAACAATGAGCTCTGTTCCCTCCAAAATGTACACGTGACATTTTGCATACAATTGCAGGTTTTCACTCACTCCAGGGTGCGAACGCCTTGTCTAGTCTCAGAACTGATGCTTGACCATCACTGCCCTTGCTGGGCTTCTTCAGTCCAAAGTGGTGGGTCCGGTGAAGGCTTCTTTCCTCCTTGTCCTCGCCTCAGCCTGCAGTACTGAAATCATCGCAGGCACAAACCCTGACGAGTCTAGCGGCATCCTAATGACAAGCAGCCATGCATCATTTCAATTGCTGGAGCCTCGGCAACCGTTGGAGTATGGATAATTAGGTTTCCACGGACGTTTCCTGTGGTGGGAATGAACATCTACAAGGATGTCCTTGGCAGCAGACAGGGGTTCAGGCACTCTGGGGCCACACCTTAGAACCCCTCTATCAGAGTAGAACTGAAAATAAAGGGTAGCAGGGAGTGGGGAGGGGGCGGCAAGATGCCGTGACAAAGCACTTGACCATGACCCCGCAGGCTCGTCCCCATGGATTTCTTTGTACTGAGAGCACTTCCTTGTTCTGTGACATGATGCGCCCTACATCTGGAAGAACAGCTTCTTTCACTCCAACACACGTGACACCTTTTTGCCTTTCTGAATGTCAATTTCATCATTTGCACAGCCTAAATTACAGACGGAAAAAATTCACTTGCAAGCTGGTTGTTCAGAACTGGGAAAAAAATGTCTCCCATGAAAACAGTGTTTAAAATGGTGGTCAGTCTATATAGAAAAATCACGAAAGTCTATCATATGTATCTGAATACCAGAAAACATTGGCAGCCAAATGTGGCAATCTATGCCATGTGATAAGAGACAGGAAACCTTTCTTTGGGGCATTCTCCTCCATTTTCCATCTCTCATCTCCCTCCCACTGTCCTTTCATTCAACTTCTTGGTGCCTGTAAGCCTCTTCCTATCCCCAAGTCACACTATTGCTAAAATCACCCCTCTTTCTCCAAGTCTCACTGTCTCATTGTAGCTGGACCCAAAAAGGTGTTCAGAGGAAAGCAATTTTATTGGATTAATTCTCACTAAAATGTGAGTGACTGGGAACCCCTTCATCCACTGGGAAGTATTCATATTTTTTAAAAACAAATCTCAGAAATCCAATTGGATGCCTAATTGGTCAACCATGTATCAAAGTAAAAGAAAAACTGTTAAGAGCAGAAGGAAATTTTTCCTGGAGTTTGCCTCCTAGAATCAAATCCTCAAAGCACAGCTCTTAATTGTTATAGCTTCTTTCCATCTTTCCACCAGTCCAGTCTCTAAAACAAAAGTATTTTTCAAACTAATTCTTAAAGTCACCATATTGAGGCTTCATGTATGCTTGCGTGTGTGCGTGTATGGGGTGTGTGTGTGTGTCTGCGTCTGTGTGTGTGTGTGTGTGTGTGTGTAGCTGAGGGGCACCACAAGCAGGAAAAGCAGCAGCTGTCAGCAGCCATAGGTCACTGATAAATCCAGTGTCTGTTAAACCAGAGGCCAGCCCAGAACAGGAGTAATGACGCCTTCTCCATGCCAACTTCACATAGAATCTCCCATAACAAGTGAGTGGCATTGTCTGTAAAGCAATCTGGCGTCTTGGGAAAGGGAAACCCTTATTTGAGGGAGTGGGCGGTTGGGGGTGGGAAGGATAGATTTTTCATTCCTCAAAAGCCACTCACAGAATATAAAATTAGTCACAGCCCCTTGATACTGGGAACAGAAATCGAATTCACATGGTGGCTAATTTTGCCTAAAAACACAACTCTCTGTGCCACGGGGCTGTGTCCAGAGGTCTGACAGATGACACAGTCTCCATTCCCTTCCATGGGGGTGGGGATGTGCCTCCCGGAAAGAGGCTGCGTGCCAAAAATGACGATTTCACCCCTTCCTTTATTCAGCAGCTTTGTCTGCAAGATGGAGGAGAGGCTAGTTGGTATATTTCAAGAGAGCAAATAATTAGTTCTCTTGGAATCTCATTTTAGATTTTAATTCTTAGTCTTAGAGCCAAACTATAGGAGCAGAAATTTCTATCTGCGGCTGGAGGGATTCAGTTTCGGCACACTAAAAAAAGGCCCTGCTTCGGAGTCATTTTTCCATGCATGAATCAAATTATTCCAGCTGGGTTTTACCAACACGTAGGCAATCAAAACCTACTTTAACTTGCTATTTTATTCTTTATTTACTAGTTCTATGAATACTATGATGGGTGTGCTTTTATATTGGGCTGGGGGCGGGCGAGCAGGAGGTGCAGCAGCTGTTTCAGCGATGGGTCGCATGCAGGCCTAGGGTTCGTGGGGAGACAGGCCTGCCACCATCACCCCGTCTGTGGGGAACAATCTCCGGCCGGCGCCAGTCCTGGGCCCACAATTGTGGCCGTGAGTCCTCCATTTGTCAGATCTGTACGGATCACCTTTGCCGCCTTCCTTTCCTTCATAGGAAGACAAGGCCAACCTGATTTTTCAGAAAGGGTACCCAAGCCTGGCAAAGAAATAAAAGCAAAATACTCTTGAAATCCAGGCAAGAAGCAGACAAATACAAGCGGCAGACGATTGTGGCCAAGGCTGGTGCGTCTGGAAACGGCAGCGGGAGAGGGAGAGGGGCCTTAAGATGAGGGGTTGCCTTGGCCTCCGGCTCTGATAGCTGAGGATTTGATGAATTATACCTGCGTGCCGGGCCCCAGAGGATAAACCAGGATTAAGGGGTGAAGTGCCAGGGAGGCAGATTCTGACTCAGCATCAGGACAAATTTGATAAAGATTCGAGCTGTCTAAAATGAATTGGGCTGCCTTAGGGGCAGCAAGTGCCCTGTCTCTGCGGTTTTTTCAAGCATGGGGTGACCCTGAGGAGTGGCCGTGGAGAGAAGTCTCAAAGCTCTGAGGAAGGTTAGATTTGGTGGCAGTTAATGTCATCTGTGACTCGAATCCCCCAGCCTCTGCCTCAGGGGGCTCCAAAGGTCCAAAGGAGGTGTGTGTGCTCCTCGGGCTCCCTGCCACCTCTCCTCCATGGGCACAGCTCCTTCTGCCCAGGGAACAAGAGAGCCTCCTGTTAGAGCCAGCACAGGGGCACATAAGCAGGGGGAGGGCACAAAGTCACCGTAAGGGAGAATACAGGATTTCAAGGGCAGAAAAGCGCTCCCCTGAAGGATGGAAATGTGGAAGGCCGGGATATATATATGCATGACATCGGAGGCACAGGCTCTGTCAGCCCCTGGGGAGCTGCCTCAGAACAATCAGAGCCTCATCATGTAAATTATCTGCTTGCTCCCTCTCCTTCTCCCAGAGATCCATTCTCAAGTGCCTGGAGGTCTGCAGGAGCCCTTGCCTTGCCACGTGGCGGTTGTTTTTACCTTGTCAGGACAGATGTCCAAAGCCAGCAACAGCCTGCAGTCAGACCCAGGCTGCTGAGCTGCAGGGCCAGGTGAAGGTGTGCCCTGCCCAGCACTGGACAGAGAGTGCCCAGTGCCTCCCCATCAGCCTTCCTGGGTGAGCCCAGGCCTGCCCTCCACCCCAGCCCTCTTCTGGGAGATTGGGCCTGCTCACAGCTCTGTAGGCCCCCAGAGGGCCCTGGGCTCCCACCTGCCCTTGCAAGCTATCAGTGACACACACCTGCTGGAGACATGGATGTGGGCAGAGCATGGCCTGGTGGGACTGTGGCACAGCCGTCGTTGACACTCACCTGATGAGTGAGTGAGGCCCATGTCCTGGGTTGAATAGTGTCCCCTCAAAATTCATATCTCAGAACCTCAGAATGTGACCTTGTTGGGAAATATGGTCTTTGCAGATGTCATCAAGTTCAGATGAGGTCATACTGGACTGGGTGGGCCCTAACTCCAATGACTGGTGTCCTTATAAGGAGAAGGAGATTTGGAGACACACACATAGAGGGAAGGTCACCATGTGAGACGGAGGCAGAGATTACAATGATGCATCTACAAGGCAGGGAACACCAAGGATTGCCAGCAACCACCAGAAGCTGGAAGAGGCAGCGAAGGATCCTCCCCTAAAGCCTTCAGAGGGAGCACACCCCTCCCAACCCCTTGCTTTTAGACTGCTGGCCTCCAGAACAGAGAGAGAGTCAGTCTCTGTTGCTTTAAGCCATCTAGTTTGTGGCACTTGGTTACAGCAGCCATAGGACACTAGTACAGCCAGCCTGGCTGCCGCCAGCTCTCGTGGGCTCTGGCAGGGCATCTAGGCCATTTCTTTTGCAAAATTAGAAATTCTGGCCTCAGCAGCTGAAGCAGAGAAGCCCATTGTCCCTTTTAGGTCTGGACATGTCAATCCAGCTTTCCACAATCTCCAGCCCCCTCTATTACTCTCTGACATTGAGACCAGGTATCAGTTGCCATAAATCATTTCTTTTCATTTTGTGAGTCTGGTATGGTGTTATTAAGAGGAGAGTAAAATATTTCTTACACCCATGTTTCTATCCAAAGCACAGACAAGAAAGGGCTGTGTCTTTAAAGGCAAGTGGGCGTGAACATGTATCTTGGTAGAAGTGGAGATTCTTCTTTTGCGATTACTATGCAAAGTGTTTCTGAGCCTAACACAAAGACTTAGATGTCATCATGGGAAAAAAGAAAAACAAAAAACAAAAAACCCAGCCTGCTCCTTCCCTTACATTACCTGCTCTGTCCCTGTAGGAGGTTGACTTTGAAATTCCTGCAGAAAAGACTAAAGATTGTTCCTATATCTTCTCTTCCTCAGCTTCCGACAACGTGGCCCTAACCAGAGTTCCCTCTAATCTCTCTCTGGTCTCCTCCATCTTCCACGGGACTTTCAACGGAAGCCTGATAAAGTTTGGAAGATGCCACTTCCTCTTTGTAACGGCTTTCATGGTTACCGCAGCCTCTAAGACAAAGGCCAACCCTTTCAGCCACCGCCCCTTCCCCCACACAGCCTCACTCTCCAGCCACCCCCACTTCCGCCGCCATGGTTACCCCTTCGTGCCTTTGAGCAAGTTTTTTCTTCCATCTCAAATGCCTTTCTTTATGGTGCTGAGGTCCTACTGGCTGCATCAGCTCATCCAACTCAGAAGCTTAGGGATGTCACGACAGACTCGCCCAGAAGTCTAATTTTCGTGTGGGCCTCCAGATCCCTTGAAAGATGACTTCAAGACCTCGGAGTGTTTTATCATGCCACCCTGGGAATTTACTGTGCTTATCTATAAATAGAAGCCCGCCAAAACTTGACCCAGCCTCTGGGAGCAGAGCAAGGACTCCCAGGAGGCAGGCCTCTCCCCCACCCACACAGCAAGGGCAGTTGAAGAGCAAGAGGCTTGGCAGATCTTACGTTGGAGCCTAGCACTAGAGATGTTGGTTCTGGGCCACAGTCCCCTGAAAACTAAGTTATAGTATTTGGGTGTCTTAGAGTTTTATAATCACTCAGAGATCAGACCACATAATTTCAGTGGTAATTACTTGAAGAGGAAAAGTCCTTGAGCCTCAAAGGCGATAAAACTTCGGTGACCTGCAAAATACAGAGACAGCTATGGGCAGCAGGGCAGCCTGGAGTACCAAGCAAAGCGCTGGCTTGTAGGGGTCAAAGATAACAATTGCAAGAACGTTATGGACAAGGGAGGGGCCTATATGTCCCTGGAATTATCACCGAAACACCCAACACTCCCCTTCCCACCATCTAACCTCCATCTGCTAACAAACTCCTACTCACCAGTTATGCCCCATTTGGAATGCCCTCTCCTCTGGGACAGCTGCCCAGATCCACTACCCTTTTCCTGTCCTTCAACTTGATGACTTTCATAGTGCCTTCCCTGTCCCCAACTCAGCTCACTAGGTACCCCATCGAACAGTCATTACCCTCAAAACTCTTGCCTCCACAAATCACCATGGGCTTCACTCTCCAATGGCTCACTTGTGTTTCTTGTTTCCTATGCCGGCCCTTTGATAAAAAGCCAGTTCTCCTTCTCAGTTGTTCTCTCGTTTGGCCTAGGTACTTTGGACTTTCTGGAACGAACTTACCCCAGCCCAGGCACAGGCTCAGTTCCTTTTGTTCCATGCCCTGCAGTTGTGGGCCAGCTCAGCTACTCCCACACAGTCCTGGCTCTCAGAACTGCAGCCTGGGCACAGCTCTAAAGACCTTTGTTGCACAGTGTGGGAGGGTAGACACCCCAGCAATGAGAGTCATTCCCATCTCCATGCTCCTGCTGCTCCTTTGTCCTACATCTCATGTATAGCCCCCTCTGGTATCTTTGTCTGTCTGTCTCTCTTGCCATTCTGTGCTTCTCAGAGACTGAGACCCTGTTTTATCTTGCTGGGTCTCTTCAGAACTTCATGTAGGGCCTGACACCTAACAGTTTGTGATAGATAATATTATTTTTCCATCATTCTTTCTTTACTCCTTATCTCTGACACTGTTTACTGTGGACGGAGTATATCTCCCCATACTCTGATTTTGAGTTTGGCCATGTGAATTGCTTTGGCCAATGAAATGTGAGTGAAAGGGACAGTGTGTCAATTAAAAGCTAAAGCTTTAAGCTTCTGCCAGCCCTCTTGAAGCTTCTGTCCTCCATTATGAAAAGGGCATGTCCTAGGTAGCCATTGCTTCTTCAGCCTGGGTCTCAGAATGAATCCATGTGGGGCAAACATGAACCCAAACTGAAATCTAGCCCAGCTTGAACTGTAGCCTATCTCTAGATCTGCAAGTATGAAAT